>NC_056759.1:37539634-37859217 GCF_018687715.1 Carya illinoinensis | reverse complement strand
GCATGGCTAGCATCCCATGAGAGTATACTGACTATTGATAAACTGAGAAGATGTGGCCTCTACCCAACGGACCATCTACTCCTCCATTGTGAAGCTGTCACGGCATTATGGGATGACATCTTTACAAGACTAGGCTTGGCATGGGTAATGCCTAGAAAGGTGGTTGATCTTTTGGCTTGTTGGAGAGTAATCCGGGGCAAGGGGCAGATTGCAGATATTTGGAAAATGGTGCCACTTTGTCTAATGTGATGCACATGGAACGAGAGGATTAGTCGCTGTTTCGAGGATAAGGAGCGATCTCCGGAAGGCTTTAGGGATTTCTTTTACCACACTTTAGTTTTATGGGCATCCTCTATTGTACTGAATGGCACTTCTTTTACTGAACTTTACGCTGCACTTCACAGCTCCTAGCCTGTAGCAAGGCTTGTAGCAAGGCTCTTTGTATACCCCCTGTGTACTTGGGCCTTGCCCTTTTCCTGTTCTAATATATTTCTTTTTACTTATCCAAAAAAAAAAAAATTATTATAGAAAGTATTTAGGGGATTTTAAGCATATTTTAAAGTATACTTTCTAGTCTATTATTTTAATTAATATTCTAATTGTCTATTCTATTTAACTATGTTTTTAAAAAAATTATTAAATCATATTTTAAATAGAGAATTAAGGATTATGTTACGAGTTTTGAAAAATATTATTATGTATTAATCCTAGTGTAATTGAATATGATTAAATTATCTCTATGGTATGATTTTAAGTATTTAGAATGCTATAACACGTTTTTTCTAGAAATGTTAGTGGCGATTAGTGCCTCATACAGGTGACGAACTACGACGTAAGATTTTGGAAGCAGCGCTAAGAGGTAATTAGTATGATCATATAATTGCATGTGTAATGTAAATGTTCTAATAGTATATGATAATATGATGTTTGTCTACGCTACGCTACGAGCTAAGTCAAGATTAGATTCCTTTCATGATCTTTGATGAATTATGATACTATGCTTGTATGAATGAATTATTGTTTGATGGAGTGAATGATTCTAAAATCAATGTTCATGTATTACCTAGATCATGTGTGCCATGTTCATGTAATGATTAAATCATATATGCTATCTAATGTCATGAAGTATTTAGATCAAGTATGTTATGTAAAGTTCATATAGAACTCAAATCATGTATGCCATGGAATGTTTAGGAAGTATTTAGATCATATTATGCCATGTACAAGGATATGACATGTTATGCTATGTCATTTACAAGTATATGCCATTCTAGAAAAGTTAACGATATTAAATAAGTTCTCATGCATTAAGAAATGTAAGATGTTTAAGGGTGACACGACCTAAGCGTGTTCACCACAAGTTATGTTAAGACGATGCCACGAACTTAAGCGTGGTTCCCCATATGTTAAATGAAACATGGATCTAAACGTGTTTCACCCCAAGTTATGTTAAGGATGACACGGACCCTAAGTGTGTTCATCACAAGTTATGTTAAGGGTGACACAGACCTAAGTGTGTTCACCACAAGTTATGTTATGCGGCGCCACAAAATAAAGCGTGGTTCACCTTATGTTAAGTGAAACACAGACTCAAGCATGTTTCACTCCATGCTATGACAAGTTATGGGGTGCCACGGACTCAAGCGTGGTTTATCATATAATGAGTGAAAGACAAGATAAACAAGTAATTTATGCATTCACATTTTATGTTCCCCATGATTATGTATGTTTCCGCTCATGTTGATGATGAATAGACATGCTATGAGAATCTGTGAATCATATATGTTTGTTTGAAAAGTCTTTCAAAAATTAAGTCTTGCTAAGTTATGTTTTATGGTATGATGTGCTATTTACTGAGTATTCGACTCATTTTCTTTTTCTTTTTCTTTTTTTTATTCTCTCCTACGTTTAACTATCACAGATGATGTTTGTAAGGACGTAAAGCTGGAGGAGCAGGAGTAGATCTAGTGCAAGGACTTAGTTTCTTTTATGATTTTTGGATAAAAAGTCACGCGTAGGGTTAGTTTATGTTTTTACTTTACGTTTTCAATTTCATGTTTTCAAAAACAGTTATGTTCAGTTTAATTAATGTTTTCAATAAATGAGGTATTTCAATATGTGAATCTCTTTACCGAACATTATATCATGTACGTTAGTAACATCTCTATCCTACAGGAACGGGGTGTTACACTTATCATCTAGAAATTTGGGATCACATTCACCGCCTTCCTAGGGGTATTAAAATAAGTCATGGTCCACTCTTTCATCAAGGTCAGATGCTACCAATGATTTTCTTCTTTTGGACTGTCCTTTACAGACTTTCTTGTCAAGGCCATGTTGTGCAATAATCCAGTATCAAATGGCTAGCCTTACCAGGTAGCTCTGATACCCTCTATTTATAAGTAGGTAGCTCTAATACTATATGTAACATGTAACGACTTGGAGAAAGCACTTTACCTATACAAAAAAAAAAAAAAAAAAAAAAAAAGGAGAAAGTGCTAGTCACATATGTGCTATAACCCAAAAAGACCTAGTCAATTTAACTTCCCGAGAACGCTAATTTTTTTTTATCAATAAAGAAATAGGCATAGCCCAAGTATAGGGGACATATGCAAGTGCAACACCTAGTCATGATTGTCTAGAGATACAAGAGGGTCATGGAGATTCAAACCATTGAAATATATTACAATTGACCAATGGAATAAAGTGTTAAAGAAGAAGGTTCTAAGCTTTTCCATTTACCGCTCACAATCTTCAAAGCTTCTAGTATTTTCCCTAGAACACTAACGAAACCCAATTTCACCTAGTAAGTAGCCAATGTAGGACTTAACACCCTTGACTACCTTTAGAAGCTAACCCCACTCTATGCGGGTTATCCACATTCAGTGTTCCAACCATAGGTATTGATTTAGACAGATAACTTATATTCACCCCCAAAGATAATGATTGTAATGGCTAGTCGTAAGAGTGCATAAAACTTACCAAGTCTTTTTTAATTTTGTCAATTTCCTCCAGGTCTGAGACATTAAATTTCTCGGCATAATACCTTTCTTTGTATCCTGGCTCCCCCAGCTTGACCTGATGAAAGAGTAAATGAAAATTCAAACACTGGAAAAATCACTCACAACAATCACTGGATTCTAGGTTGTGCTTGCCTAACTTCTTTTGAAGGCTTACGGTCAAAGTGGAATCCAGTTAATACAAATGTGTCTAGTGTGAAAGACTTATAAAAAACAATTGTCTAATGGAGAAACAGCAATAAATCAAACCTGAAGCATAGCAATGGCACAAAACAAACTTGTGCCATAAGGACACCGAACAACATTAAAAGGAACTGTACAAGTCAAAAGATTGAAATAAATCGCTAGTGAAGGAAGGGAACCAGCATTTTCCTATCATTTAAAGTTAACTTGGAACCACAGCGGACAGAGCATCAAAATGTTTAAATGAACCCCCATCATCCAAGATGATGACCAGCACAAGGTTTCCACATAATTGTCATGGTAAAGAGAGAAAATAAAACAAATACGCTTCAGATTTTGGGGATATGTTTAGATCAAAAAAGATTTTGGGGATATGCCTGTAAAGGATGAATGAGAGGATAAATCATATTGATATTTTTTAATTATATTCATCCTTTCAGCCAAATGATCAAATCCCTAGTTACTAACTATTGACAACATCAACGACAATTCAACATACGATTTTCTAGAGATTTCTGGAAACATCCCCATTCTCTTCATAACCTCATAAGCTTGTGGAATGATAGAGATTTATACTTTTCAGTTTCAAATCCATAAATGAACGGCTCTCTTCTCTTTATTCTATTTATTTCAAATAATAATCAAAGAAGATTTTAGTTTGAATACATATAAGTAACGCTACTATACTTTGAATTTTTAAAATATTACTAAATGACATCAAGAATTTAAAATTGATGTGGAAAATTATAGATGTGCAACATCAACTTTATAATTTTATCCAATAGACAAGGCTCCTTATGCTCCAGGGACTTTCAACCACTTTCAACCAGATTTCGAACTGTCCTTGTTTTATGACAACAAACCTCTTCCTCGTCTGAATCAGACAAAATTCTACCCGGAGCAATTTCCCTTTTCAAGGAGCCTTCCATTACTGGGGAAAAAACTCTACAATGAACTTTCATAGCTGACAGACATAAGCATGCACCTAATAATTGTTTGATCTTAATTGGTACAAAGCCTCAGCAAGTTAATATGCCAAAAAACTCAAAAGTCCACCAGTTTCCAGATACACATTAACACAAAAGGACGGTTATGCATGTTAGATTACAGACCTTGTCTACCACTGGTGCCTGTAGCTGTTCAGAAGACTCCCTTCTCGATCTAAGTCTCATCTCTTCGTTATTCTCATAAGACTGCAATAAATCACAAACATCAATTCTCAGCCAATTCTTATTATTCCACTTCTTGAAAACGATAACTTATTGAAGAATCCTGTAGGTTAAGAAGCACAAAACTAGTCTAATTACATATTGGCACTACAAAAGTAATTTACATATTTATACACATATTGCAAAAGAATCCAAAATCTGTGAAAAATATGTGAGCAATCACCAAGCACTCAAAATGCAATTTGTTAGAACCTTCAATACTTTGGACCAATAAGACAGTTCAAGCATGCAAGAAAAGATAGTGCACTGAACAAATAAATAATAGTCAACATCCAGAGAAAAGAAATAAATGGTTTAAACACCATACAATCATATACCTATCAAAACATCATATAATTATTATATAGAAGCACTAAAAGTATGGTAGTACTCTCTTTTTTCATATAAGTAAGAAGATATTTTCTTGATATAGAATATAGAATAGACATAGCCCAAGTACACAGGAAGTATACATGTGATTACACCTAATTAGGAACTAGAAATGGTTACAAGGAAATCATGAAAACTAAAAGTATGGTACTCTTGCTGAACCATATACAAGAATCTGTAAATGTAGACATTATTGAGGATAAAAATCATGCCAAAATCCTTTTTAGGAGTAATAAAAATTTCATTAAAAAGTGCAAGAGGCTCAATCTAAGTACACAGGATGTATACAAGAGGAGCAACCTAGCTAGAAATCAAAAAAGATATATAAATCATGCTTAAAAAACCGTTACTATCGTGACCACCCAATGGGCAGGGAAACAAAAGTGATGATCATATGAGTAGAAACATGGAGAAAGCAAAATACCTGCTGAATTCGAGCCCGCTTCTGAAAGATTTGATCTTCATAAACAGAAACACACTGGATAAAATGTTCTACCTTATCTAGAAAAACCTGGGGATATAAAATGATAGACAGTAGTATGTTAGCTAAATACGGCATCGCTGCCGACCTGACACCATCTCTTAAAAGAAATTTGCAAAATTCCAACAACAAAAGAATAGCAACATGAATGCATGAAACCTGTAGCAAATCATAAGTCATGAAAACAAGAACAACAAAATTTTATTTTGCCTATAAAAAAAAACACAAAAAATCAATGAAGACAACTCCTACAACAATGTTGATGATAAATACCATTCAAAAGCACAAGAAGAAAAAAGTTCCTTGTAGAATAATCATAATGGCAGATTTTCAACAGTTCAATGGATAAATAAAGTAGAATATATCAGAATGGGCAAGATCAACAGCTGGCCAATGGTAGTCCATAACATTAAAGTTGCAGGCCAACCCTAGCACAAGCAGAAATGGGGCTCTGAAAACAATATTCAAGCATAGCCCGACCACTTTTTCAGTGGCCCAAACCTAGTCCACTCTGTTGCTGAACTATTCGACTAAAACCTACACCACACAAATTTTTATCTGCTTTTACCTTATCTATTCACATAGAACTTTCACAAGCCACAAAGGAAAAGAATCCTTTTGAGAGAAGAAGGCGCACAAAGTGTGAGAGAAAGGATTGCACAGTTACAGAAAAATCAACGTTGTAATCTAGAGTAGGCCAAAGCCCAATTTTAACGAAGCCAAGGCCATTATAAATAAAAATTGTAAAAAAAATGGCATGTTATGAATAAAGGGTCTCCATCAAACATAAGAGCACCGAGAATCTATTAATGTTGCTATCTGAAATTGTTCCAAACCATCTATTTCTAATTGACATACACTATAATATTTGGATCTCAATTCTCATTGCTCACACGCCTTCAAAAATTAAGAACTTTAATAATCAGAACAGAAAACAATATGCAGGACTACTTTAAAAAAAAAAAAAAACAAACATAAGCAGGACAGCCATTCACGAGCTTCTTTCTAAGCATTGTTAACATGATGGGATATGCCCATGTAGACATCCACAAACCTTAGAAAAAAAATAACACCTATCTAATGTATTTAAGGGATCTGGCTTTTTTTTTTTAAGTAAGAATGCTTTATTAAAAAACACAACAGCTTGTATAGACTTTAATGTATTAATTCTACATGATTTTCCTGTATCCTTTTCTCCTTCTAGATAGGTGTCTCTGGTATACTTCTTTTGTACTTGGGTATTGATAAAAATAAAATAAAAAATAAAAAGTTTTAAGGTCCTCCAACATCCTTCCGCGGTCCTCATGGTTTTTGTCATTTATTTCCTTCCAAATGCACCAAATGAGGCAAGTAGTAACCATCTTCCATACCTCTCTAGGAATAAAATAGATCATAACTCTTCCGGGCATGATCCAAAACAATCCAACCCAACTGAAGAAGCCCCTCCACATTGCACTTATAGTCTCACGATGAAGTAGAAGATGATCAACAGAGTTCCAAGTCCTCGTACACATATGGCACCAATTGATTTCAACAATGTGTCTCTTACTTAAATCATCCACAGTGAGAATCTTCTCTAGAGAGGCCATCCAAGCAAAGTACGTAGCTCTAAAAGGAACCTTTGTTAGCCAAATATTCTTCCAAGGAAATGGGCTATTAGCACAAGAATAAGGAAACTATAAAGAGGACAAACATTGAACATTCCTCATCTGGCCAGGGCCTAAAGAAACTTATCTTCAACTCCTCTTTTCAATCTAAGGAATTTAACATATTAAAAATTCCACTAAGAGCATCCACCTCCAAATCTCAAGCTATTCTGATGAAGCTTCTACTCCACTGAGGAGAATCACTGTAAATTCCCAAATTGATCGCTATTGAAGTATCCTTGGTACTAGCAACACTGCACATATCCGGGAAAACTTCCGTTAGGGCCCTATCACCACATTGTAAATTGTACCAGAGTCTTACCAGTATTTAGAATCCCCACTACTGCTCTCCACAATGGCCTCTCTCATACTAGTAATGCCGAAGCCACTTCCCTAACAATGCACAGTTTAACCAGATAGCATTTTGAACCCCCAACCCACACTTAAAAATCAGAGAACATATCTTGGCCCAACTCACCAAGTGATACTTTACCTCTTCCCTTAGACCCCAAAAGGAAGTCTCGCTGGAGCTTCTCAATGCAATTAACCACACTAGAAGGGAGTGGAAAAAAGGACATGAAATACATAGCAAGTTCAAAAGAGTGCTTTTTAATCAACAATCCTACCACCTTTGGACAAATACATCTGCTTCCAGACGGCCACCTGAAAAGCAACCTTCTCTGTAAATTCATCCCAAATTGCCTTTGCCTTGAAAGTGAGTCTTAGGCCCCCATTTGATACTTTGCCTTGAAAGTGAGTCTTAGGCCCCATTTGATACAATAAGTGTTTCATCTCATCCCATCTCATTATTACAACTTTTCCAAGTTCCCAGACAAAATATAATAAATAAATCAACTTTTTCAAACCCCAAAACAATAATAATATTAAAAAATAATGTTCTAATAATATTTTATTCAACTTTCAATTTTCATCTCATCTCAACTCACTATCTAAATGGCACCTTAAAGGGAGGCAAAAGTACTTCAACAAGGAAGACACCTTGCATTTCCAAATACCTACCAAACTCTCCACATTGTCAGCATGACCCATTGGGACTAGTTTTGATTTAGGCAAATTAATATTCCATGTAAAAATTGCCTCAAACTACAGGAATAAAGCTTGCAAACAGTGAAGGTGATTCAGGTTAGCCTTAACACCAAAGTATCATCTGCATACAGAAGATGAGCATTTCCAAGCCCCACAAGAAAACCTGAAATGAAACCCCCTTCAACAAACACCAGTAGCATCTTACTATGACAATGGATCTCTTTCTCACCAGCCACAAGAGTTGCTACTGAAGCCAGAGGAGATGCCATTCGCTAACACCGAGAAGCACACCTTAGAAATACAATGCACAATCGAAGATTGTCATTATTCCCCCAAAAGCATTTGAGTTCTATACAACGTAGAAATACACCGTCTCAATAAGTATAAAAGGAACTCCAGATTGACATGATCATATGCCTTCTCAATGTCCACTTTGCATAATCTATAAGATCCACAGCCTCTAGTTTTTTCAATATAAGGGCAACGAAGATAGCATTGAGGCATTTTTTTTCTTAATTGATAGCTGGCATGAAGATTGTGAACACTTGCATAATATCTTCTCTAATCACGTACCAGCATACTTGAAATAAGTCAATAGAGAAACCATCAGGACCTGGGGCCTTTTAACTTTTCAAAGATTTTTCATTGGATGATTAGGCTTTAGAGAAAATGAATAAATCTTCCATTGCATGACCTGTACTTGAGGCTTGTATTTGGTGGGATTTTGGATTGCTAATTTTCTACCAAGTAAAAAGGTCAAACCTTATGTTTTAACTTTTAAACTCATTTATCTTTTTTAACATATACAAATTTTTCATTTAATAGCCACTACTTGAAGCTATTTTGATTTGTGAAAACCCCATTCAGTAGTCATCATATAAAAGTATAAAGATGTTCTCACACACAGTACACATGCTCCAAAGCATCATATGGAACAGTGAACAACAGACAAATAGATCATTTAAGGAAGAGAAATTACCTCGCCCGCATCAGTAAGATAACCACCCATAGCAGCAAACTCAGTTCTATAAACATGCATCAGTAAATTTATAGCCCCCTGAAGTGTAAGAAAAAATAATATTAATTTGGACTAAAAGAAGTGAAAAAATAATAATAATAATAATAATAATAATAAAACCATAATGTGTTTTTCTAAAGTCAGTCAAAAATTTTGAAGATGATTAAAGAATGAGCATTTCTTGATCAGTGGATGAAAAATATTTATTGCTTTAGTATTTAAGAAGAAAAAATGTGACGACTTAAGCAGATCTTTAACTTGCAACAAATTAACACATCAAACTGCCTCGCATCAAATTATCAATGTACCTCCCTGATCTCCAATGTCGGCATATGTGGAAGAAAGTCATTACCAACGAAAAAGCACAGAAATACAAAATCATCCACAATTCGTTCAAAGTTAATCTGAAATGGAGGGTTGGGAATGTCCAACTCATATTGCAGATATTCTCGTAAAACCCATAAGTTGAGGAACTGCCAACACAATGAAAGGCTTTAGATATAATAAGACAACTAAAATATGAAAATCTTTAATATTTCCAGAAATTTGAAGGCAAGCATACGATTCTCCAACCTGATATTTCATCTTGTGAATTGGGGCATCATCTACTGCATTCTGATCTATAGCTTTATCACCTGGCCTACCACGACATTCAGCAGCCAGATGACCAACTTGACCACATAGAAAACATTTTTCCTGATGCCCGGGCAGTGTAACCACCTGCAAACTTGGAAATATTACATCAACCACTACCAATAACCTAATTAATGTCAACAAGAGAGTTCTGAGACATGAGTAACAGACCTCTCTCAATACTGAAAAATGAACCTCATGTGTAGCTAATGATAGCATAATCAGATCCGCGTCCTGATAGAAGGACCAAAATTAGTGTCAAAATTAGAAAAGACAAAAAACAAAGCAACAAGGCCTAAAAAGTACTCACCAGACCATATAGACAATGCCGGGTGTTTGGATTGAAACCAGGAAGGCCACGCTGGAATCGAATGTATGACATGATTTTGTGTTCACCCTCACCCGGGACATTTGAATCAGAAAGAATAACCTTCAAATAATTACCCAATGCAGCCCCATAAATAAATTTAGAGAGACAAAGTATCCTGAAAACCAAAGTATTTTGGAAACAAGATACAAAAGGGATTACTCCACAGACAGGTAATGGTCCAATCTTGAACGATAGGGAGACACGGAACCATGTAGGATAAATCAATCGCACCTTTGTATACTGCCAACCACGGTTGCGGTTCAACCTAGATTGTATATAGTACTGAAGTGCTACCGAAAGCACTGCCATAAACTGAGTTCCAGGAGTGATAACATTTGAATCAGAAGTTTCGGGCTTTTCTTTAGGGGTCAAACTTCTCCCCTCATCCTCATATTCTTTCCTCAACCTTTCCTCTTCAGCTTCCTAGCATTTCAGATTTAAAAAACAATAAATTCGCATACATAATTATTAGGAGCCATTTCGATAGCATGAGAAATATCTTACTGCCTCAGATGCATCTTTTGCGGCTCTGAAACGCCGAGAACGTTGTTGATTCATTTTAGCTCTTGGGGCAACCCCATCTACATCAGTCAAAGTTACCGAATATGTTTCTAGTTTGATGAAAATAAACATGGATAAGGTATCATTAATATGGCTCACCGATTGCCAAATAAAGAAGCTTCCTTGGGCGAACTAATGAGAAGAGATGGTCGATATAACCAAATATTGATTTGAATACATCATCATAGGTGGTAGGTGGAGGCTGCATGTACAGAGTATAAATATGTTAACAATCATTTCCAACTGACTTGTTAGTGAGTTGAGCTTGTTAAGCATGTTAAGGGCTCATTTGGACACATAGAATATCTTCAAATTCTGTGAATGGTAATGAAATGATCTATGAATATTTTTTTTTATGAGTAAAATGATCTATGAATATTAGTGAAATAGTTTGAGTTAAAATGTTTTATTGGATTTTGGGAAATGAGAAAAAAATGAATAAATATATTATAAAGTTAAAAAATTGTTTAAGTATTATTTTTTAATATTATTTTTATTTTGAAGCTTAAAAAAGTAATATTTATTTTTGTATTTTGTTTTGAAGTTTGTAAAAGTAATAATAATTAGATAATAATTTGATGAAAAAGTTGAAGATTTGAAATTGAAAAGTGTTTTATGTTTGAGTGATATTTGGGAAGGAAATTATAAGAAATTTTGAGAATTTATCATCTCATCTCATTTACCAAACGAACCCTAAGCGTTCTAGAAACAGGAACAATGCTATACGCATCTCTTTTGAACATATACCTACGTCTAATTATAATACCTACATCTCTTTCTTTGCATGCAACTTACAGCAAATCATATTGTTTTCGTTATCACACATTTAAACATTCAAATTAATTATAATAGCGTTAAAAGTTTCACGCGCCCGATCCAAGAAATTACCACTAGGGCTCAGTTGAGCGTTTATATAAACACGACCACGTTTTAAGCTTTAGGTTCCACAATGAAATGAGTGAGAACCAAATCTAAAAGGTCCATTTAATTCGAGGAAATCTCAGGAGTAGGGATTAAATTTTGCCATATACCGGATGACGTGATTACAGAATCCTCGGTTTCAGTCATTCCAGTTCCTCCAAACATATGCATATAGCTAAAATTTGTAAAATCATGTTGATTTCATCTTCTAATCTTCTTCTTTTTTCTTTCCTTTTTTGAATGAAAGATGTCTTGAAGAAGGCAACAAATAAAACCAGAACAAAAGAATTCCCAAAGTGTGAAATTGAAACTAAAATCTCTCCTCTGCATTAAATTCAATCATATAATTCAAAATTCGCTCAACGGATTTCGAACAGAGCTAAAAAACCCTCTACACCAAATTTTATATCTCATTCACTCTCTACCTTTCGCACTCTAAGCATACTAAAAAGCAATGAAACTCGTCCAAGCAATTTGACTTGGAAATTTTAAAACGAATACCTTGCCATCGGGGTGGAAGCAAGGGTGAATGATCCCATTCATGTCCAAGTACAAGTTATCGAACTCCATGCCATTGGGGTTAGGTTTCGACACGTCGACACCAGTCTCGCCAGCCGGTTCCTCCTCGGCCACGTCAACAATAGACTGAGGATACCGGTCAGCCACCCACCGATAAAACGCGGGCACGCCCATGGATAATGATCAGGTTTGGTTCGAGTTCGCCGATGACCCGAGCTTGGAGAGAGAGAAGGTGGGAGAAAGGGCGGAGGGGATTCAATTCTCAAGATCTGGCGTGAGTCGGTCAAAGGCACCAGTGTACGGCACTTTAGGAGGTGGCGATTTGGGGATGTTTGGGTGGGATGGGACTTATGGCTTTCTCTTGGTTTGGCTTGGAGGTTTGGGATTACTTGAACCGGTTGGGGACGGAAATTGCAATAACGTGGGCCGTGGATTAAGAGGAGAAAAGACTTAAAATAAAATTTAAAAATTTAATAAAATATTATTAGAATATAATTTTTTAATATAATTTTTATTTTAATATTTAAAAAATAAAATTATTTATTATATTTTATATAAAATTTTTAAAAAATTATAATAATTATAAAGGTTTTAGTAATAAAAGAATTTTATAAAATTAAATTTATAAATTTATCTGGTTTAATATAATACGTTAGATTGTAGTATAATTTTATTTAAAAGTCTTTACACTATACATTATCCACATAATATAATTTAATACAAAAAATAAATTTTAAAATTCGAATATCACAAATCAAATTATAAATAACATTATTCTAAATTGTAAAGTTATTTTATTATAAAATAAATTTAACATATTATATCAAATTACGTTAATTTATAAAATTATTTTTATAAAATATTTTTATGGTTGTACTATAGCACTTTTCTACATAAATAAGTAGAATTCATTATATTTATCAAAATATTTAAAGTATTAAATTTTAATGTAAATCAATGCGGTGAACAAGCAATGTATTATTAGTAAACCGATATACAAACTTGTAAATTGATTTATTTAAAATAAAAGTTTGAAAAGGTATTTAAAATATATTATTTTTTATATTTTATGGAAAAAAAATTAAAAATAGACTAAAAAAAAAGAGGAATAGGAGTCCCAATAAATATTTTAAAATAAACATTATGACGTGTGATATATAAAACGAAAAACAATAACCGAACTAGTATGTTCTCATATTTTCCCCATTAAATCTAGTAAAATCATTATTCTATTATTATTATTTATTGATTATGCCTTAAATGATGATAAATTATTTCTTCTTTTTCATTTGTTTACTAATTATTTAATATTACATTAAAAATTTAATGAAATAATAAAGATTAAAAGTTGATAAATAATCTTCTCGTTGATTTGAGAAATATGTTATTGAGTAGGACATATACTAGCCAATATTCTTGCAAACAAGTCATAATTATTAACAGAGTAATGTTACGTTTAGTTATAAAATGTGCAAGTATCATGCAGTCGTTTTAAAAAATGATAAGATCTATTATTAAAAAATTAAATTTTTTATATGGATCTCGTATTTATTCATTTTTTTTAATGAATGCGCAGCATTTACTCACTTATGACTGTAACTATCATTTCTCTTATTGAGTTAATGACCAGGTGAAATGTTTTCTGGATTTGGGGTGAATGTGACAACTTATTCCATCTATTGTTGAATGGTTAGGAGAATGAAACGGAAGTTGTGATGATTTTTCATAACATTCTTTTGAGTTGGGTGTTCTTAAATGTTCAAAAAGTTTCATCTCTCCTTCTCCGTCTCTATTGTTGAGTTTTTATAATTGAAAATCTACACTAACATGAAATATGTGAAAATGATAACAAAATTTAGTTTGTTTTTAGTCTTTATAATTAAAAGTCTATACTAACACTAAATATGTCAAAATGATAACAAAATCTATTTTGTTTTCTGCCTAACTTAATAACTGCATGCTTGTCAATCTCAAGGCCCACATAAGATGTAAGGAATAAGAATTAACATGTGGAGTTATATATTCCTAATTGGGTTATTATTAAGGAAAAAAAAAAAACCAGAGAGATCAGAGATATACATTGGAACATTTTAACTTTTTATTTTGGGGGTGGAGGAAGAGAAAACAAGACAAATGGGCAGACTGACAATAAACAATGTGTTGGGGGTAAATCTACCAGGCCAATCCATCATAAAGCAATCATCAAGAAGCAAGATGGAAAAAGAAGGAAGGGACAAGACAAGGTAAAAGCTGAAGGAAAAGTATAGTTGCAAGCACAATTGTGCACTAATCTGTACACCAATGTGATGTGATTGGTCAAAAAGTAGATTTTATTGAAAACAGTGTTAATTTAAATTTTAAGTATGAATAAATCAGTGTTGGTACACAGATTAGTGCGTAACTGTGCTTGTATATAGCAAAACTCAAAACTTAATGAGAAGGCAAGTTAGACACGGAGAGGGAGATAGTGAAGTGATATAAAACTAACATTTCTCATCAACTACCCCCAAGGCCTTAATATAAGGGGCTCTTGGACAACTCCAAGGAGGATGGGACAAAAATCATTTTCAACTTTATCATGAGAGACTCCAAACAGACCATCTTCTCTAGGTTAAAAAGGGGTTGCCGATCCCTATTGTATAGTGAGATACTAGAAATTATGAAAGATTGTAAAATACTCTCATTATAGTAAATTTATCCTCCAAATAACTCAGGAATGTGTAGGTTATGTGTCAAACTATATAAATTTGTATATTTTATTCTCTATTTATATTTTGTTTATTCTTTAAAATTTATTACTATAGATGTATGTACAAGTTATTTATTGATGCCCCAAACCGCAATTGTGGGCTTCAGACCGCTTCATCATAGCCCGAATCACTTTTGTGGACCGAGGATGACTATTTCTCCTATTCCGCTTGTGCGAATTTATGCATTAACACCAAGAGAACATTTGTCAGCAATTCAAAGCATGTAATTATGCCTTTAAGATTTGCACAGATGTAATTTTGTTTTTTATTTTATTATTAGAAAGAGAACGATTTGTTACGTAGTCGCACTGTATATGCTATCCAAAACATGTAATTATGTCTATAAAATCTGCACAGCGTGGGAACTGCATGGTTTACTCTTTTGCTTGCATTTGTGGGGGTTCCAATCAACAATCAAGTTCTAGATGATCTAAGCCCTGTCAATTGCTAAGAGTATCTACACTCAAAGTTTGTCAAATTTTGATATATGAGTTTGGTTTATGATGATATATTGGATACTGTGATCATGAAAGCAATTATATGTATTTTTTAACTCTCTTTTTATGATTTTTATTGCCCATCTTCCCTTGTCCCTGTGCTAATCTTCAGGTATCAAGGGGCATCTTACACTGAAAGAAAGGTTTGCTGGTATATAAGCTCACATCTGTAAAAGTGATGTTTCATCAATGTCTTCTCCATTTCCTTTTCTACACAAATATATCACTACTCGATCTGTTCTTAAAGTTTGTGATTGCTAATGCTTTCATGTTGGAATTTTTTGCAGGTATATCATCTGGTACTACTGCTGCAATTAAGATAGCAAGGAGGCTTGAAAAATCCTGGGAAACTCATCGTGTGGAATTGGTCATTCTAGCAAGTTCTCTCCTTGAAATCTCTATATAGACAATTTTAACGCGTATATATTGCTGCACAACAAAATAAAAATGTCTTGCTGCAAGTAACAATAAACTTCAATTATCAGCGCTTTCACTGCTCTCAGTGTATGTGACACAAACGGGCCTCGGCCAGTCTGACCCACTTAACAACTAGAAAGGATATAAATGACATTTATTCCATATACAAGATATATTTCAGGGTTAACTCATCACATCTCGACCCGTGAAGGATATTCTCTTCTAGTGATGACGCAGTAGAAAGTAGACTAGTAAAAGTTTGGCTTCGAAGGATAGGCAGGGGCCGCGCGAACGCAGGCCCCCACTGCCACAAATTATGACGTAGGCTCTCCCACTTGGGGAGACCTTAGGCGGGCACCCCTCCTGTGTGCAATGGAGGTCACCAGCCTAGGCCATGGGCCTTCATGATCACCCATCGACCCCGTCCAGGTAAGTATGTTCGAATGGTGCACCAATGTTCTTTTTTATACCCTCCTTGCGTCTCATATTTTCTCTCTTTCTCGATATGGGACTCTTTTGCCAAACTCTCGTCTCTAACCACGTGGCATCATATAATAATAAAATCAAAAGATCAGAACTTCCGGTCCTTCAAAAGCATTGTGAGTCAATTTTATTTTATTTTCTTCTATTTTTGTCCCTTTCCTGCACAACTTTTTTTACGCAGCTCCGTCGCTTCTGTTGCAAATTCTGGATTTAATAATACAAAAGGATAATGATAGGTGTGATGTGTGTTGACGCGATTTTATGCTATTGAATAAGATTTATGCCCTTTAAATCCCTTTGGAGTTCGGACAATGATTTCGTTGGATTTATGATCATTTTACATACACATCGATTTCTAATCAATTACCCTTCTGATGAAATCTCTAATGTTCATCACTCCAATTTTAGATACATGTAGACTCTTTAATCGTTATTTCTGTTGGGCCCTATGCTCTCTCTCTCCGAAATTGCCGTAGATCCAATTAACCTTAATTCGAGTTATACTCTTTGTACTCCTTATAAAAAAGTATTAACTTAGTAATAAATAATAATTTTTTTTTTATCAGACAGACTTATTTATTTAGTATTTAGTAAAAATATTGATACCCTTATACTTCTTTTATTAATGTTTTACTATTTAATTTATTTTTTTCTTGAACTATTCTAGATTAAAGATCTTTTTGTATAATCTATACAAAATAAATTGAGTAAATTTATATAAAATTGAATTTATTTTTTATTAAATTATTCTTTTTTATATTATATAAAAACCCAAATTATGCTACAGACTTTCGGACTGACAATTTTAGAAATATTAATAAATGAATAAGAATCATACACGGGCAGACAACGAGGTGAAAGTTTTGGAAATAGAATTAAACAGGGGCCGCGCGAACACAGCCCCCGCAACCAGAAATTATGACGTACAATCTCCGCAAAGGAAGATGTTAGGCGGGTGCACCACCTAGGTGCAATGGAGGCCACCCACCTAGGCCATGGGCCTTCTTGATCACCCATTGACCCCGTCCAGGTATGTAAGTTCTACCAGTCGAACTTGTTTTCCACTTATAGAACACCCCCACCTCCCCTCCTTTTATATCCAGTCAATGTGGGACATTTGCCTAGTTCGAAGTTTCGAACATGAACCGACTTTTTTGTTGCGTAGTTTGGTTATGATACCCACTTTACTTGTGTAGCGAAAATCGTATGTGTGTGGCCACCGCCTCGCTGCAAAACTGTCAGGCTTAGAAGTCCCCGTTGTTTTCGACACCAACACCCCCCCGCCCACCCGCCTGGTTTTAGCTACAGAGCTCCATCTACGACCACCGCATACCCTTCACATGGGGTACCAAATCTTCATGTATAGTCACAACCTCTCGTTCATCCCTACGTTTTTGTTTGAGAATTCGCTACCTCCAAACCCATAACAATGCAATTTTATGATTAGCAAAAAGATTGGTTTTCAGTTTACGGACATTAAAAATTAGCAGCTAAGAATTGAACAGGGAGAACCATCGTCGAAAGAACCTGTCCAGGAACTGCAACCAATGGATAAGTGAGCAATTGCTTGACGGTCCGGGAAAACTTGTTTTGAATTTTGGTAGGGGCCGCGCGAACGCAGGCCCCCACTACCACAAATTATGACGTAGGCTCTCCCACATTGGGGAGACCTTAGGCAAGCACCCCTCCTGAGTGCAATGGAGGTCACTAGCCTAGGCCATGGGCCTTCTTGATCACCCATTGACCCCGTCCAGGTAAGTAATTTGAAATAAGCACCTTGCTTCCTATTTACAATCCCTGCTCGCGTATCTTCCTTTATGTTTTCTCCATGTGGGACTTGTGCGAGCTCCTGCCCAAATGAGTGCTACATTTACCTCACCTGAAGACACTTAGCAGTGTTTGTCTCTTCACACTGGTAAGATCTCTATTTCCGTAAACATTTGCAGGAGTTCCACTACATCAGGATTCAAAAACAAACTCAGTATTGAAACGTGCAGCAAGATGAAAACACACACACAGACAAAGAGATCGTACCAATATCTGAAATAGAGATTGGGTGGTCAGCGGTGAAGGAACTAACTTTGATTAACTGAAGCATGTCATATAAATGCAACAAAAAAACGTACTTGGATGATCCTTAAAAGATCAAAAGCTTGAACTATTTCACAAGCTATGCAACCCTGAATTTTGATTTTTCTTGAGGCTTGGATATCTAGAAAATGTTGACATTAAAATGTTCTTAGAAAATTGTACTAATAAAAGTTTATTCTTGTGACGATATTATATGTTCTATCTTGCTAGTTTAGGCCTTCTTTTCTTTTTAAGCTTCTATTTTAGGTTTTGCTCATACTGTAAGCAAACCATAAGAGAGTTTTTTCATTATTTCAGACATCTATACATTAGATAGTATATAAATTATAAAGTGCCCTGTATATTCAATAGCACCTCAGTCAAAAGTCATGTTTCCCGTCTCATGCCTGATTAGCCATCTCCTCACTTTATACGGCCCTACTGTTAGGATTGCCTATGGTTCACTAGAATAAATCTTAATTAATATTTGCTTGAATGATTGTTTTGAAAGCATAATTGGGGATTGCAGAGCCTTAAATTGTTCGACCTTTCGACTTTTTAAGGAGCATATGAAGCATACTTTTTTTGTTGTTGCATTTATCTGTTGATGTCTTCATTCGTTTTGAATGGATGGCATGGAAGGGGGAAACTTTGATCAACCACAACTAGTTTCATCAATGCAAACTTTGATCTTCAATGCTTGATCTTCGGGAGTGTCAGCCTTAACATGATCTCTGGGATTGACCAAATTTGTGATCACGACAACTCTATCACACCCCCTCAAGCTCATCGGGATGGGACAGCCAGTGATCAGCTTGTTTCGAAGAAGAGCAAATTTAGGGGCACCTAGTGGTTTAGTGAGAACGTCTGCAGGTTTATCTTTTCTAGATATGAACTGAACTTTTAGGTGCCCGTGAGCTACTCTTTCACACACAAAATGAAAGTCAATGGCTACATTTTTTGTTCAAGTATGAAAAATCAGATTTACCGAAAGACAAGTGGCCCAATATTGTCACACCACAAAGTGGGAGGTTGATGCAAAAAAATACCAAGTTCCTTGGGAAGACGCTAGATCCAAATGAATTCAGTTGTAGAATTGGCTAGGACTCTGTATTCAGCTTCAGTGCTGAAGTGAGTGACGGTGTGTTGTTTGCGATAACTCCAAGAGACAAGATTAGGGCCATAGAATATTAAATAGCTACTAGTTGATCGACAATCATCTGGACACACATCTCATTCTGCATCAGGAAAGAATTGCAAGAAAGGATTTCTATTGGGATGAATGAGCAAGCCAAAAGCAAAGTAACCTTGAGATAGCAAAGAATTCATTTCAAAGGGGTCCAATGATTGATGCATATGTTAACAGAATTTATTAACCTCTAAGGATAAATTAGGCGTTAAATGGAAATATTGGAGGACCCCAAAAATGGTGAATGAGCTTTTTTTCATAACTGCCATTACATTGAACTTTCAAGTATTTACTTTATTCATGCCGATCTTACTTGGACTCACTACTAAAGACCAGAAAAAAAAAAATCTTTTCAGATCTCCTACACATTCTCCCCATATCCAGTATCCCTTCTGAATGTCGTGTGTACCTTTCGCTTCATGCTTTCTTTCAATATCGCTTTAGTGAATGAGACACACACACATACTCATACACACGACACACTTGAATGCATGGGCATGAATGTTTTCTTCTCGACTTGGTTTCTAAGACTGTACACATTCATCTGTGCCTTAAATATCACATTGGTTTCATTCTCTTAGCATCCCTTCAAGTTCAAACAAGTGTATGGCTTTATCTTTTCTTCTAGGCATGTCAACCCCATAAAACCCATAAAAGGGAGAAGACAGTTGGGCCCAGCAAGACCAAGTACGTAATTCTCTGTATTTTGGTGCCCCTCGGGTCTGAAAGGGAAGCTATTTGGTGCCCTAAAAAGAGGATTCACATTGAATTAGCTAAATCTATCATCTTTAAAATTTGAAAAATATCATCATATTTACTCCATATTGAATCAGCTAAACTATTTTCATCCTAAATATGAGCTACAGTAAATTTATTCTTCTTTTCAAATATGAAGTATACTGTAGCAAGTCTAAATCTATTTTTTATTATATTTTCTTCACTGCTGTCCACTCCTTTTATCCCTATCACCGGGTGTTTTCCTGCATAGCCGATTACTTGTGTGAAGAACTTGTGTTTGATAAAAATTCCAAGACACACGTTGAATAAAATATTAACAATTCTAAGTAGGAACTAAAAGTGAGATAAACAATATTATAGATTATTATATGTTATTTTGTTATATTTTGAGATTATTATATTATAAATATATGATTTTTATAAATTATACGTATAGAATTTTTATGTACATATGAGATTTTACTATCTATGTACATATGAGATTATTATATTATAGATTGTTGGATTGTGAAAATGAATACGATTGTTGGGGATTATTGAAGATTAGGTAAATAAAATAAAAAATTAATTAAAGACATATAAATAATGGAAAATAATAATATTTTAAATGTTAAGTGATTAGTTAAAATTTAAAAAATTACATATTCTTTAAATTTAAAAAATTGAGAATTTGAGATAACCAATCCAACGCCAATACTCTTCTATTTAGGCATCAGAGCTTCCATTCGTTTTGACATTGCCTCTTCGGAATGCAAAAGAGAGTTAGCTAAATATGACCAGGAGCAATACAGATTCATGATTAGAAAGTGGTACGACTACTGATGGATACTTAGATGAACATGTAAAGGAAACATGAACATGATCAGATCCTATTAGACTATATAATAATATACTTTATTGATACTCGTCGATTAATGCACAAGAAAGGAGACACACTACTACTAAAGCCGTCTAAAACAGAGGATATATAAGAAAATAAATTTAACGAAACAAAAGGATCGACAGTATATCTCTGGCTAGCTAGCTTTTCCATGTCTCTTCGATTGGGCAGATATATATATATGGCATTATAGAAGAAATTAAACAAAATTTAGTTGCTTATTTATTGAGGTTGAGCCTAGCAGCCGTAGTCATGGAAGCCGCCACTCCTGCCGGATGTGTTGTCAGGTCTGGCTTGTTGCGCATCTCCGCACCCGTCACCCCTTCTGCATCTCGGCGTGTCACCGCTTTATCCGTTGGCAACTTCGAAGTAGCATTCTGCCATAAAATAAAAGAACAAAAAAACAAAACGTTATCATCCACCACTCCACCATATATATAGCACTTAAAAGAACGTAATTTTGCCCCCCAATCAGATGAATATATACTTTTATTTCTATTTTTTGTTATCTCATCATATATCCGTCTATTACCGCAAGAACATCAGCAAGTTTTGTCTTGTCCTCGTCCCTAGTTGTCCTGGCATTCAGAGTTGCCGCCGACTGAGCGGCGGCGGCAACCCCACGAGGGACTATGTTGGTGCGGCCTGTTGCTCTAACTTCGGCCGCCTGAATAGCTGCCGCATCGCTCTGCTCCACTGGCTTGCTTCCGGCTGTCATGACAGTGGCCTCCAGTGCTTCACCAATAGTGATTGCATCACCCTGGCCGCCGCCGCCACCACAACCACCTTCTTCAAAAAGGGTGGGTGGTGCCGACGGAACGCGCTGACTAAATTGATCGACAACCTGTCCTTCCACCACGAAACTATAATAAAAAACTCATTCATCAACTAAAGAAATCGACCTTACAATTGTTTCTCTACATCTGTGCCTCCGTGGTTGTGAGAGAGCACAAATAAGTGCTCTTTTAATTTCAATTCTTCAATTTAGTTGCACACTGTTTTCCTTCTAAACTGGATGACTATTCTTTTCAGTTTTCGGGCTTAATTTTGGCACCCAATTTGTTGTTCATAGATCAATGTCAATGCTACATCTCAACTAAAACAGTACAACTTGAAAAAATCATCTGTACTTACGTCAATTGGAATCCTGAGATTTCAACCAGGCTACCAAAAAATAAGAACAAGTAGGGGGAAAAAAGAAAGAAAAGAAACCTGCCCGGCGACCGACTCGACGATTAAACGCTTCCCTGGAAGATCGGTCTCTGTGATCCTCACGCCGCGGTCGCCAGCGTAGTCGGTCACGTCATTATGACCCACAAAGCCAGCCCTCTCGTTGCGCATGGCGGCCGACTGCATGGTTGCGGTGGCACCGCCCTTCTGTATATGCCCAAGCATTTCGTTCTCAGCCGTCAGCATCATTGCCGCATCCCTTGGGGCCACCGTTTTCCCCGCAAGTTCTCCCTCGATAGGGAAAACATCGCCATACTTGATGGGTTCGTGCTGAGGTCTGGTTCGTGCTGAGGTCTCTGTTGCTGGTGGTGGTGTCTCATTCTCTTAATTTTTTTCCCTCTTTACGCACCTGTTTGAGAAGTGAGAAACATGAAATGATGATCAAAATCTTGTGAGAATTGCAGTGTTCTGAAGCATTATAAAACGTGTATGGTGCAATGCGGCTATAGGACACGTAGGTGATTGAGATTCGAGAAAGCGAAACGTGGTATGATTCTGATTTCTGAGCAGAATTTGGGTGTGTCGGATTACGTGGCGGACTGTTAGGGGTTTACTGTTGGCCGGGAAGTGCTTTTTTGGGCTAAATGATTGACAAGTGGCGTTTAGGCATAAAGATGGTGACTGGATCTAGATCCAGGTCTTGGGTCGAGTCGGGTCAATTTGAGTATGATAAGTACCACTGTACCGGATCCCCACGCTATAAGAGGCAACGGTAGCTTTTTAGGGTTCTAGACACAGAGACAAGGGACACAGACCAATGGATGGTGGTTCTCCGAGAGAGCTAACGGCAGAGGCTATGCCAATTTTCAGAGAGGGCGTGTATCTGGTCCTCTCTCGCTGGTCGGCGCTCCGAATGGCAGTCGAGAATGAGTGGGGCGGCCGGGACTCGCACTACAAGGCCGACCAACTTGCTTCCGATATTATCTCCTGGTTCACTCAGTCCAGAGGTACTTCCTCTCTACTTGCTGCGATTCTGAATCGGCTCTATTCAGTTCGTGCTGCCTTAACTAAATTAGGATTTTGGAAACCTTGATCCTATTTTAAAAAAAAGTATTTATGTTTTATTTTGTTCTTGATTTGGGTTAGAGTTTGGCACAAATTCATCTGAGTAGATCGACTTATATCATTGATTCTTTTGTTTGATGAAATATTAAAAAGATTAGGCTCTATTCTCTACTAAACCACAAATTTGTTTTAAAACTAAAACTTTTGTTCACAAAGCCATTTTGTTTGTGGCAGTGAATGAGTTTTATGATTGAATTTCGCAAACTAATTCTTAGAACGAGCGTCAAAACTGGAGAATTCTTTGTTTTAGCTTTTCGAGTTCTGTGTGGAAACGTGGTTGAGTGGTGGTAGATTGGGCAGAAATGAGCGAATTGATAATTTATTTTTACCAGTTATATTGAGCTTTAACTGAGATTAAGCAACTAAATGGAAGTTTTTCTTTTAAATTATCATTGTAGTAAGTTTGTAGTGAAATTGGTTTTGATTTATTGGGCTTGATAGGGTTATTTTCACTAGATTGGGATTTGTTGTTGATAACCTAAGTACTTTTTTTAATGTACTTTTTTTTCATGACATTGCTAAGCAAACTAAGGATTGATAGGTGCTTTATGATGTGAATTTCCTTGAGCATTAAAATATTGATTGGGTTTTTGCGCTTGATTAAGCTTTATGATCTAGGTGATTTTTTATTTACAATCTTTCTGATTATTTGTACTTTATTGTGGATGTAATTGATGTTTGATCTATGTAAGTTTTATTTGTAGAGTATTTTTTAGTTAAGTTTTCCCTAATGTTATGAATTTCTCATTGAACTGTGATTTCAATTTTTTCCCGATAAAATATTTTTCTTTGGTTTGTTTTCCTCAGAGCCGCTTTATATAGATGATTTAGAAAATACGCTCGATGAAGCTCTGCTGTCTCTCAATACTGAGGCTGAGGATGGCAGTATTGAGGAAGTATGTTCCACATTCTTCCAGCTTGAATTGCTGCAATTCAAAATAGTGGTGTTCTTTATATTTCTTCTTTTCAAGAGTTTCTTGAACTTCTTCCTTTTGCTAGTTAGGTGGATATATTGTGTACTTTGTGTACCAGAACAACATTATATTACTTTTTTATGGTTAAAAATAACATACTTATTGAAAAGCTATCTATTATATCTATTAAGAAGGAGAGAATCTATGGAACAGATTGATAAAGAAATTATTTAGGGGTGATGCTTATTTGGAAGCAAAATCTTAATACTGAATTAAAATTAATAAAATTAATTAGAAAGGGAAAGGCCTTCTTTAATTTTTTGTATGAAAGGGAAAGGACTTTGTAATAATTTGTAGATCACACGGATGTATCTCTTTGTTCTAATTATTAATCAGAACATAATTTGCAGGGAAGATCAAAGTGGATAAGTTTATTTTAAATTAAAGATAAACCATTGCTTGTACACATTTCTTGTTTTCAGGCATCCTTTCCCCAATTCCCTTGTTTTAGTAGTTTTAATATATTTTTTTTTTGATAAGTAGTAGTCTTAATATATATATAATATAATATACTAATACTTGGTGTTGGAAGTAATTTCTTCATTTTCATTATGGTTCTTAAATGATGTCGTTGCTGTATGATATGATAATCTCTTTACTAAAAATGACGATAGAAGTCTCTTCATGGATATGTTGACACTTCATGTGACTGGGTTAGCATTAATGTATTGGAACCATGGGGGATCCCTTACTTTACACTAATTATTGCTCGTGGAGTGTCAATGCCTGAAAATCTAGATTTGCCTTTGTTCTCAAGCTTAGGAAACTTAATTCGTAGGTTTAAGGTACAGTTTGAAAGATGTATTATTAGTATCAGTTTCACAATCTTCAGGAATTTAGACCCTGGTATGAGTAATTTATCATTGAACATGCATAAGTAGACAGATTTGTATATCATGTTCGTGGTTGTTAAGTTTTAATCAATTTGTCATGATTTCCGTAGCTTTGACGTCAATTTCTTGTATGGTGTTTGTGCGTGCACTCTCTTACCACACAGATAGCCTTTAAACTGATGACTATGCATGAAGAATGTTTAGAAGGGAATTTTCAGTCTATTGAAGGGCTGAGGCAAGCCAGTTGTCAGGAAGTTGCAGTTAATCATGTCAGACAGGTAATCATATGCAGAACTCTTGATCTAAACCATTTGTCTTAATTAGTTTGTCTTAATTCTAATTTACCTTAATTATAATTAATTTGTCTTATAAGGGGTTGTTCTTTGTTTACCTCTACCTTCTAATGTCTTAATGCTCTTAAACCCTGTGAGATGGTGGGAAATATTTGATGGTCATGGTCGTCCCCCATCTTCTTGGATTTTCTTATAAGAGGCTGTGGTGCCTTGTATTACTTCATTGGAAACTGTTCTAAGAAATATTAGTGTTTCCAGGCAATCCCACAGACGTTTGGTAGAAACGGTCTCGTTTGGTTACATAGATGAGATGAAATGAAAATTAAAAGTTGAATAAAATATTATTAGAATATAATTTTTGTTTTTGGAATTTGAAAAGGTTGAATTGTTTATTGTATTTTGTGTAGGAGTTTAGAAAAGTTGTAATAATTAGATGAGATGAGATGATTTATGTAACCAAACAAGGCCATAAGCTTCATGATATAAGAAAAATAAATTATGTAAGGAAATTTTTATGTTACTAACTTTTATTTTACGACAAAAATCCACTATTCTTGTTGCTTATGATGGTTAAAGATTTTCATGGACTCTTTTCTATTGGATCTTCTTCGGATGAACCACTGCTGACATGTTTTCCCACCTTTATGTGTCTTAAGTAGAATTTTCCATATGGATACCATATTATGTCATTTGGATGTATAATCATATTTGGTGGAAAAGGACCAAAAGGTAATCTATTTTGCTCAATGAGATCAAGCCACCATTCAATAAAATGTACGTTTAACAATGTTTTAGAACTGGAAAATATTTAGTCTAATAACATCTCCTCTTTCTTTGCTATCCCATACCAGGTTGTGAATGACGATGACGATGACAGCGAAAATGATATTGGTGCAAACGACGCCAATGAGAATGAAGATTCATCAAATATGATACTGGTGGATGCACCAGATTCAAGTTCGAAATTGAATCCAGTAGAGATGCCAGTCGATGACTCTGGACCCAAGGTGGCTTCTGAAACAGATGGATGGGTCACAGTTTCACGGAGACGAAATAGGGGAAAATGAAACAATGTGGTTGCAGTATCCTTTCTATATATCTTCTCCTCTACTTTTATTGGCTTCCCGCCCCCGCCCCCCCAGCCCACCAAAAAAAGAGTGTATTATTATCTATCTCGTGATAATTGGATAGAGATGAATCTCCTACTTACCACTGTCAGTCATATATGATGATTGAGTGTTTTTCCTAACAGGTTTATTCATAAAACTTGCTTCCTCTCCCGCTAGTCTGTCGATTATGGTAAAAAGAAAAGAAAATTTTGACCACCTTTGTGAAGGTATCGGTGGTATCACCATACAGTGACAGTTTCGTGCACGTTGATGGGTGCGAGTAGTTTCGCTTTCGAGTAACCTTTTTCTTTTCTTTTCTCTTTCATGGATTGCACATGTTTTAAAAAAGGTTCCATATTTCTATGATCTATATGTAGATGGTCAACAACTGCTGCTTAATGGTGTGCCTAAACGTACCCAAGGCTCTCTGAACTTGCCGAGGAAATAAGCATTTTTTAGAGTAATAGAGTTTATGATCTTCATTATATGTACTAAATATAGTAAGTAGTCAGTGTGGGATTTAGAATCCTTGACTACTTCCATTTTCGTAAATATTCGAAGACTTTCAGTTGGCGACCTCTGCACTAACTCCAGCTTTTTTAGATCTCCCTTATGCAGCTTAGGTGCACCTTGCAAGTAGTCAACATGAGAAATAATTCAACTACTTTTATAACTTGGGCCGTTTTCAGAAGGGGATTGTGTTTAGTGTTCTAATAATGGGGGACTGGGTGTTATATGTTTGTGGGACGGTGCATGCTGTTGTAGTGCACCGCTTGTAAAACAAGAAGGGGTTCTGGAGGAACTTGATACTCATTTTTTTCCAAGGCAATTAATATTCATTATTAAAGTCGGGATTTAGTTTTAATTGTACTTCTGTGCCTACACTGAGTAAAACAATACTCTCCATAATTCTGAAAGAAAATACAAATAAGCAATGGAAATTTAATGCTCAGGCAATGATAATATTAAATGTCAACGATCATTTGAAGAATTTTAGCTTTGTTTCAAACATGAATGTATTATGTTACTCAAATTGTGAATCTCAGCTTTATAGTTCCCTTAAAAAGAGAATTGCTTGAGATCTTGGCCTCCAGATGAGGCGACCAATGGCCTAATAGAAATTTTTGTCGGAATGGTTTTGGGCCTCGGCTCCTAGAACTAGAACGCTTGTACCGTTTGGTCGCCTTCTCGCCCACGGAGGCATCTCCACTTACCTTGATCTGCAGTCAGCACATGGAGGAAATCAAGGTGGTTTTTGACTGCCATAAAATTGTCTAAGCATGTACCCTTTATGTTTTCCTCCGTCTCCAATGGCTTCTTTTTTAATGGCTTCCGAGATGGTTGTTTCCTTCAAATTAACTTATCTATGAACCATCCTCATAAAATTTTCACTTAAAATTCTTCTCTCCTTACGGAGGTTAAGCTAATTATCCAATTAATTTCAGGGATTATGAAATTAATTAGTGAATGGAAACAAAAATGTCTTTATAGAGTTATGGTGGTTGAGGAATTATCTTAATATAATAATAGTCTCTTATCCTCTCTTTAGAAATGTCAAAATCTACTTAGATATGGACAAAGGAAGGTGAAGGTCCTATTCTAGGATGCAGATTTGTCATCCATACATATTCACAGATTGGTTAAATTGAGTGAAACTCCAGCAGTAATAATAACACCATTCCTCCTTCAAATTAACTCCACAAATAAAATCAGAGTTACCTATACCAATTTTATTTAATGTTTTACCAAACTTCACGACTGTTAACAAACCTATTTTTGAGCTTGTTCTATGATGACCCACCAACCAAAATGGCCATGAAAGAATCTCTAGAGTAATCTCTAGAGACTCGATATGTGGTTTGTATGTAAAATAGTTGGATGAGTTGGATTGTCTTTGCTTCTTCTTCTTCTTTTTTTGGCAGTTGGGTAAATTTTACCTCACCTGAAGAAATGATTATGTCTAAGCAACATCATCTAGAGTTATCTTGGAATGAAATTAGATTCCAAAAAGGGAAAAGTACAGCCCCATATAAGCTTAGTACATGAATAGTATATAAATTTCATTTGTGGTAAAGTGTCTAAAAGACAAACACTGTTGTAATATAATGACAATATCATATCATCCATACTTCAAAAATACATAAATATGTTCTTATTACTTCTTCATAACTTAGATTTAGTCATGAAGAACTTTCAATATGTCCATAATAAAATTGTAATATCAAAGGCTCTGGATGTTATACAAATTCTTTTTCATGCACGAATATTAAATAAATAGGAGTAATTTATTGGGTAAACAAAAACTAAATTAGTCGCCATTTAGCCATGGGAAATCACAAACCATGTCAAAGTTGGAGAGCCTTGGCCCTTGATGGCGTGGACCGTTACACCACGTAATCCAAGCCGTCTCTTTATTATTATTGGTGAATTACTTTTCATGCTTACCATACCATCCAAGCCATACCCTATGCAGCTCGGGGAAAAATCTTATCCCAACTCAGCGAGGCTGATAACAATACTACGGAAAAACAATTTTATTATTTAGATCAGTTAAAAATTAAATAAGATATTATTAAAATATTATTTTTATTTTAAAATTTTTAAAAATTAAATTATTTATTATGTTTTGTATAAAAGTTTTAAAAAATTATATTAATTAAAAGAGATGAGATCAGATAATTTATAAAACCAAACGAGGCTTCAAAAACTTCATTATTGTAAAATGGAAATGAATCTAAAGAATATAATATTAAAAAATATATTCATTATTTTATTTTTTATCATTTCATGATAAGACATTAGATAATAAGTTTATAAGTAAAATATAATAAATAATTGTTAATAATTTAATATCAGATCATGAGATAATAAGAAAATGATGAAAATTTAAATGATAAGTAATCTTATTTTATAATATTATATATATAAAAATAAATTTACAAAATCTGCGTCGGTTTATTTTGTATGAGGCTAAAATATTTTTCTATATAGAAGTATGCATGAAGATGCCACCGCAACACCGCGTTAAGTTTCCTCTCCGAACAGTTCCTTCTCTCTTGACCACCGAGGACAAACACGGAGTCGGAGAGAAACTACGAGAAACTGATGGAAAATTAAGAGATATAAAAGAGAAAACGAGGGAAATTTGGTGGAACAGTGAGAAAGTGAAGAGAGAGAGGGAGAGAGGGAGCTCGGGCAAGAGCGAGAAAGGGTGGGCGTTAGAAAGATATGAAGCACATTTTCAAGAAGCTTCACCTAGGGAGCAATCATGACCCTAACCGATCCCACGAAATTCCCACCTCAACCTCTTCCTCAGCATCGTGTGCCTCCGACCACCGCGCGGCTTCCGTCAACGCCCAGAGCTCCGGTGCAGCTGCCGTGAGTCCTTCGTCGCAGCCACCTTCGCCGTTGCCGGCTTTAAGTGCCGCGGGTCCGGTGCCATCGGCCACCTCAACTAATCGCCCGGACTATATCTCTTCGGAGGAGGAGTTCCAGGTTCAGCTGGCCCTAGCGATCAGCGCGTCGAACTCGGAGTCCCGCGATGATCCGGAGAAGGATCAGATCCGCGCTGCGACACTGTTGAGTTTGGGAGGTCATCAGATTGAGTTGTCGAGGGATAAGGAAGAGGTCACGGCGGAGTCGCTGTCGAGGCAGTATTGGGTGAGTTTTACACTGTAGTGAAAATCTTGAAGTTCAAATTCGATTAAGTTTTGGTCTTGTAGTGATTTAGTTGTGATTGATGGTTAGTTAGGGGTTTTTCCTTCTTTCTTCGTAGCTAATTATGAGTTTTTATGTATTGGGTATCGGATGGGTGCAAGTCAGGCATTTTATTGTTCTTTTTTGCCTACTGTTTGAAGTTTGCTTAATTACTTTTGAATTAGAGATAAGTCGGCTCTTGGAGGTGTGATTGGAAATTGCATGTTGTGTAATGTACTAAATGAGCTTCATTTAGGGACTTTGGATAATTGCCTACTTGTGTTGGGTTTTGTGTTGCTATATGTTAGCTAATTTACTGCTCAATCTTACATACTATTTGGAATTTTTTTTATTAATTATGTGATCTTACATACTATTTGGAATTTTTTTTTTTTTTTAAATTATGTGAATTAAGGGGTTATTCAATGAGACGCGATTGCGTGTTGCATGTAGGGATTTGTACTGTATGGGCTTAATTTATGATAGTTAACCTGCTGTCTATAAGATTTGAAGGGATGTTGATAAGTGCACAATGTCAAATTTCGTTCATCGGCAGCTAGATTGGGGCAGAATCTGATTCATACATAGAGAACCTACAGAATTATTGAGTACTGTGGATGATGATTCCTATTTGTTTATAGTGATGTGGTGGAGGGAAATGAATGATAGACATTTTGAGGATCCTGAGTGGAAGCCTGAGGAGCTTAAAACTTCTTTTTAATACTTTGTTCCTTTGGTTAGTTGATGGACTCTAATGGGCCGAGTTTCCATTTTTTTGTCCATTTTCCTATTATTATTTAATTTTTTTAATACAATTTTCAATTGCTTCTGAAATAAAAAAAAAATGCTAGCTTGGGTTATGGTGATTTGTATTGAAGTATTTGTGGTCTGAGTTGGTAGCAGTGTTGCTTGGGCAAAGTAGTAGATATAATTTCTGTAGTAAGCAGTTATTTGCAAGTAGTTCTTATGAAATCTCTCAACTTCAAAATAGAATTGTTTACTGATTGCTCCAAGCCACAATGCTGTGGTATTGTTAGTTGGGAAAGAGTTCATTTCCAATGGATATTTATGCTAAGGCTATGTTTGGGTAGTGAGGTGATCTTAAGATGATCTGTGAATAGTAGTGAAAAGTGGTGAAAAAATAATAATAAAATATTGAATAGTAGTAAAAAGTAGTGAAAAGTAGGTGAAAAGTAATGATAAATATTGAATACCACTACCCAAACACAGCCTAAAAGAACTAGAAGTTTTCTTGAATTTGGTTCATGCGAAATGAGGAGCTTCAATTCTACTTTCCTAACTTAACTTTCATGAATCTTCCCCAAGTTTTCATGAATGCTATGAGGTGATAATGTATTCTTCCATTCGGATGATTTTACTTAATTTTGACAATTTTTTGGATGAATTGCTACTGTTGTCTGCTTCTGCAAAGGGATTTGATATTTGGGTAGTGCTAGTTAGATGGAAGTGTATCAATTATGTATTAGTCTCTGCTATGCAAGGAGAATTTGGGCTCTTGGGGATCAAAGTCGAAGAAAGGTTAAAACTTCCATTTGCAACTCTAGCTGGTTATTTAATCTTGTTGTGCATTTTGTGAGTATGATTATCAGATGGTGTTAAATGGGCTTTTGTGATTTATATACGGATATGTTGGCTTTTAATAATTTTCTGGAACATCTAATTAATATGGTATTGATTGGGACAAAGTGGAATAACATTGCACTATGGACATTACTTTAGGTAAAACTATTTTGCATATGAGCAGAATGGTATCCAAGCTCTTTCTCTGACAGCATTCCATTCTAGAAAGTGGTAATTTTGGTAAATCTGGAGAACAATGCCGTAGTGGTAAACATTTGTGTTTATTTTTTTTTTGCTCAGTTTAGTTACTTTGAACTGGACTTTTGTTGGGTTATTTACTTCGTAGTTGACCTTTAAATTTTTCTATTAGTTTTTCAAAAGTTGCATGTGATCAAGAAATAGTGGTGTTTTTTTTATATGTAAGAGATGGAATGTTCATTAAAAAACTCAAAATGCATGCTCCCAAGTATGCAAGAGATGACAAGGTTCTGACCAGCACACAGAGTTATAGAGAGAGGTGGAAGAAGGAAGACTTTCATGGTTTCAAAAACTTAACATCCAACTATAGTGTCCTTAGATCTTTGCTTTATGTTAATGCTTGAACATGTTTTTCTTGCTTGCAAACTCTAGTTTAAATAAAATGTATTCACGCTTCTCTTATTTGGCTGGGCTTATTTTGGTTCTTTGGTTCACAAGGAATACAATGTGCTTGACTATGAGGATAAGGTGGTGGATGGATTTTATGACGTATATGGGCTCTCCACGGATTCAGCAAAGCAAGGAAAGATTCCCTCTCTAGCAGATCTTGAAGCAAACACTGGGAGTTCTGGATTTGAAGTTGTAATTGTTAATCGAACAATCGATCCTGCTCTGGAAGAATTACTGCAAATTGCACAATGCATTATTTTAGACTGCCCTGTCACTGAGGTTGGTGTGTTGGTACAAAGGCTTGCTGAATTAGTCGCCGGACACATGGGTGGGGCTGTGAAGGATGCTAATATTATGCTAGCGCGCTGGATGGAAAGGAGAACAGAGTTGAGGACATCTCTTCACACAAGTGTGTTGCCTATCGGGTTCATAAATGTTGGCCTTTCTCGACATCGTGCTTTACTTTTCAAGGTTAGCCATATGTCTTTAATTATAGACTTTATGCTTTATGGGCAATATCTTTTTTATCTGATTTATTGTTGCAATTCCATTTCTGAAGTTTCAATTCTAGCTTTGTTTATAATTTTATAATATTATATGGGTACTTTTTTCTCTTAGAATGCACATTCTATAGTTTAAAAATTGCCAATTTAAGCAGTACCATCTTCGTTGCTTGTGGCAGGGTAGCTCAGTTACTTGGTGTGCATCCATAGTGTGGTACTACAGTAAAGTAAATAACTGTTTCTTATGAGTTCATCTGTTATAAGATGATTTTCTCATGAAGTATCTGGTCTAACCTGGAAATTTAGTTTTTTTTTTTTTTTCCTCAAAAAGCATGTATTATTTTTGGAGGTGGGTGGGATTGGGTTAGGTCGTCAGTTCAAAAAAATCAAGCACAAAAATAATTGACGTAGAGAACATGCCATTAAGTTTTGTTGATAACTTGCATTCTGTGTGTGTGTGTGTGTGTTGTGTATCTATATGAGAATATTTCTTCCTGGAAACGGTTGGCATGCCAGTTTCTAGTTGAGAACATCCTTGTGAACCCGATTTTGACACAACTTTGAACGCTTAAATAGGTTCTGCCTTTATTTAACCTTAAAATTTTCAAAATAAAAATTCAACTGTAATTAATTTATTGCCAGTTAATCACTACATTCCTCACCCATTGTCACTTATTTTTCTTGATGTCCAAAACATCATTTCCCTGATGAAAGGCAAAAAGTAATTTTTGCTATGCCCACAATGTCAGTGAGCATTGCATAAATTACATTGTGAGACAAGTATGTTCTTTCACATAAAACTATGGTAGAGGCAATAAATGGAATATGCAAAGTGATTAAGTTGGTCTCCATGCATAAAATGTACCTTCCTAAACAATTTTGTGGTTTCAAAGTGCACTACAGTTTGTAAATAGAGTTTAATTAGATTCATTGTTATTTAACTCTGTAAGTTATTCTACGGGCAGACAGGCACTTATAAACATAAATAAACATCATCTTTTCCATTTAGTCTACTCACAAGTATATGTAGCCATATCTGCACGTCTTCATATGGTGGTCAGCACCCTATTTATACATCAAACACGACACTCATGTTGTTCTAGGATGCTATCAAAACTGTTCTGTCTTCTGAAAAATTGGATTTGTCATGCTGTTATGGGATACAGATGTCCAATTTTCCTCACACATGATGTTGCGAGTAGTTAGTTAAATGATGAAAGTATGATAGTGCAGGATATTATCAAGACCCATTTACACCTATATTCTGTATAAAAACTTAAGACTGTAATTTAAGGATTCTTCTTGTTTTTGTTAAGTGTTTTTTTTTTTTTCCTATTGTACCTTTATCACTAATGATCTATATGAAGTTCCTCTAATATTGTGGTTATGGGGTCAATAGAGAGATGTATTATTTTTATTTTTACTTTTTGTGTTGATGCAGGTATTAGCTGACAATATGAGGATGCCTTGTAGACTAGTAAAAGGTCATTACACAGGCGTTGAGGATGATTGTGTCAACATAATAAAGTTGGAAGATGAAAGGTTATGACTCCTGCTTTTTTTTGTTCGCCCATTAGTTTTTTAGTGCTGTTCTTATAACTGAGGCAATCAGCTTATGTTTGTTTGTGCATGTAAGTTTTGCTTTAGTGTTCAAGCATTTATTCCAAGCTTTTTCTACTTCTATAATTTCCTCTTGATTAAAGTGTTAACATTCCCTCAACTTACTTTTCCTCCCAACTTCTACTTTTTCACCAAATGTTATCTTTACATGTAACCATACCCTAGACAATATCTATATTATCTGTCTCGAAAAAGCAAGGCTGGGTCATATAACAATCACTTTGAAAGTAGCATTTATGTGTGGTCCCTCAAGTAACTCGCTAGACCTTGAAAGTGGAAATTCTTTGCAAAGTGAACTCCGATCCAAATGCATTAATATTTAGCTAGTCTTAACTTATCCATCTATATTCATAGCTGGTTGTGGATATTCCTCTTGAAACTGAAGAAGTATATGATCAGTGTGTGTGTGAGGGTCATTACAAATATCACTTCTCTATCCATTAATAATTTGTTGTCTTAAGCATAAAGCCACTTGAGTAACAAATCGTGAACTTTGAAAATTTTGTCTAAAGAGGGATTTGCTTGGGAAGAATATCCAGCAATTGATCTCTTTACTCACTATTTTTTATGGTCACTAGGTTATGTTCCTTTCTTAATCATCAGTGGCAAGTTAGATACTGAATTTCATCGATCTTAACCTCCTCTCTCTGCTCTTTTCTAAACTACTATAAAAGTGAGTTGTTAGAAGTAGTTCCCTCATTTAGAAATAATTATCAAATAACTTCAAAAATTTCAGATTGATCTTATCTACGGCTTTTCTCTGTGTGCTCATCTTCTGCTTCCCTCTCTCTCTGCTTCCGTCTCCCTCTCTCTCCCCCCTCTCTCCTATGAATGTTCCACGCGTTGTTCTCTCATATATGCAATACAGAATCTCTTCATGAGATGCATTCTTTTACTTACAAAAAAAAAAAAAGAATCTCTTCATGATATGCATGTGCAAAATGTTTCTTTTCCTAATTTGTCAGAATAAATCTTAACGTATTTTTTCCTTCTACACAAATCTAATATATATTTTTTGCCTTCAGCGAGTTTTTGGTCGATCTAATGGGAGCTCCTGGATCACTTATACCGGTTGATATTCTAAGCACGAAGGAAACTGAGTTTAAGCCATACAGAAATTCACAAATAAACAAAATCCCATCTGTTCATCCCTCTAATATCAGTGGAGTTGCTTTCTTAAAACCAAAGCCTGCACTTGGTGAAGGCAGCAGTCAAAATGGTGCATTAGAAAGTAGTTCACATTTGGAAAGAAGGTCAAGTTCTGAAAATGCAGAGTTCATGCCTCTATTCCCAGGTACAAGGGGCGATACATCTGCTGGTTCTTCTGGTACATCTAATAGGCCGATTACCAATCAGGCAGATGTTCCTTCCTCATCAGTCAGTAATGGTGTGAGGATGAACCACAATGTAGTTCCATATAACCAAAATAGTCCTGAAGATTTAAAGAACCTTTTTGCTGATCTGAATCCATTCCAGATAAATGGGACCGGCAAAACTTCTGTGCATAACAAACCTGCAGGATATAAAGCTGGTGAGCTTCCAAGGCCAAAAAATATCTCTGTCTCTGGTCGACCTCCTGTACCATGGAAGAATCCATATGCTTGCAATGAAGTCCCTGGGAAAAAGGAGTACGATTATATGGAGGGTCTCTTTCCAAGAATTAATCGTCAATCTAATGACTATAATCTGTCATCGACTGCTTCCTCTGGTTCTACTATATTAGGAAAGATGTATGGTGATGGTTTCAAATCATCTGGTAATTCAAATGAGTCCAGTATAAATGGTGAAGCAGCAGGTTCTGTCGATGTCGCTGGTTCAATGTTGGAAGCTACCACGAGTCAGTTTAACAGGTTGCCTTTGGTTGAGGGCCTGAATGCTGATTTGAAGGAAGAACACTCCAAGAATGAGGAGGAATCTCGCAGTGACAGGGTGGATGTGGTTAAAAAGCATGAAGAGAAAGAAATTGGTTTCCTTGATCGTAGAAAGTGTACGCATGATAGATTTATGGGGACTGATTTAAAATTGAAGGATCCAGAAAGTCCTAGCTCATCTGTTGATTCCTGCACAAGTAGGGTTGATCAAATATTTTATGATGTGGATGTAGGGGAATGTGAAATTCGTTGGGAAGACCTGGATATTGGTGAAAGGATTGGACTAGGTAACATGCATATGGCTTGTTCAATGTCTTATTATATTTGGTGATTTTGGTAGTGCATATAGGTTGATTTTAACTCCTTTTCTGGTTTACAAATAAAATACACACACACACACACACACACACACTCATAAACCAAACCACACCCTCCATCCATTATTTTGTTGTAGGAAATGTCATTTGGTCTAAAGACCATTGGCAATGCAATAATTGTGTATTAACTTTTTGATTAAGTAATAATTGTGTACTAACTATGTAGTAGATTAATAATTTTCTTTAAAACAAATCCCCGTGATGAGTTGAAAGGTGCATCTTCCTACAATAGCTCTATGCTATTATTACACTTTATAAAGTAACTATTGGGTGGAGGGGCTTGTTTATATGAATCCTTGCATAGCAATAGCCTTTTGTTTTGTAGATTGTTGTGTATTTTTTTTATTCATTTTTCGTGTGTACAGGTTCATATGGTGAGGTTTATCGTGCTGATTTGAATGGCACGGTGAGTTCTGCATTTCCTTTCTGTTGTACATGCTGTTGCTAAGCATTGTCACAGTTCCTATTTCTCTGTTGGTTTAAATTGGAAGAATTATATGTTGTTTTCCTTTTGTCTTCTACTCCCGATGTCTTAAAGTGTTATTAGTTCTTTAATGTTTAACCTTTAGCATCGAAGCTTTTTGAAAACTGCAATGGAGAACTGATAATATAATTTTGGTCTGGTATATTTTGAACTACAGGAGGTTGCTGTGAAGAAGTTCTTAGATCAGGACTTCTCAGGTGCTGCTTTGGCTGAGTTCAAAAGTGAAGTAAGCTAAGAACTATTTCTCTAAATACCCATGTGTCACTGCTCTTTTGATTGAAGGAGAAAGAGTATAAAAGAAAGTAAAATCAGAGCCTTGCATTTAGACACTTCATATCTGGACCATACCCTGCCAAATAGGAAGAAGAAATGTTACTGGGCGTATAAATAGTGAATTGCCTGAGATGGTAAAATAATGTTGTGCAGATCACATCCAGAAAAAAGAGAGTATCCAAATCACCAACCAAAAAAATTAAACAAATAAAAACACTGGAAAATAAACATTATTGGTAGTGGTGGTTGTATTAAGTTGTTAATGTCTGGTGTCTGAGGTAGTTGTAACAGCAGTGTCATTTAGGAGCAGGATTTGATAGCACTACCAATTCAGTATTCATTGATCAATTTATGTTCAATTCTTAACATCCCCACCTCACACGAATTGGGTGTATCCTTTTGTATACTTCCTGTGTACTTGGGTTGTGTTCTTGTGCCTTCAATAAAACTTTGCATTATTTATAAAAAGAAAACATCCCCACATCACAAATTCTGCAAGACTACAGAACAAAAATTTTAAAGAGGGGACTTTTTGGTGATAGAATGGAATGGCATACCAAAATTAGGGGGTCAAGTTGCATTTACCCTCATTTTGTTTACTTAATTATTTTTCAGCTCTTTTTTTGGCTTGCAAAAAATGGTATGTGATCATCCCTCTTGACATGCTTACAGAAGTTAAAAGATAGCATCCGTGCTTTGGATTTATGGGTTTTACTTTCTAACCAATCCAAAATCATTTTTTTATCGGAAAAATAACTAACCAATCCAAAACCATTGACCTGCATTTTTTTTTTAATCTCTCCTGTGATATAAGGTACGGATAATGCGTACACTGCGGCATCCAAATGTTGTTCTTTTCATGGGTGCTGTAACTCGTCCTCCAAACCTCTCTATAATTACTGAGTTTCTTCCAAGGTATAAATTCTGTGCCATATAGTGAGTTTATTTTTTGTAAGATAATTCATATAGTGAGTCGCATCAAATTTACTTGTGTCGATCAATTTGTAAATGCTTGTATTGTTTATATGTCCGACCCTCGCGTCATAAATTGTGTTACCTAAATTTTATATTTCAGGGGAAGCTTATATCGCATTATTCATCGTCCTCATTCTCAAATTGATGAGAAGCGCAGAATAAAAATGGCCCTTGATGTGGTAACATCATTTACTGTGTTCTCTTTAAACAGAATTTGAATCCATCCACATTTTTAAAGCTCTTGTCATCTTGCAGGCAAGCGGCATGAATTGCTTGCATACCAGCAGACCTACAATTGTTCACCGGGATTTGAAGTCGCCAAATCTTTTGGTTGATAAGAACTGGAATGTGAAGGTTAGCATATTGATTAGTAGCAATTGAGTTTCTTTATGAGTTTCGCATATCACTCAAATTTTTGAGCTAATTATGACTGGATTTATTGGTTGTTTCCGGCATTTATTTTCCTAATTCATTGCATTGTATGTAGTTGCTACTTTTAAGTCATATACTGTATGTTCATTTCTTTATGTCATACATTTTTTTACTGCCAACTTTGACCCAGCCAAGTTATGTTGCTAATGTTCTGTGATATTTCTTTATGCCATACATTTTTTTTACTGCCAACTTTAACCCAGCCATTGTTGCTAATGTACTGTGATATTAAGTATCATCTAAACACAGGACATATTGTAACGCCCCAATGGAAAGCCCAAACCACATGGCCTATACTCCAAAAAGACTAGTCAGTGATACAATTGGAGCTCCATTGGAACCTTATAAAGAGCAAGAACTTCTCATTCCCAAGTAACGTGGGATCCCATACACCACCTACCCTCAAATCTTATCATATGGGGGTATCACAATCTACCTCTCTTAAATTTCCGACGTCCTCGTCGGGCCTGTCCGTTGTAGGTGGCACAGTTCAAGTCCCACATTTCTGGATGAGATAGGCTCTAATACCATTTGTAACACCCCAATGGAAAGCTCAAACCACATGGCCTATACTCCAAAAAGATTAGTCAATGATACAATTGGAACCTTACAAAGAGCAAGAACTTCTCCTTCCCAAGCAATGTGGGATCCCATACACCACCTACCCTCAATTTTATCATATGGGGGTATCACACATTAACTTCAGACTCCCCATGGCCAACTGACGAAAGGTCTCTGGTATTTGTGGGAACTGAGTGCTAAATGTAAACAGGCTTCATACTATGTTCTTTGTTCACTCAATTGAACTTGCTTGAGCTTGAACTATCTGGAGGTTAGCTATCAATATCTAAATCTAAGCCTGTTGATTTTGGATCAGGGAGCTTGTGGTCGGAGTGAATGGCTCTATTTTGACCTTAGTGAACCATGATCTACTTGCTGGAGATGTAAAAGTGTTCTAATTTTTTTACCTGTACATAGCATGGCATGGGTTTGCATAGCAATGCCGTCAAGAGACACTCTAGTGAATTACTTTCTTTCCTCAGCAGACCTGAAAACAAATCTTGTTTCCTTTAAGTATTCTCATTCCTAGCTAAAAGAAAAAGAAGGCAAAGACGTCCCCATACTAAGGATTTTAGGGCTGCTTAGATGGTGGGAAAAACATTAGAGTTATGAAGTCTCTTCTTCTTTTTTTAATCATTAATTGGAAATGTAAAGTTAGGGTTTTAAGAACATATAATTGGAAATCTTGTTTCAACCAGGCATCGCATCCTGCTCCTAGGCATGCAAAAACTCTGCCTGCCAAAACTGGAAGAATGAAACAATTACTAGATCCCTTTTCCATTTTTCCCCAACTGAGGCATGATCACACTTGCATTATAGTTACAATCTTTATAGTTATTAGTCAAAATTAGGTGGTATTTAAGGTACTTCTGAAGACCACACTACTTACATGCAGGTATGTGATTTTGGGCTGTCTCGTTTGAAGCATCACACCTTCTTGTCGTCCAAATCAACTGCAGGAACGGTGAGATTATTATTACATACGTTTTTTTTTTTTTTTCGGATGACACAATTTTCATTAGCTTAACCTAACACCCTTTCTGGTTTTATATCAAATACTGATATGTCTTTATATGTCTGTTAGCCTGAGTGGATGGCACCTGAAGTTCTCCGGAATGAAAACTCAAATGAGAAGTGAGTTGTTATTGCTATCAGTATAGTTCTATGTGGTATCTTCGGCTTTATTTGGTATATTCGTTTATGTTATTATACCAGTTAGCTAGCTCTTGATCCATTAATCTTTCGTAGAGACCGCATGCTCCGGCTGTCTTATGGTTTACCAGTTTTGTGCATCTAGTTAGCACTTGAGGGGAACTTCAGTGTGAGGTGTGCCTGTTTTGGCTAACTGTTTTAATCTTGGTTGGATGAGGGTTCTGATGCCTTACTGGATTTGTCTTAGTCCTAGCTTTATGGCATAAAAGATACGATGACCAGAACTCCACAGTTATGTAACTCATCAAATACAATACAAGGGCTGGAGGTTGGGAGAGTGTCTGTGGGCAACATAAAAAACATTGTATTTTTCTTTTTTACTTGATCTTGGAAGATGCCTAAAATGCCATATTAAAAATATGCTAGGGTCAAATCTTCTTTTGGTTGTGACAACCCCTGTAAAACCTCTGTCTGTCTGGGCTTTGGTTTAAAGAATGCAGCCTGGAAATGGGAAACTCAACAGCTCCGTCAGATACTGCATTGCAGTAACTCAATTTTACTTCTATTTACAATCTTGCTGAACGTGTTAGATCACCTTATTATATCTTCTGTTGGATATCCAGGTGTGATGTTTATAGCTTTGGAATTATTCTATGGGAGCTTGCTACTCTAAGATTACCTTGGAGTGGGATGAACCCAATGCAAGTGGTGGGTGCAGTAGGTTTTCAGAATCGTCGGCTCGACATTCCCAAGGAAGTGGATCCCGTGGTTGCTAGGATAATTTGGGAATGTTGGCAGACGTAAGTTTAAAGAATTCCAAATGGTTGCATACATTTTCAATTATCACTCCTTTACTAAATTGAGTTTGATTGGTCGTTTTCTTTGCATGTTAATTCCCAGAGATCCAAATTTGCGCCCCTCATTTGCACAGCTCACAGTGGCTCTCAAGGCTCTGCAGCGGCTTGTTATCCCATCACATATGGACCAGCCAGATTCTGCTATATCACAAGAGATCCCAGTGAATTCTACACCTTGAAGTGTCTCGCATTTCTAAGTGTGAATAGGGAGACACTGTTTCTTTGTAGATCTTCCAAAAAAGCAAAAATAGACAGAAAGAACGTCCCCCGGGGCAAAGAAATTAGAAAGAATGAAAACAATACTAGAAAGGATTGTGGGGTAAGGGATAGGGTTTGTGTAAAAATTATATATGTATTGCTGTTGCAGTCTGATTACTGCAGAAGCACCTTTGTACAGTTGGCTCATAGTTTGCATTGTATGTTCATACCGCGAGAGAGAGAGGAAGTTGCATTATGAAGTAAAATTATTGCACTCGATACGATTTGTTTTTTTGTTCACTCAAGTAAAATATATAACTCTTTTGTCAAATTCCTCCAAACTCAATAACACTTCAAGGTGTAAAGTTTTTTATTTTCCCTTTTTATTGAAAGAGTAATTTCCGTCTTCGAACCTTATTTTTAATCATAATGTCAGAAAATAAAGTGAGAGATTGTTTAACATGTGAAGGGTTGGGATAGATGAATGAAATAAAATGATGAGATAACTTTAATAGAATAAAGATAATTGCAATTCATTGTTTGTGTAGCATTTTCACTCTAATCTGGAAGCTATAAAATATGGCTCTCAAACTATCCTCTGTACCCACAAGATCTGCGTAGTGCGTATATGGTTGTTCGCTGATGCAGTGAAATTGAAATGAAGTGATAGTGACATGCACAACTGCACAAGAGAAGAAATCATGTAGTTTTAAATGTAAGGCTTAATACCGATACTCTTTTAAATTAATTGATGTGAAAGGCTTCCATAAAATAAGCAATAAGAACATCATAGTAGATATAGAATTTATTAACCACAAGATAAAACAAGCCAGTCTCAACGGCTGCATATGGTGATCGGCTCAAAAAATGAACAAAGGTGCTAACTTTGCTGCACACAACCTCACCAGTTGGGCCGCTTCTCGAGATATATCAAGAACCATTCCTGTTTTGAGTCTCCCCCAGCATCATGTCAACCTTCCTTAACCCCCGTCTTTACTATCCACCATAGATCTCTTGCATGTACCCTTTTTCTTACCATACCCTTATCTATATATAGAATTTATTATAATTCTTAAGCTGAGCCCTGAGGATCTGTAGGGAGGGAGTCAGTTGATAAAACACTATAGAGAAGTAGATCTACAAGTCTCCCCTTAACAAAGGTATACTTCCTTAGTAGCCCTTCCCTTTGGAACCCAGCTTTATCTAATACCCTCTGGGAGGCTTTATTTTCCACATATACAAAAGCTTGCAACCTTACCAGATCAGGGAAATCTTTGAACACTTGTGAGAGAGCGATCTTCACTACCCTGGTAGTTATCCCTTGGCCCCAATACTTCGTGGCAATTCCATACCCTATATCAGCCTTACACCTGTCATCCCCGGACCACGGGAAAACGGAGATGAAGCCGATCGAACGGTCATCGATACATATGGATCGATGCCAAGGGTGGGGTATGCAAACATCCTTGATGAAAGTCAAAGCCTCTTCCTTAGAGGTAAAAGTCTTCCATGTTAGGTTTCTTGTCACTTGATCATCGCCTGCCCATAACATAAAATCATCCACGTCTGTTAGCTTGAACGGACGGAGAGAAATCCTCGATGAATCAACCTCCATGACACAAAGACAGCAATATATAGTGGTGAAAATGGTGTCACAGACTATGCTAGCAAGAATTTCGTAAAATAATACTGGGTTGGATTTTGCATGGGTATGGAAGAGAGTGATAGAATTTTATGTTGGTTATTACCTATATATAATACCACCAAGTACGTACTAGGCTAAAGGTGCCTAGCTTCTGGACAACTCCAACACTCTTCCATGTCTGCATGCAGAGAATATTTTATTGGATTCTCCAAGACTCCAACAATTTTGTTTCTTTTCTTTTGGAATAATATTCATTGTTTCCTCAGCATTTCAATCGAATAATGATTAATATATGGAACTTTGGTCTGGTCTAAAGACAACAACTGCCAAGAAACTTCAGGTGGAGTTGGGCCCTCTGTGGTGAATATAAGGACTTGTTTGTCTTGTGACTGATAAGTGGAACGATTGGTAGGTGGTAAAAGTTAAAGGAGGCCGCCGGGGGTAAGAAAAGGCTAAAGTCGCTTGACAAATTAAATGATGGAAACCAAAACAGAATGTGTTGGCTTCATATTCCACCGCCTCAAAGTAGTTGTGCCGTATCAATCAATACAATATTTTCTAAATCCTGGACCTAACTTAAATGTTTGGTCCTTGAAAGTGCAGCTTCTCGAACTTGAGTAAGAAACAAGAGAAAGGAGACCGTTCGATGCAGAAACAGTTTGAATATATATCAGGCAGGGGCCGCGCGAACGCAGGCCCCCACTGCCACAAATTATGACGTAGGCTCTCCCACTTGGGGAGACCTTAGGCGGGCACCCCTCCTATGTGCAATGGAGGTCACCAACCTAGGCCATAAGCCTTCGTGATCACTTATTGACCCCGTCCAGGTAAGTATGTTGCTCCATCCTGCGTGCTTTATATTTATACTCAGAACTATCCATATCCACATCGATACCTTCTCAATATGGGACTAGAAATAGACGATTGTCACGATTCTATTCTGTATAGCCAATCCCTTCACAATTGAACAGATGGTAACAGAAGTATGCATACAACGCGAAAAGAGCTAGTTTTGTTACAATCTGACCTTCATTTTCATTTTGTTTTCTTGAGGTTGATTCTTGTTGATTTTTTCTTTGAATATTTCTGTTAGCATGGCATTAGAAGGTTGCTCAAGGTGTATTTCTGATTCTCGAGTTATGAGTAGTGACTGCCGTGACCTTTAACTGACTTGGGCTTAAAAAAAAATGTCAAAAAGATCCAATTTAGTTTCTTTTAAAAAAGATGGTGGCAAAAGAAATAAGTAATAGACACATAACTAATGTACACAAAGTGGGGAGCAAAAGAGGTATTGTTTTGTGGTTTCAAGAGTGGTCTGATCTAATTTCTAACAGAGAAGAAATGTTCAGAGACAAATTGGCACATCATTGCCGTAAAACAGATGAAACCTACTCTACTTTGAAAGAGCATTACAAATAACTCAAGATGACGTCGAAGGCCTATCTACTTTCATGCGTTCTGAACTATAAAGCTTATGCTTTCTTTTCAATTTCATTTTTTTTCCTGGTGGGCGGATTAGGAATTTGGCCGCAACAAGATTGGACATAGCAAGTCCTCATTTGCCAGCCTCCATTCCCCTCGAGTTGTACAATCTTTGGAAGAAAATTCAATTTTACTTGGCTCCTTAAAGGGCTTTACAAAACCTTTCCACCCCCAAGCAATCCACCATATAATATCATAAGGCAATAACCGCAACAATAATCCAAAGCTACCGCCCCCTATAGTGCATATAAGAGCCTTTTTAGTACTTGATCTTTGTCATGAAAACGAAGAAAAACTTTTGTCTGAGCAAAATATAATGCGGTGGGAGCGTCGGCCAGTAACCAAATGACGCAAAGAAGTAGACAATCCTGTTTTCTGACTTGTTAAACCGATGAGAATCGATGAGAGTTGGAACACTTTTTTTGAACACCTTCCCTGAAAGGGGATGGCAAAATCAGACTCACCTACAACATAAAGAGGTAGTAGTCGACAACTATCGAGGGCATATAATAAAATGGCTTGGTTTCCCTCAAGAAAATGATGGCTTTGCTTTGTTGCCGTAAGGAGAAAAACTGAAATACAGGTGTTGGGATAGGAATCTCTCACGAGTCACGAGTTCATACAATAAAGAAAGTCTGGTAAACCCAATAATAAATCATGCTTCAGATTTAGAGTTTAAACTAAAAACGACAGGCAGGGGCCGTGATAAAGCAGGCTCCCACTGGCACAAATTATGACGCAGGCTCTCCCACAGTGTGAAGACCTTAGGCGGGCAACCCTTCCCAAAGTTTGCTTAAAAATTTTTTCCATTTTTTTTTATTGAATTTGAAAGATTAATAGTAAATTATATGAAACCTTCCGTCTTCAAGCCTGATTTTTAACCATAATGTCAGGAAATACAGTGAGAGATTGTTTAACATCATGATGAGATAACCTTAATAGAATAGAATACAAACAACAGAGTATTTCCGACATTATACAGAAAATAGGTGATTGCAATTACTTGTATGTGGTGTAGCATTTTCATTGTCATCTAGAAGCTATAAAATATGGCTCTCAAACTATCCGCCGTCCCCACAAGATCATGACTGCAAGAGTAACCACTTGACTGGCTCTAGCTTTAGTACTGTTTTCAGGTAACTTGGTGATTTTGCATCTGCGTATATTGTTGTTCACTGATGCAGTGAAATTGAAATGAAGTGCTAGTGTGCTACATGCACAAGAGTCGAAATCGTGTTGTTTTACAATAAGGCTAAACACGAATACTTCTATTATACTAACTGATGTGGAAGGCTTTTGAATCGATGAACGTCAATAAACAAGCCTGTAAATAGATTTTTTGTATAATAACCACAAGATATAGAACTTATTAACCACATGATAAAACAAGCCAGTTTCAATGGCTGCACATGGTGATCGGCTCAAAAAATGCATTCAAGTGCTAACTTTGCTGCACGTACACAACCTCGCCAGTTGAGCCGCTTCCTAAGATATATCAAGAAGCATTCCCATTTTGAGTCTCCTCCAGCTTGTCTACGCTAAACCCAATCTTTACTATCCACCATAGATCTCTTGTACCCTTTTTCTTACCATTCCCTTATCTATGAATATATAGAGAGATCAGGGAATTTATTATAGTTCTTTAGCTGAGACCTGAGGGAGAAAGTCAGTTGATAAAACAGTTTGAATATATACCAGGCAGGGGCCGCGCGAACGCAGGCCCCCACTGCCACAAATTATGACGTAGGCTCTCCCACTTGGGGAGACCTTAGGCGGGCACCCCTCCTATGTGCAATGGAGGTCACCAACCTAGGCCATAAGCCTTCGTGATCACTTATTGACCCCGTCCAGGTAAGTATGTTGCTCAATCCTGCGTGCTTTATATTTATACTCAGAACTATCCATATCCACATCGATACCTTCTCAATATGGGACTAGAAATAGACGATTGTCACGATTCTATTCTGTATGGCCAATCCCTTCACAATTGAACAGATGGTAATAGAAGTATGCATACAACGCGCAAAGAGCTAGTATTGTTACAATCTGACCTTCATTTTCATTTTGTTTTCTTGAGGTTGATTCTCGTTGATTTTTTCTTTGAATATTTCTGTTAACATGGCATTAGAAGGTTGCTCAAGGTGTATTTCTGATTCTCGAGTTATGAGTAGTGACTAGCGTGACCTTTTAACTGACTTGGGCTTCAAAAAAAATGTCAAAAAAGATCCAATTTAGTTTCTTTTAAAAAAGATGGTGGCAAAAGAAATAAGTAATAGACACATAACTAATGTACACAACGTGGGAAGTAAGGGTGTCAAATCGAGTTCATGTCGTGTCAAAGTATGTATATTATACTATATAGGTAAACCCTAACCCGACCCGTTAAGCTTATCATGTCAAAATCTCAAACCCTAACACGACCCATTAATATAACGTGTCGTGTCGTGTCAACCCGTTTTGACCCATTAGTGAATATTACTAAATAGGTTAACACGAAACAATATGACCCGTTTCAAAATATTTATGTAAATGGGTTAAATATACCTAAAATTAACATGTTTGACTTGATTAAATTTAATATAATTTTTTATAAATGTTAAAATCACAATATCTATAAAAATTATAAAACTAACTACAAGTCTAAAATTACAATCTAAATAATAAAAATATCGAAATTAAAATTCTAACAATTTTACTTTTGGGTAAAGGGTATAATTGTAATTTCAACTTTCTTAACGTGTCATAACGTGTCATAACGGGTCAAAATGGGTTAACCCATTATCAACCCGTTAAGTAATCGTGTCTTAACGGGTCAACCCGTTTTGACCTGAACCCGTTAAGACTAAACCCTAACCCGCTATTATCGTGTCGTATTCGCATTGGGTTAATGGGTCGTGTAATATATTGCCACCCCTAGTGGGAAGCAAAAGAGGTATTGTTTTGTGGTTTCAAGAGTGGTCTGATCTAATTTCTAAACAGAGAAGAGATGTTCAGAGACAAATTGGCACATCATTGCCATAAAACTGATGAAACCTACTCTACTTTGAAAGAGCATTACAAATAACTCAAGATGACATCGAAGGCCTATTTACTTTCATGTGTTCCTGATATATAAAGCTTATGCTTTCTTTTCAATTTCATTTTTTTTTTCTGGTGGGCAGATTAGGAATTTGGCCGCAACAAGATTGGACATAGCAAGTCCTCATTTGCCAACCTCCATTCCCCTGGAGTTGCACAATCTTCGGAAGAAAATTCAATTTTACTTGGCTCCTTAAAGGGCTTTACAAAACCTTTCCACCCCCAAGCAATCAACCATATAATATCATAAGGCAATAACCGCAACAATAATCCAACGCTGCCGCCCCCTATAGTGCATATAAGAGCCTTTTTAGTACTTGATCTTTGTCATGAAAACGAAGAAAAACGTAACTCTATACTCCCAGCAAAAACTGTTGTAAAGTCCTATATCTTCTTAGGATTCTCCTCTCTTTTTTCTCTCTGAAAAAAGAGGTGGTGTGTGAGTGGTGCGATAGGCACGTGAAGTTTGTTATAACGGTTTTTTGAGTTTTTGGACCGTAGAGAGTAGTGGTGGAGGTGGTTACAGACACAGAGAGAGGGTGAGATAGGCGTGCCTACGGTGGCTAGGGGGTGGCGGAAGGTTAAGGAGTTCTGCATTTTGAGCAGAAACACGGACAGACGAATTCTCAGAGGAAGACAGAATGGAATCCTTAGAGGAGAAATGGAAGAGGTTAAAGCTGAGGGAAGAGGAGCAAGTGGATATCAACCTGGATGACGACTCTACGTCTGAACTGGATTACAAAGAACAGAGGAGTCTGTTGGGGAAAATTTGTTCATCAAGAATGATAAGCAAGGAGGTACTGGAAGCTACGTTGGCAAAGATATGGAGGTTAAGCAAGGCTGTGAAGCTAACTGAGGTATGCTCGAATGTCTTTGTCTTAAGTTTTGAGACGATTGCTGACAAAGAAAGAGTATGGTCTGGTAGACCTTGGTTGTTTGACAACCAGCTTCTAGTGCTTAAGGATTTTGAGGGGTTTACTCCCATTAATCGAGTCAAGTTTGATTCGGAGAGCTTCTGGATGAGAGTTCATGATTTGCCTCTCTCGTGTATGACAAAATCAAAAGCTGAGCAAATAGGAAGTTCGGTTGGGAAGGTGGAGGATGTAGAAGTGCAGGAGGATGGCAGTGGTTGGGGGAATTTCTTGAGAATCCAGGTTCATCTGGATTTAGCTAAGCCAATTGCAAGAGGGAGAACAATCAATGTGAGAGGGAGCAGTTTTTGGGTTCCCTTTACATATGAGAAGTTACCTAAAATTTGCTTCTCTTGTGGGTGTATTGTCCATGGAGAGGAGGGATGTACTGGAGATAGGTTGGCAAAGGAGGGTGAGGAGCAACAATATGGCTCTTGGTTGCGGGCAAAGTTTGCTCAAAAACCAAAGGTCTTCAATGAAGGTAGAGGGAGGAGGGAGGAGTCGAATTGGTGGAGGAAAGTGGAAGAGAAAATGAGTGAGATGGGGAGTCAAAAAAGCAAGGAGATGACTGAGAGGGAACCTGGTTGGGAGAAGGGAGAGGTTGATGTGAGTGATAAGATTGAGAAAGGTGGAAGGACAGAAGAGGAGATAGAAAAAAGTCAAGATAAAGGGGAAAAGAACAATACTGAGAAGGGTACACAGGAGTTTATGGGTGCAGGGACAGAAAATAACAATAAGGGTGAGAATCTGTCTGAGGATACTGAGTGTAATGTATTAGTGATAAGGGAAGGGAAGGAGGTAGAAGGGGTGAGTACTGAAGTGATGAAACAGATACAGAAAAAGGGAGGTTGGAAAAGGAAAGCTAGAGTTAAAGGGAAGAAGGAGGTGGCTGAAACTCTAATAGTTAAAGAGAAAAAAAGAGGCTATGATGAGGATGTGGTAGGAGAGAGTACAGGAAGGCACAAGAAAGGAAGTTGGGGCAGTGAGGGTGAGAAGCTTGAAAATTCCATTGTAGTGGCGGAGGCTGTTTTTCAGCCCCGCCAAGCATTATGAAAATCTTGAGTTGGAACTGTCGAGGGTTGGGGAACCCTCAGACAGTTCAAGATCTCTACAATATGGCAGAGAAAAATAATCCCAGCTTAGTCTTTGTAATGGAGACTAAGTCCATGAGAAAAAGTTTTGACAGTTTAAAAAAGAGGTTACTATGTGAGGGTTGTTTTGTGGTAGAAGCTTTGGGAAAGAGTGGGGGTATGATCTTGCTATGGAAGTCATGCATGAGAGTGGAAATCATTAACTATTCTCAAAGACACATCAATGTGTGGGTAGAAGAGGAAGGGGAGAAGAGCTGGTTATTAACATGTTTTTATGGAGAGCCACAAGCTGCAAAAAGAAGGGAAGTTTGGAATATGTTGAAGTCTTTTAAACCTCCAAACAAGGCTGGGTGGTTTATAGTGGGAGATTTTAATGAAATTCTCACAAATGATGAAAAATGGGGGGGAAGAACAAGGACTGAAGAACTAATGGAGATGTTTAGAGAGGTGCTGCAGGAGGGAAACCTTTATGATCTGGGTTGGAAAGGGCAGAAGTTCACTTGGAGTAACTCTCATGAGGATGAGTCTTTCACTAAGGAAAGATTGGACAGAGCTTTAGCAAATCATGAATGGATCGAGTCCTATAAAGAAACATGGGTAGAGGTTCTGGTGGCCAGAACTTCAGATCATAAGCCTTTGTTGGTACACATCCTGAAACCAGAAGATAGAAGATGGAGGAGGAAAAGAGGCTTTAAATATGAAGCATGTTGGGCTCTAGAAGATGATTGTGAGGGGATTCTCAAAAAGGTGTGGAAAAAAAAAGGTAATGAAGTGTTAAATGCTAGATCTGTGGTAGTTCTACTGCAGGAAAGTGGGGTTGCTTTACAAAAATGGAGCAAAGGGAAAAGGTTGGGGGGAGAAAAGGAGATTGAAGCCAAAACCAAACTACTAGCAAGCTTACAACTAGAGGAGAACAACAGTAATATAGGTGAAATAAGAAGCTTAAAAAAGGTATTGCATGTTTTATTAGAAAAGGAAAATTTGAAGTGGAAACAAAGGGCAAAATGTAATTGGTATAGGCATGGAGATAGGAATACCAAATACTTCCAGGCTTGTGCTAATCAGAGGAGAAGGAAGAATTTCATAAACTCAGTGTATGATGAAGACAATAGAAGGAAGGTGGGGTACAAAGATGTGGAAATAACATTCAGATCATACTTTGAGAAGCTGTTTCAGTCCTCTAAGCCTGGTAGTGAGGAGATTGAGGAGTGCCTGGTGGGGCTGGAAGAGAGAGTAACTCCTTCTATGAATGCTGCATTGATAAAGAGCTTCTCTAGGGAGGAAGTGGAGCAAGCTTTGAAACAAATGGCCCCATTAAAAGCTCCGGGACTAGATGGTTTTGGCCCATGTTTTTATCAGAACCACTGGGGGGTAGTTGCTGAAGAGGTATGTCTAAATGCTCTACACTTTCTAAATGGCAATCCCATGGACCCTGGTCTTAACCATACCCATATAGCCTTGATTCCTAAGTGTAAAGAACCAAAGAAAGCTAGTGATTTTAGACCAATAAGCCTTTGTAATGTTATGTACAAAATAGTTTCCAAGGCTATCTCAAATAGGCTTAAACAGATTCTTTCAAAGATTATTTCCCCAACCCAAAGTGCCTTTTTGCCTAGGAGGTTAATTACTGATAATGTAATGGTAGCTTATGAATTGTTGCATTCCATGAAATCTAGGCAGAAGGGGAGATTAGGAAGTATGGCCATCAAACTAGATATGTCAAAAGCTTATGATCGAGTTGAGTGGTTGTTTTTGGAGTCCATTATGAACAAACTGGGTTTTCATGAAAAATGGGTTAAACTGGTCATGAGCTGTGTCAAATCTGTTTCCTTTTCTGTTCTTATCAATGGTTTTCCGGGTATAAAATTCTGGCCTAAAAGGGGTTTGAGGCAAGGTGATCCTTTGTCACCCTACCTTTTCATCCTTTGTGCTGAAGGGTTAAGCTCTCTTTTAAACTTTTATGAAAATCAGAAGGTTACAAAGGGAGTACAGGTGACTCGAGGAGGTACCAGCATCAACCATCTGCTGTTTGCAGATGACTGCATCCTCTTTGGGAGAGCAAAACTAGAAGAATGGAAGAGGCTACAGGAGGTATTGAAGAAATATGAAAAAGCATCGGGTCAGTTCCTTAATAAGGAGAAGACTTCAGTTTTTTTCAGCAGCAACACAAAGGAAGGGGATAGAAAGAGGATAATGGAGGCTGGGAACTCAGTGGTTTGTGGTACATATGAGAAGTATTTGGGACTCCCTGCAATAGTTGGAAGATCAAGTTTCAATACTTTTAGAGTTCTAAAAGAGAGAGTATGGCAGAAGATAACAAGTTGGAAAAACACTTTTCTTTCCCAAGCTGGGAAAGAAATAATGATTAAGGCAGTGCTACAGGCCATTCCAACTTATACCATGTCAGTGTTCAAGCTACCCAAGAAGCTTTGTCAGGAGATTAATATGCTCTACTCAAAATTTTGGTGGGGTAAGAAACAAGAAGGTAAATGTATTCACTGGAGGACATGGGAGAAGATGGGAGTGCAGAAATGGAAGGGAGGTTTAGGCTTTAGGGACTTGGAATCTTTTAACCTGGCCCTATTAGCTAAACAAGGGTGGAGACTAATAAAGGCTCCTGATTCCTTAGCTGGTGTGATCTTCAAAGAAAAGTACTTCAAGCATTCCAACTACCTGGATGCCAAATTGAGTTTTAAGCCTTCTCTGATATGGAGGAGTTTGTGGGAAGCTAGGGACTTGGTGAAAGAAGGTATAAGGTGGAGGGTGGGGGATGGCAGTAAGATAAAAATATGGGGTGATAAATGGTTGTCTTCCCCTTCATCTTTTGCAATACAATCACCTATGACTGTTTTACAGGAGGATGCAAAAGTTGAAGAGTTAGTTGATAAGGATAAGGGGGAGTGGAATGAAGTTAAAATTCGAACTATCTTCAACCAAGAGGAAGCTCAACAGATTCTAAGCATTCCCCTTAGTAGAGGGTTAGCACAAGACAAGTTGGTATGGGGCCCTTCCAAGAAGGGTGTTTTCTCGGTTAAGAGTGCTTATTACCTACAGTTGGAGAGGTTGAAGAACAAGAAGGGGGAGTGCTCATCAGGGAATGATATGGATGAAAGATGGAGAAAAATCTGGGATCTCATTGTACCTAATGTAACAAAAATGTTCTTGTGGAAGGCTGGAAATAACCTACTACCTACCAAGGAGAACCTTTTTAGAAGAAAGGTGGTAAAAGAGAGGTCCTGTCCAGTTTGTAAAGTAGAAATAGAAACTGTTGAGCATGTCCTCTGGACATGTCCAGCAGCAAATGACATCTGGGCAGAGTTTGATGGTAGAGTCCACAAATGGAGTAGAATAGAAGATGGCTTCATGGTGCTATGGGAGAAAATGATGCAGAGTATGGATCGGAATCAGCTAGAAGAAGTGGCAATGGTGTTCCGAAACTTATGGTTACGCAGAAACAGTTTTGTTTTTGAACAACAGATGTCTTGCCCAACAGCAGTGCTCAGAACAGCCAGGGAAGCCTTGGTAGAATATAAGAAGGCTCAAAGTTTACAGTTGAAGGAAAACCAGATTTCAGTACCTGCTAGGGGTTTACAGAAATGGGATAAACCAGAGAATGGCTTTGTCAAAGTGAACTGGGATGCTTCTTTTAAGGCAAAAGAGAGGAAGATGGGAGTGGGGATCATCATAAGGGATGAAGAGGGAGAACCTTTAGTTGCTGTTTGTGACCAAAGGAATCATGTAGTAGATCCAGCAGTGGCAGAATGTGTGGCTCTGAGGAAGGCTTTGGAGATATGCAGTGAATTAAACATTCACAATGCTATTTTTGAAGGTGATGCTAGGAATGTTATCTTGGCAATACAAAGGGAAGAAGAAGATTTGTCAGTTTTAGGTCCATTGATTGAGGATGCAAAGTCTTTTTTCAGAAATTATAGAGGTTGGCAATTGATATTTGCACATAGAGAGAAAAATACAGTGGCACATTGTTTAGCAAAAACAGCATTAGGCTTGTTAGAAAAAACGGTTTGGATAGAAGATATGCCAGGCTTTGTTGCAAAGGATTTGGAGTTTGACAGATCATGTAACACAGTTTATCATCAATGAAATACTGAGGTATTCTTTTCAAAAAAAAAAAAAAAAAACGAAGAAAAACTTTTGTCTGAGCAAAATATAATGTAGTGGGAGCGTCGGCCAGTAACCAAATGATGCAAAAAATGTAGGCAATCCTATTTTCTGACTTGTTAAACCGATGAGAATCGATGAGAGTTGGAACACTTTTTTTGAACATCTTCCCTGAAAGGGGATGGCAAAATCAGACTCACCTACAGCATAGAGAGGTATTAGTCGACATCTGTCGAGGGCATATAACAAAATGGCTTGGTTTCCCTCGAGAAAATGATGGAAGAAAGTCTGGCAAACCCAATAAATAAATCATGCTTCAGATTCAGGGTTTAAACTAAAAACGATAGGCAGGGGCCGCGCGAAAGCAGGCTCGCACTGGCACAAATTATAACGGAGGCTCTCCCACAGTGGGAACTGGAAGAACCTAAGCGGGCAACCCTTCCCAGAGTTTGCGTAAATTTTTTTTCCCTTTTTTTTTTATTGGAAGAGTAATAGTAAATTATATGAAACCTTCAGTCTTCAAACCTTATTCTTAACCAGGATGTCAGGAAATACAGTGAGAGATTGTTTAACATGATGATGAGATAACTTTAATGGAATAGAATGCAAACAACAGAATTTTTCAGACATCATACAGACAATAGATGATTGCAATTCATTGTATTTGGTGTAGCATTTTCATTGTCATCTAGAAGCTATAAATTATGGCTCTCAAACTATCCGCCGTACCCACAAGATCATGATTGCAAGAGTAACCACTTGACTGGCTCTAGCTTTAGTGCTGTTTTCAGGTAACTTGGTGATTTTGCATCTGCGTATATGGTTGTTCACTGATCCAGTGAAATTGAAATGGAGTGCTAGTGTGCTACATGCACAAGAGTCGAAATCGTGTAGTTTTACAATAAGGCTAAACACGAATACTTCTTTTATACTAACTGATGTGGAAGGCATTTGAATCGATGAACGTCAATAAACAAGCCTGTAAATAGATTTTTGTATAATAATCACAAGATAAAATAAGCAATAAGAACGTCATAGTAGATATAGAACTTATTTAACCACATGATAAAACAATCCAGTCTCAATGGCTGCACATGGTGATCGGCTCAAAAAATGCATTTAAGTGCTAACTTTGCTGCACGTACACAACCTCGCCAGTTGGGCCGCTTCCTAAGATATATCGAGAAGCATTCCCATTTTGAGTCTCCTCCAGCTTGTCTACGCTAAACCCAATCTTTACTATCCACCATAGATCTCTTGTACCCATTTTCTTACCATTCCCTTATCTATGAATGTATATAGAGAGATCAGAGAATTTATTATAGTTCTTAAGCTGAGCCCTGAGGATCTGTAGGGAGGGAGTCAGTTGATAAAACACTATAGAGAACTAGATCTACAAGTCTCCCCTTAATAAAGGTATACTTCCTTAGTAGCCCTTCCCTTTGGAACCCAGTTTTCTCTAGTACCCTCTGGGAGGCTTTATTTTCCTCATCTACAAAAGCTTGCAACCTTACCAGATCAGGGAAATCTTTGAACAATTGTGAGAGGGCGATCTTCACTGCCCTGGTGGTAATCCCTTGGCCCCAATACTTTGTGGAAATTCCATACCCTATGTCAGCCTTACACCTGTCATCCCCGGACCACGGGAAAACGGAGATGAAGCCGATTGAACGGTCATCGATACATATGGATCGACGCCAAGGGTGGGGTATGCAAACATCCTTGATGAAAGTCAAAGCCTCTTCCTTAGAGGTAGTAGTCTTCCATCGTAGGTTTCTTGTCACTTGATCATCACCTGCCCATAACATAAAATCATCCACGTCCGTTAGCTTGACCGGACGGAGAGAAATCCTCGATGAATCCACCTCCATGACATCAAGACAACAATAATGGTGGAAATCTTATCGCAAAACATGCCAGCAATATTTGAGTTTCGTAAATTAATACTGGGTTTGGCTTATTGGCCGGTATGGAAGATAGTGATGGAATTTTATATTGGCTATTGGCTATATAAAATACTACCAACTAGGCTAGAGATGCCTTCTCGACGACTCCAACCCTACCAAGTCTGCATACAGAGAATATTTTACTGGACTCTCCAAGATTTTAGTTTTTTTTTCTTTGAATAATCTTCATTTTTCCTCGGTATTTCAATTGAATAATCGTTAATATATGGATCTTTGGTCTAAAGACAACAATTGCCAAGAAACTTCGCGTGGAGTTGGGCCCTCTGTGGCGCATATAAGGACTTCTGTTTGTCTTATGACTGATAGTGGAACGATTTGTAGGCGTAAAGTTGAAGGAGGTGGGGAAGTAAAGGCAAGAGTCGCTTGACAAATTAAAGCGCAAGTTCTCCCACTTGAGAGTAAGAAACAAGTGAAAGGAGACCCCTTCGATGCAGAAACAGTTTGACTATATATCAGGCAGGGGCCGCGCGAACGCAGGCCCCCACTGCCACAAATTATGACGTAGGCTCTCCCACTTGGGGAGACCTTAGACGGGCACCCCTCCTATGTGCAATGGAGGCCACCAACCTAGGCCATAGGCCTTCTTGATCACCTATTAACCCCGTCCAGGTAAGTATGTTGCTCAATCCGGCGTGCTTTAGATTTATACTCGGAACTATCCACGTCTACATCGATACCTTATCGATGTGGGACTAGAAATAGAATATTCTATTCTGTATAGCCAATCCCTTCACAATTGGACTGAGAGTGATAATAGAAGTATGCATACACAATGCAAAGAGCTTGAGGTTGATTCTAGTTCGTTCTCTCTCAGAATATTTCTGTTAACGGCTTTAGAAGGTCGCTCAAATTGTACTCCTGATTGTCGAGTTATGAGTAGTGACTAGTGTGATCTCTAACTGACTTGGGCTTCCAAAAAAAATGTCAAAAAAGATTCAATTTAGTTTCTTTCTAAAAAGATGATGGCAAAAGAAGTTAGTAATATACATATAACTAATGTACAAAATGTGGGAAGCAAAAGAAGTATTGTTTTGTGGTTTCAATAGTGGTCTGATCTAATTTCTAAACAGAGAAGAGATGTTCAGAGACAAATTGGCACATCATTGCCGTAAAACCGATGAAACCTACTCTACTTTGAAAGACATTACAAAGAACTCAAGATGACATCGAAGTTTTACGAGATGGGTGCATCATATGAGGTACTTGTCGACCTTGAGGAAGTTTTACGAGATGGATGATGCAAACCTTCGATAATGAACAGAGTTGAGTTGAGCTGCCAAGAGATTATACAGATGTCAAACTTGGACTATTTTTTAAGATCTTCACTGAAAGGGGATGACGAATTCAGACTCACCATAGCATAATGAGGTAGGTTGTCGACCTCTCTATCGAGAGCAGATAATACAATGGCTTGGTTTGCGTCAAGAAAAAGATGCCTTTTCTTTGTTGGTATGAAAAACTGGAATACAGTCCTAGGATATGAACCTCTCTCTCACATGGAAGAACGCGGCAGATCAGTTTGAACTAGAGACGATAGGCAGGGGCCGCGCGAACGCAGGCCCCCACTGGCACAAATTATGACGTAGGCTCTCCCACATTGGGGAGACCTTAGGCGGGTACCCCTCCCCAAGGTGCAATGGAGGTCACCAGCCTAGGCCATGAGCCTTCTTGATCACTCATTGACCCCGCCCAGGTAAGTATGTTTCTCAGACTTGCTCATTTCCTTTTGAAAGGTCCTACTGGCTCCCACTCGAACTCATGCTTTCGATGTGGGATATGAAAACGGACCCGGTGCTTGGATGCATTGAATCTCAGTCCATCCTTTTCTTTTCTCTTTTTTTTTTTTTCCTCTATATTTTTAACTGGAGGTAAAAAGAGAATCAAATTTGACACTTGCTAATCTTTTCATGGTAATTATCTTTTGATATTCTTCTTTTAAAGTATGATCATTATTTTCAAATTCATTGTATTAACCTTTATATCAAGTATATATTTTATTGAAATTCGAATCATTCAAATCTTATTACATCAGCAATCGTGCCTGGTTGAATTATTTCAAGAAATTTAAAGCTAGCTAGCATCTTGTATTCATTATTTTTGTGCTTATGAGAACATTCCAATGAATTTCAAAATGCTAGATAAGTCCAGGTATCGGTTGTGTAGCGGGAGGGAAGCCTCTAATAATCACGATAGAAAGTTGTTGCCATATGAGTCTAGTTAGCTAGGAAATACATATCCGCCCGCTTGCGCTTCCTGTATCTTTAATTTGTGCATGGGGTATTCCTTTCGCAGCCAATTCTCTTATATATTGTTGGCACATCAAGGAAATGTATGCATTACTTGCATGCTGATCAGGTCATGAGGTACTACTGATCATTATACATATTGTAATTCATATAATCATTATGTAGTTTAGTGTAATTAGCTAGGCTCAGAAAGAAAGCATGGTAGCTGTCCCAAAATATATGATAATTTCACATATCTACCTATATTAGCATATATGGATATATATAACAACATATATGTACTAGATATATATAATCTATGGAAGGTTTTTAATTTGTTCCTTCCTAACTACTACTTCTGGCCTTCTAGCCAGTACTCAATGCACGGGATGGTTCCCAATTAATTGATCAACACTTGTATGCACAAAAGCACTGCTTAGGAACACCAGGTGCTGTGTATAAGTCGCACATTCCCTTTCCACTGTATCGATTTTTACAATCTTCCCAACAATGGTTACCTCCCTTGCAGTTCCAGACTTTATGGCAGTCTTTTACTCCTGCCATGGGCACCACCATTCTCTTATCTATTTACTCAGGAAAAAAAAACCATTAATCAATCTATATATATACATATATATGTTGTATAGGTCTTATATATATGCAAATTGTGATGATTTTGAAAGGTCTTTTCTTTTCGAAGTATTAGAGTGGGAATGAAAATAAATGGGTGTTTCACTGAAAATTCGAAGTAATCAAAGCAGTCCAACCTCAAGTAAATAAGGGGTTTACTTGTTGAGGATTTATGAGGTTTAGCCCAGTCGAAAAACCAGCAACCAGTTGAAAAACATCTTGTCGAGAAAACAAAAAGAAAAACTTTTTGATGATGTAAAAATCTAATCTCATAAGAAAATTTAAGTAACGCCTAAAAAATACAGACTACCAAGATTTTGTACTCTCTGCACAATTAAAACTATTAAAAGTGACATGACATTCACCTTATACTACTAAAAACAGGCACTTTGCGCACAATCTTAAAATCCGACTCTCAAAGATTGTATCATGTTACTTATCTTTTATCCATCTTAACAATCGAGATTTAAATAAGGATGTAAAATGTTAATCTTTAGTAATTTGTGGGTGCAACATATTGGCTTCGATAGCTTGAGGTGCAAAATATAAAATTCCTCGTAGTTCGAGGATTTAAGTGTATTTATTTTTTATTTTTTCTCAACATTCTGTGTCTATCGGAGTCCTAAACTCAAAGAGAGTGCACATGCACAAGATAGGAAAAGATGAGACATAGGAAATACATCCAAGACCTTATGCTGTGATTAACAAAGGAAAATCAAATTAATCATGCGAGTAAAATGGAGATATTAATGAACAAGTTTGAAACATGTACCGCAAATGATCACCATGAGGATGGCAAGCAGGAAGTAGAAGGTAAAGAGTTTTGCCATCTCTCTCTCTCTCTCTCTCTCTCTCTCTCTCTCTCTGTGTGTGTGTGTGTGTGTGTGTGTGTGTAGGCAGTAGTACTTAGAAAGAATCTTTTATATTGTTTATCCACCAAAGAAGAGAATGTACGTATCATGTCATGGAATTGTATGATATTATGCAATAATTAAAGTTCTTCTGATGATGGTTTAGTCTGGTTATGGTGTTACTTTTTAGAACTTGTTTTATACAAGAAAATGACAGTCCTTTGTCACTTCAGAATCGTTTTATAAGGGTGAAAGGTTTTGTGACTCTTGATCTTTCAGAGAGGCAAGCTTCTTTAGCTTAATAAATTAGGACAGATTTGAAACTTTTTTTTTAATAACCTATTGTAAGTGGTTGCTTTACTTTGTAATATATACGTTTAGTATGTATTTGGGAATCAATGTGACCCTTAACAATCTGGAGCGCCATACATAAAAGCAACAGCACAAGTAGAAGATAATTTGGTTAGATCATCCTAAAAAATAAGCTTACTAGTGCGTAGATTTCACGTTCTTTACCTTAATACATACGAAAATGCCTTAGAATTATTATTGGTACATCCACATGCAATATTTGGATCTGAAAGCAAGCTTTTGGTTCACGATATCCTGTAAGAAATAGTTTCTTATATATAGAGATTAGAGGGTGATTCCTTTAGCTACCATAAACTACTCTATAATGCTTATTCAGCTGTTTATGAACTTGCACAATTGGCTGCATCCAGTTCCATCACTGAAAGCATCCACACACACACAAGCCATATCTAATTAAGAAAAAGTATTGGCATTAGCCAAAACACACCTTACGTGGCTAAGCAGATTGACCAATTTCTCTCTAAGTAAATTGTCCAAGTTCTCCCCAAGGCCTCAACACCCTGAAGCCCTCCACTCCCAAAAATGGCAAACTACCGGGACTATATGTGCTGCGATGGAGAGGGAGGAGGGGGTTGCCGTGACTTAGGTTCGACAGTAGGGGTTGTTGGGAGGTCGTGGGACTCGGTGGTGGTGACTGGGCTGGCGTACTGCGGCGGCATGGTGGCGAGAAAGGGAGAGACCCATTTCGGGTTGTGAGATGCGATGGAGAGGGAGGAGAGGGTTGTCGTGACTTGGATTTAACGGTGGGGGTTGCTGGGAGGTCGTAGGGCTCAATGGTGGTGGCTAGGCTGGCGTACGGCGGCGACATGGTGGCGAGAAAGGGGGAGACCCATTTCGAGTTGTGAGATGCGATGGAGAGGGAGGAGAGGGTTGTCGTGACTTAGGTTCGACAGTGGGGATTGCTAGGAGGTCATGGGGCTCGACAGTGGTGATGGCTACGCTGGCGTACGGTGACGGTAGCATGGTGGCTAAATTCATATAAGACCCATTTTGGGAGAGGAGAGGGGGCTGCCGTGGACAGTCAAAGGTGACTGGAGGGTCACCGGTGTGAGGGAGAGCCGGTGAGGTGGTCAGTGGCACACGACGGTGGCGCACGGCGGGGTTGAGTGAGTTGAGAGAGAGAATCGGGTAGGGGGAGGGGATAAACGTTGACTTTGTGTTTAAAAAAAAAATTACACGTAAAATGTGCTAAAGATTAGCCGTGGATCAGCTGATCTGTAGCAAACCTCTCTAATTAATTCCCTCCAACATTTCACTGTACGTGCACAAAGCGTGAGAACCTCATCCCGCCTTGAATATTTTCATATCCTCCTTGTCCTTCTCCGGAGTTTTTACTGTTTCTAGCTGCCTAGCCAGTGGCAGTAATAAAAACAGTGCTTGGGTAATTCTCAGCTAGGTAGTAGTTTTTCAATCACTAGCAAATGGGTGGGCGTGGTACTTTTGCGTTAGCGCTAGCACAACTTATTATATGTATGGGTAATGGCACCATGACCGTATATATATATATATACACATGCTGCTTTGGTGCAAACCCCTGTGAGAATCAAACTGGATTGTTTTGATTGGATCACTACAAAATAATGGACAGCACTAACCACCGTCTTTCTGTGGATTCCACAATTACTTTGCATCCAGTTCGCAAAATAAGCCCCCACAAGGTTAATTTGCCGCTCATACCAATCCCTTCTCCTCAGTCTTCTAGATAGATACTAGCATTTCTTTTTATGTAATGGAATTGACGTTCCCACGGACCAAAATCTATTCAAATATATAATTTTGAAAGCAAGGACATCATCCATTTCTCTCATAAATTTGATAATTTGGAAGTTGTAATGCTTGCTACTGAGATGTTATTATTTTCCACATCATTCGTTCACTCAATGATGTGGAAACAAAAGCAAACACGTTGGTTAAAAAACCATCTGATCGTCAGTTCCCTGAAAGAGTACGATGGCCTGTCTGCTGGGTAACTTGTCCAACAAACTGTTGTACACCAAAGAGCTCCAACAAATAATTCTTTGAGACAGTTGAATTCACCATCTCTGTGAAACTCTAATACCCAGCACTTGAATCAAGGTTTTTTTTCCCTGTAAAATGTAGTTCTCAAATCCCCTCAATCCTTCCCACAGCACCTTCAAAACAAAGAATATAGAGAAAATAAAAGTGATTGACCTTAAAATGTTGTTTTCTAAAATGCACACCCTGATCCTCTATAGCCAAAAGTTTATCTGAGCAAATTAACTAGCTTATGGAAACTAATGAACAGCACACAAAGCTAAAGAAAATTCCTAGACTAGTTAAGTACAAAAGGTTTCTTGAGTCAAATTACTTAGCTATTTGGTATGGGAAGAATTAAGAGTGAAAAGAATTACGAGCAATAAAATCCCAATCTAATAAAAAGAGTGTAAACTTTATTTTGTTTATAAGTAAAAAGAGTGTAAACTTTCAAGCAATAAAATGCATTTTGTTTCATGAGAGAAACAAGTGAGCCACGAAAGAAAGTCTATATGATAGTCAACCACATGTGGCATACATGGAATAGTATCTAATGAAATTTAAGAAACTACGTAACACCTAATCTTGTAATCTACATGACTTTCAAAATGGAGGAGGAAAGATTACTCAAAAGGTTTAAGAACAGAAGAAGTACCGTTTGTATCTCTTCTTGGAACCACAAGGGCATAGAGCATTCCTACTGATTTGCCCACTCTTAGCCAAATTAGTCCTGGCAAGATCCAATGGTGTCGTACCCACCAGCTTCTGCACCTACAGATCATAAGGTACAAGTAATTGTAAGTGAATTTTCAGCTTCCGTTTCTAAGGATGAAGAAAACTACTATGCATGTACTCCATATTTTACACAGCCAAGCAACATGTAACCATGTCATATTTTAGACCCCAGGAGTAAATAAATGGGGAGATAATAGCATAAGTGGCTCTAGATAAATCCACTCATCAATGCATGTATTTGAAGCAACAGCATAGGGAAGACAGTAAACCAAGCTGGCTCAAGGAAATTTTTGTTGCAGGGAGATAAAGTTCACATTGATTCATAGACAACACAACTGCAAACTTGATCCGCATAGATTTTTAAGCAGATAATAGCAACTAGATGTCATCCCATCTTGCTAGGATAAACTATGGTAGACTGTCTTCATAAGTTCTTTCTACTTTTCCCATGCGCCCCCCTCCCTTCCCGGCCGAGGCAGAGTGAGGAGAATGAAAAAGTAGAACGAGCCTACATAGACAGTCTAACATAGTTTATCCATAGAGCTTTAATAGACTTCAATCACCCACCACCATCTTTTTCCTCATCGTTGTGTATAATCGTTTACAATTTATGTTTCCAATATCCAGTAGCACTTTTTTCTTTTAATAGAAGTGCCATAATTTTTTTTATAAGTATAAAAAGTGCTAACATTCAATACTACTTTTCTTATGATCAATAAAATCTTTGTTTATGGATAAAAAAAACATTCAATACTACTTTCTTCTCAATAGAGGCAATCGCATTACTCTTCATCTGGGACTAGTATTTCCTCTCCTCGCGCAATAGACCTTGTCAATGAGGTGATACATATCCAGAAAATAGACCCAAAGGACACCATGTTCCCCCAAAGACTAGACTACAGACACGTGAATGTATGGGTATATGCATGTTCTAAAATTTAATTTTCCCAAGTTCACAAATTTAAAATCAGCAAAAACAGGGTGGTTTCAATTGGTACTTTTCACAGATATACAAAGTTAATAAGGTTTCTACCATACATATGGAGAATACATCACAAGAAATTTGGCAGTGAGAAAAATAAGGCAAACTGAGAGAAATCTACCTCAGCAATGCTCTTCGGCATCGGTTTCCCTTCTTCTTTTAACTTCTCTATCTTCTTTTGTGCTTCTTTAGCCCATGTAAACTTCGCAAGTGCATTCTCTACGTCAGCTATCGGGCAATTACAATGCTTTGCTGTTTCTTGTTTATGAGCACTTTGAAGATTCTACATATAAATAGACCTAAAACCAAAATGAGAAGATTTGCCCCGACAGAGTCTCACAAAAAAAGTGAAGCCAGTGTAGCAAATCCCAAGATACAAATACTTGAGCTGCATTCCCAAGCTTACGGCCGGGAAATAGAAAAACTTTACCAGCTAGAGTGGCAGACACCCATTTTGAAATTAGCTACGAAGAGGGGCAATTGGGGTTAGAAATTATGGTCGTGGTATCATTCCTATGTTTACGTTAAGACTATATGTGAAAAATCTGAATTCAATAGAGAAAACCAACCTCTCCAGTAGGATCGAAACCTCCAAGGTGTCGAATTATAGCTTCCTGCTTCTCAAAAGCATCTGAAAATGTCGCCTCACTGCTTCGACCCACCATATATTGCTTGAATGCCCCTAACCTTCTCGCATTCTTCAATTCATCCGCAAACCCTGCAATCAAACAACAATAACAATAAAAAAAAAAAAAAAATATGGATCACATCGACTAAGTAAATTTTGAAAAAAAAATTAAAATGGGACCGTCAAGAGTAACCAAGATGTGAAGCACATCAATAGGTAAGCAATTAAAAATACAACAATTTAGCAAAAAAATAAAATAAAAAATAAAACAATAGCGGTTATGTGGGCACTCACGAAGGAGCGTGAAGGATTCGGAGCTGATCTGGGGTTCTTCCGGGTTGGTCTTCTGCCCAGTGAAGACCCCTTTGATCCTGTCCATCCATGAGCCCTGAAGCTGTGCCGTGGAAAAGATCGAGCGATGCTGTGACATAGTTAGGTGACTGAATCTGGAGGAAGAGAATAAGGGGGAGGATGAGAAGTTAGGGAAACTTCTGTAAGTGCTGGTAAGGATTCGTGAAGAAGGCATTCTTGGGTTTGGCCCCGGAGTTGGAAAGCTATTCTGAGCTCTCTCTCTCTCTCTCTGTGGTTAGTGTTAGGGTTTATGATTGTCCAGGGGGTTTACGTTTTCAGATTGTGCGGGGATTTAGCTATAATAGAAACGACGTCGTTTGAAGACGAAAACGTATTTTAAACAAAAATGTAATCTTCAGCATTAATAAGAGAGCTTGCCCAAGTTGTTTGAAAAAACAATGGGTTAACACCTCATTTTTGGACATTACATAACGTCACAACTCCATACACAAAAGTTACAAATTGCAATGAATACTTCTACCACCAAATACAAGGCATGTTCAATTTTGCGTTCAAGCAAATTACTTGCTAAATAAAATATGAAGCCCGTCAATTGGTTAGCCCTCTTTCTTCAACGTATATTTATCAACAGCAGCCTGAAAACTTGACCTTACTTATAGCCTTGTGGTTGCAGTAGTCAGAGGCCACTCGACTCGAAGCCTGTTTCCTAACTATGAACAACCTTTCCTTCCAAGAGAAATTGCATCTTTCCAAGTCCTAAGCCCTTGACCGCCTAAACTCAAACCAGATCTCATAGTGATTAAAAAGCAAGCTATCATGTGTATGCTTTCCAACGTACTCCAGCCCCAAACTCCCGAGCCGTTTTGTACACTCTTCACCTCCCAAACGGGAACAGAACTTTATGTTATGGGACACAAAGATTCGCCCATCATAAGGTTTCACTTTAGTTGCTAACCTTTCCAATCCAACCCACACAAGCGTATCGGGCATGTGAAGAAAGACAGCACTAGCACAGATCAAATCATACACAACTTCTGAAAACTTGGTTAAATCCATATCCTCCCCTTTGACAATCAAAGGCCGCTTGTATAGGAGTCCTTGGGACGGAAGCTCGTATCGAAATGCAGCCATCAGAGATAGTTCATCTCTTTCAAGACAATTGTAATGCTCAGGATTGAGATAGCGAATGAAATGCAAGCCAACTCGGAGGGTGCCACAGCCAATTTCAAGGACGTGTGAGTCAGGCATGAGGTGTGCAGATTGTGCAAGGAACTCAAACACATCTCGGCCCCCTGCCCAGGGTTCACCATAGTTGCTGTGGTGTTCTTCAACAAGAAGCTCTCCAGGGCAGGGTAGGGCAGTGTGGTTGTTTGCTTCAGGTCCTTCATAATGTGATATGCCTTTGAACCTGGAAAGGGGAATTTGGTTACAGTCTTGATAGGGTTTGTCATAGAAACTCTCAAAAAAGGGAAAATGTACAAACCCTACTACCCTAGCATGCATATCAAACACATACGCCTACCTGTACACAGCAAACACACGCACACATGAAATCAAGATGTATGACAGAGAGAATGCTGAAGCTGCAAGAAATGACCAAACAAGCACTATATAGAATTTATGACCACACACACCAACTGTGGTTGTTAACAAAACTTTTTGTAAATAAAAAATTTTATTAGAAACCACAACGAGGAGAACTAAAGGTTTGCTAAAAAAACTACATGTATGGATTTTTAAAATAAAAAAAATAAATAAATAAATAAAGATATCAATTCCAGTCTATGTTTTGTATTGTTTTCTCAGGTTCCCACTGTTCCAAGTTTTAAATTTTTTTTATCATCTCTCTGTTTCTGAACTTCAGAGTAACCAAATGATCTTTTAGCAATACTTGAAGCCAGGATCCATCCAACCCAGCCTTAAACAACAAGCCAAGACGCAGGGTAACGCATCTGCCAGACCTAAGAATAGCATAAAACAAACAAAACATAAGTCACCCTAACCGAAAAATAAGTGCACTAGTCAAAGTTTGTGGCAAATAATATCAAAATTGTAGAACCAGTATTCAAAGTTACCGCCATGATGTTTGTAGTAGCCAAGTATCTCTTGTTTCCCAGACGCAAACAAATAGGTGCAAACACAAAGCTTATTTCAGAAAACCTAGCCATTGTTTTAAAACAACAATGAGGTGAATAATATATAATTTCCAACGAAAGTACTGAGCATTGTAGGTATGCGTGTGTATGAGAGAGAGAGAGAGAGAGAGAGAGAGAGAGAGAGAGAGACTTTTCCAGAAAGATTTCTCCGCAAATTTCCTTGCATTTCCTCTCAAATTCAGATTGTTCATCCTTTCTGATGAAACCTTTGGGACCCACATTTCGACTGATCATTTTCCCGATTCCTCCTAATAACTTTTACTTAAACAAACTGGGACAATTCCTGAAGCAACTCATATAATACCCGCGCTAAGAATAAAGTTAAATCTCCAAAATCTCAATTGAAAGAGCAAATAATGAATCAATAAATACGTATGCCACAAACCCATGTAAAACTCCACACCAACTCCTCCATCACCACACAAGATTTGGAATATGTTCACATAGACATACATTTACATATAAAAAGAGCGAGAAAAAGAGGAGGGAGGAGAGTACGTACTGCAGGATATCTTGGAGTTGCTGGGATCTGGAGCGGGGGTTGATGCCCTTGCGGAGGACGTTGTCTTGCATATGGAGGCCATTCACTCGGATCTGGTCCATGACCCACTCCACATCCTCCTTCGTCGTGGATACAGAAACACGGCCCGCGCCATCACCACCACCAGCGGACACGGGGACGTCGCCACCGGCAACGGACACTCCCGCAGGGCAAGAACAAGAGGAGAGAGACGACAAGAGAAAGAACAAGAATATAGCGGCCACGGAGGCCGCCAGGACGAGCACTGGCACCGTTACCACAACGCCCTTCGGTGATGCCAAGGACGATGGGGGAGCCATGTGTGTGTTTCTGTGTCTTCGTCGCTGTGTCCGTTAGTTAAGTGTGATCTTAGCTAAACAAACTCAAAATCTCAGATCGAGGAAGATTTTGCTTCGCGAAGAGACAACGTTTCTCCGATTAGAAACCGACAGCATGGGGATCAGAGTAGGAGGAGGGGGGTTGTTTTTCTTTAAGAAAAAGATTATCTTTTTTATGTGGAGAGAATGTCGTGGACTGGAGAACGTCGTTTTGACTCCCCTATCTTCATTGAGGGCATTGGGCAAGGAGGGGATGCACGTGAGGTGGACCCGAGACGCTGTATCTCATCTGGGTTCTCTTTTCTATAATCCAATGCAAATTGAGGGGAATGCATTTGAAACGAAACCAGAGTTCATCTCTTTTTTATCAATAAGTTTGCTACATCCAGAAGGGTAGCTTCTTAATTTCAATTTCTTGTAGTTCTTTCGGCTCTACCGTATCTATATACAACATATATTTATGGAATTGATTATCATATGAACAACTTAACCTTGACTATCGTGGGTTTCGTATTGAATCGGATTATTGGAATCCTGGAAAGTATTTTATTAATGGTGAATCACAAACATTAATATATATATATATATATATATATTAAAACATCAGAACTTCTCGTTAAACAGCAAACATTACAAATGTTTTTTTGATAAGTAGCAAACATTACAAATGTTATCAACCCAAACAGGTTGTATAATAGGAAACAGGCATATAATCACACCAAACATTGACATCCTGGACATTCAAAGCTAGTCTAGCTATCGGGTTTGTGAACCATCACATTGGCCTTTCGATATACATACTAGAGAGACCATTAAGATCCTCTTTTCATCAATTGCTTCCCCTCCTCTCAGGACAGCACGTTAATCTGCTTCATATAATTCTGTCACAGCCATTATTCCTTCTGTTTCTCAACCACATGATTACAACATCTCATCCCTTACTATTCGTTGCAGACAGGAAGGGATCTCTTCAAGTACAAACAGATCTTCCGAGATAAGGAGTGCATTTTGTGCTAGTACATGTGCTGCTTACATTAATATATGAACACTGTTATTTCTCTTCCTTTATAATTTAATTGACCAAAATGAGACATTGATGAGTAGCGGTAGCGAGAACGATTAGTTTTGCTGAATGATCGGGATGGTCAGGCCTCAGGCCCCAAGTCTAGATTTTGATTTGGGTGGCGTGGGCTTGCTTACCAAAATAGCTAATCGGGTTCCGTTTTGGGGATTCAACCGAAAAATGGCCCCATCCAAAATATTCAACAACCAGAACCCACAAAATATAAAAGAATAAAGAGAGAAGAAAAACCGATCGTACATGGAAAGGGTAGGTAACATCATGACTAACTTGCCAGAAGAGCAAACATGCCATGGGCATGAAGATCAACAAAACGTACACATATTATGGCAAAAAGTTTTGTAGCAAGCAAGAGGACAAGACAAGTTAGATATTGGACTAGAGTATAGAGACAAGTAAATTAATGTGGTTTGGCAAAGTGCATACATAATAACCAAAAAGGGGTGGGAACAAAATCATAGCTGGTTTCCCAAAGCTCGGCAGGCTCTGCATTTGTGGTTTTAGGAATACTAGTAATCAAATTATTCAAAAAAGTCGCATCATCATTACAAACTTCAAACAAAGTTGCTGATCCTACTTGGGTTACAAAAATCACGTTAACAAATAATTAACAGGACCCAACAAGGCTATACCACCAACCCGACAAGAAGGATCATGCAAATAAGCAACTTCAAAAGATCCAAAATCTGTAAGCCTAGGCAAAGCAACCCATTACCACATTTAATGGCACGACATTCCCCAGTATACGGTTTTCCAGATAAAAGAATGTGAAACTCAAACAACGACAGACATTATACAAATTCACCAGAAGAGCAGCAATCAGTCATTTTTCACGACCTAGATTATGTCAGACCTTCTTCTTCTATGACGATAGAGGGTAACTCTAAAGTTTGGATCCGATGCAGCAACCATCTTGCTCCGTGGAAAGGTGTCTAGTTTTGTATCTAAGCCATTGCATTTGGGACTCTCTCTGAGGAGAGTACTTGTCTCAGCATATCGTGATTTTCTATTGGAGTTCTGTAAAATTGCCTTAAAACGAGGATCTGAATAACTAAGTGATTGGGAAGCCGGAAACTGGATGGAACTTCTAGCCCCTGATCTGAAACTTCTTGCTCTTCCAATTATTTCTTTTTCTGCAGCACCTTGCCTTTGGCGACTGGCCACAGTAGATGTCATGAAACGAGGCTGAGAATTGGAAAGATTTAATCTTTTTGTAACTTTCTTGGAATTTCGAGGAGTTCCCGCGGCTTCTTTTAAATCTTCTTTGGCGCTCATGGGGGTCTTCACTTCATCTTCAATGAGTCCATAATTAGCTGACAAAAGCCTTTTGTTTTCACTTAACAGGATTTCAGCCTTTTGTATTTCCTTCCCAACTTCCTGACATTCTTCTTCAGCTTCTCTCATTTCTTCTTCAAGAAGCATGATCCTTTTCTCTCTCTGTATCTTCAATTCCTGTATACGCATTGAAACAATTATCAGTTACAAGAATGTGTTTGCGCAGACAACACCACCAAATAAGAAATTTGAGAAGCCTACCTCTGGAAATTCTCTATATGACTCTACACCTCTAGCTCTCTTTGCAAAGCTCAAAGAACAGATTGTCTCTGCGGTATCTTCTTCACATGGGCTTACAAGCACAAGCATTAAAACCTTTGAGCGATCACCTATACCAATTGATTGTAAGAGAATAGAGTAACTTCACCTAAAACAATTCCTTTCTGCTAAAATGAGCAAAGCATTTTTAAGCGCAAATGCATGGTTTAGACTCTCGGAGAGGAGTCTTTGATGTATAAAACAGCTAGAAGCTTGATTTTCTATTATCCTAGGGTCTCAATTATGCTAAAGAATAAGCTCATTACAAAATGGTATCAAAGCGTGCATCGTTTCTAATATTTTGAGGATGCTACAAAGAAGAATAGAGTATGTTACCTAAGGAATCCTTGAGAATTTGAGTTAGCTTGCTATTCCTGAAACCAAAGATATAGAAAATAGTACTGAGTTGGAGTTCCAGATTAATTGGGAGGAAAAAGAACAACATAGAAGGCTACTCCTTGCGACTGGAAATTTACAAACTGTGTCTGGCAATTGTAAATTTCGGGACCCATTCTTGGCTTATCTAACAAGAATGAGGAGATAACTAAAGACGAGAGTCAAATCTTATCAGAGGACTTGCCTGAAAGGCACATAGCTCCTCTTCTTTCTCAAAGCTGCAATAACATCACCTAAAGCTGAAAGAGAGAGATTTATGGCCCGCCCTTCATCAAGTGTAAGTCCAGTGGCACCTGTTTTCAATAATCGCTCACTTCCTCCAAGATCGACCATCCACAGTTTGCTCACTTCTACTTTAGCTTCGGAAGCATCCCCACGTCGATATACGGTGATCCTTGTAAGGCTAGATATATAAAGCTAAACAGATAACGTAATTATCAAACCAAATTAATCCGTCAAGACTATCTGAAAAAAATATCTAGATCCATAACCCACCAGTGTGATCTGCTAGATGCCTCATTAACACTAGTCCAAGAAGTGGCTCTAACACGTCTCCCTTTAGTATACCACCATCTGGCCGTTGCAAAATCTGGAATTGGGACATCTGTGAGACCCTCAATTTCCACCAAACCCTTTGAATCTGTTTGTATGTTGAGGTTGCTGTAGTAGAATTAACCAAATCAAAGCAATCAATGTAATAAATTTCCCAAGAAGTTAGTTGTGCATGACGAATCTTTATGACACATTAGATCATAGATATACCATTGTGTCAAAGCCCCATATGCTCTGCAGGATGACTTTGGAACCAGCAAATCTCTAAGATTACCCATGTACACCTCCAGCATACTCATTGAAAATGTCAAAGAACGTGAGTTATTCAATGAGGCTTGATTGAAGAGCTCTTTCAGAGCTCGAGGAAGAATTCCTGGTTTCTCGTTTGTCCCATCCTGCAAATTCATTACAATCCATTATTCAATCATGCAAATCCAGTAATAACTAGATCCAAATATCAATTACTCACCATTGTAAATGTCTTCCCTGTGCCTGTTTGACCGTAGGCGAAAACGCACACATTATGCCCATCAAGTGCCGATTTGAGGATCGGTTCCACCTCAACAAAAACATCGTCTACAGAAATCTCAAGCAGGATACTCTTACTGAAACTGCCCAAATTTTTTTTTAAAAAAAAAAAAGGATAAAAAAATATAATCAAGACTTTGACAGATTGTAATTGTACACTAACCTTGGCTTGCTTGTTGCAGAAAAACTTTATCAAGTTCAAATTCTTTCCTTATTCCAGCCAACTGAATCACGATCTTCTCCGACCCAGTGGAAATGGGTTCATGAATTCTTCTCTTGTCTGTCAATAGGAATGGTCGAACACGACAAAACACTCGAATGCTGCCTGAAAATTGAATTGGATGCTATATCAGAAGGAAGAAGAAGGTAATTTAAATAGAAACCCTGATTAAGCCAACCATCACAATTACCTTTGATGTCTAATATCTTGTTCAATGCTTCTCTCCGCCGTTTATCCAACGACCGCCGCTTCAGCCTCAACTGAGCAATCTCCTCTGAAGAAACAATTCAATGCAACATGTTAATATCATGGCAATTATCTCCACTGCTTGGGGTGGCGTAGGCTCCCGTAACTAAAAGCCGAGATTGAAAATAGTACCTTCTAGATTCAATATCGACTGCTCAAGCTCGTTCTTTACGTACTCAGGAACGACATTGACATCGGTATAGATAGCGGGAATCGATGGTGAATTGAGCAACTCAGAAACCGGTGAGAGCCCATCAAGGGAATCTGGGTTTGATTCCATAGGGAATGATTTCAAGGACTCCCTCGCATCTTCTAAAGGCAATGAGATCTGTTCTTTTTCAGCGGGAATGAACATTTCTCAGCCAAACAAAGCAATCCACCAAGACCAGCACTGACCTTTTCCAGGAAACGCAATGTTTTGAAACACAAGCAACACTTTCTGGCTGTAAAAATGCTCCAACAAAAGCAGAAAATGAAGCTCTCTTTTTTCCCTCCTTGCGAATGAAGCTAAATATACTTTTTCCAACAAAATCCAGAAATTGAAAAGATGTATAACTGCTACTTTGAGATGAGTTGTGTCCCCAAAATAGACAACAACATAAAACCAAAAAAAATCAGAGACAGCTGACCCAACAAAATATACGACTGACCCGTACGAAGACAACAAGCTAGAGAGAGAAATTCTTTACTTCAAAGACAAGGACAAGAGATCATAACTACCATTAACATAAATCAGTTATTAGACCCGACAAAAATCTGTGTTAACTGACCTCTATACGAAGAAACTTCAACATCGAAAACCAGAAACACCTCCAAGAATGACGAGAAAATAAATCAAGATGAAGTAGAACAAACGTTCAAAATACCCAAAAAATTTAATAAACAACTATAAAAATTCAAGAAACTCCATAAATCTGCAAGTTAATCTTAACTGAGAATAATCTAAAAACCAAAGCCACTATCACGAACCGAATACTAAAAATAGGTAGTATGGAAGCTGGAGCAAAGCTACATTGGCATGATTAAATGACCCAGGATTGCACCTCTAGAAGCACAAGACTTGATTACCGAAGAAGAAGAAGAAGAAGAAGAAACCCTAGACTTCAAACAAGAGAACAATCAGAAGGCAAAAACTGAGCACAAATTTTCAAAAACCATAAAAAATATGGAAACCCCAGAAGGAAAAAGCATGTGGGTTCCGGTTTATCTCAATGATTGAACACTATAAAGCCCGGATTTGGAGGTGAAACTTCCTGTACAGTTAAGGGACACGAAGGTTAATAAAAAAAAAAATTATTTTAATGTAAGAATCTTTTTGGTTGGTCCAGATCTAAAGTGGCTAACACCAAACTGAAAAGTCTTGGAGGAGCGTCGTCGGGAGCGTAGAGGGCCAAAAAAGTCTTGGTTCCAGTTCTTGTTGGTCTTGCCACGTGGAGGACACAATAAATTTGCTGATGTGTTGGGATTTTATTGGGTAAGTTGAGTGGTGGAAATAGTGCTTAGGTTACTATTTTTTAACGGTTTTACCGAGATGGAAGACCTGCAGTTGGCGGTAATATTGTTATAATAGTAATTATACTCATACACATTTCATAATATATTGTACAATATATATTATAAAATAAAGATATTTTTATAAATTAATATTAGTTTTATGAGCGAGTTTACAAAATTTATTCATTCTTTTTAAATAAAATTTATAGAATTTACACAATTTAAAACTGTAATATTACTTCTTTATTTAAAAATTCAAATGTTTTATGCGACAATCGTGCAAAGTTGTGGCGACTTACTTTTATTGGAACCTTGAGAAAGCAGCAACTGGAGTGTATACTGTGCAAAATAAGTTTTTGTGGCCTCACCTTCTTTTATCTTTCTCTAAAGACCAGTGATTGTAATTTGTAAAGCATCTACCTTTTTCTATTAATAAAAGAAAAGGTTGCATGGGTGTGGATAGTTCTCAAATACAAATACCAATCCAAATACAATCAATCGTCTCCAATACCATATTCAAGGGTTTTTAATATGATTTGGATACCCAAAACAAATAAATCCCACAAATCTCACAAATAGCAGTCGTTTTTTCTAGTAGTTGGTTGAGAATTGAGAATAGATGTGTTCGAGGTAGGGCCTATTAATTGTCCACGAAGGCTAGATGAGATCAGAGTAAACTTGGCTATCATGAGCGTGCCTTCAACATTTCAAAGAATTTAGCTTAAACTTTTGAGATATATAGTGACTTTACATGGTATCAGATTTAGTTTTTGAGTTTAAATCTTAACTCTATACTCTATCTCATTTAATTAAATATGTCACATGTTTGATCATTCATTAAATAAGAGTCTGGCCTATACGTAAAGATGAGTGTTAAAATATAAAATAAATAACAAAATCTACTTCTTTCTATCAATTTAAATTTTTGAAACAAGTTGTGATTTCATAAATACCATACCTATAAAAGGAAGAGATAAGTATACAAGTACAAGATATATTGATATGAAACAAACCATTTCCTCTATGGGAACTAATGACAAGTTAATTAATAGTCGACCGCTGTATTACTAAGCTACTGAGAAATAATGGGAGAATAGATTTCATAAAGTTCAACTCTCATTCTCAACTCATGATCGATATGAGTTTAAAGTTTCATTCGTAACTTCGAGAACTTCTTCGATCATAACGACTATGTTTTATGACATATTTTATGAACATAATGGATCATGCAATGTAATAAAATAATATACCTAATTTGGTTAAGTATAGGGGTGAGATGGACCAAATGAGAAATGGACTGATGGGTGGAGCATGGGAATGAGAAAGAAATCATGAGAAACACACAACTTGAGAGTAACAGACAAGGCAAAAGTAGAGTGGCAACATGAAGCAAAGAAAGAAGAAGATTGTTTGAAGAGCAACGTCAGAACATATACAGACTCAAATCCATGTGGATGGGTTCAGAGAAGTGGTCTTAAAGCTTCCTTTGACCACACCCATAAAAAGACTTGCATCCACGTGCAGCTGCATAATCTTGGCCCGGTTTTTGAAGAATGAATTTAACAGCTCTGTGCTCGAGGGAAGATCAACGACAAACCATCTAGAAATTGGCAATTTGGCATCTGTGCACCCTTTTGCCTGCAATTGCTATCCAAATGGACAATTTGGCACCCGTGCACCCTTTATGAAGGTAGTATGTTTTGTTTGAATTGGAGCAATTAGATTAAATAATTTAATTATAATTTGACTATTAATTAAGGTATGAGCTTTAGAATTACAAAATATGATAAAAATAAATTAGATAAAAAAATAAAAAAATTTAAATTAATAATATTTTTTTATTATTTTAATTAATAGATAGATAATCTAACGTGTGAATTAGTTTTAAATTGAATAATCCAATGCTAATACTTTTATGTGCCAATTATGATCACCAAAATAAGCTGAGTGATCATAGCTATGCAATATACTTCACAACATATATTATAAAATAAGAGTATTTTTATAAATAATGTTTCTTTTATAATGTATTTTACAAAATACCCATCCTTTTAAAAATATTATTGTATAAAATATTATAATAAATTATGTGTGTTTATCATTTTTCAAATAAGATAAAGCAATCCCATTATTTGGTTTTTGACCACTTTTAATTGTCTTCTCAAATTTTGTATATTTCTAAATATTTTTTTTCCTTGTTTAATACTTTGCTTCAATATTTTACCATCAAGGGTTCTATTTTGTTGCTCATCATTGACATACTTGCTTATGTTTTGGTTTAGTAAAGTTTGGGTCCTAATGTTAAGTATGACCTTCACTTTCCACTAACTTTGGACTTAATCTCTTATACGATACGAGCAATATTTAATATTTTTAAATAATATTTAATGCTCAATAAATATTGCAGAATTTATTTTACATATTTATAATTGTTCGGTCCTAAACTTTAGAAATAAGGAAAAAATACTCTCGAGATAGTAATTTGATTATCTTCACTACTTGCATCTCCATAATTATTGTACTAAGTTATCCTTATAATCAATATTATTGTTCTTATTATTAATGTCATTATAGTAATTTTGTAGTGGTTGAATATTGGCTAACAAAGCTCTACAAATCAGCTTCATTGAAAAGAGTTGTACACTAACAATGAAGGCCTTTCAAAATCTTATACCAATTGTACAAGTTAAGTGGTCGCATCAATGACTTTTAGAAATTTTCTTTGAAAAATAATATTTGTGAATATCCATGGATTTATTTTTTGATGAATGATCTGGATACTTGTAAAAGGAAAACTTAACAAACAATCTCCCCCCCCCCCCCCCCCCCTAAATTCTATGGGTGAAAACCAATGGGATCGATTTAGTTTGGTCCAAAATCGAAATACACCGACAACAACTACAGATAGTTAGAACTAGCCGAAACAGGCCGGTAAAAAAGGAGAAAACCGGTGATGTCAGTTTCAACGTGATCTCGGTTAGTCATCGGTGTCGCAAATGGTGCAAAACGCAGAAATGGAGGTGGTGGTGCGACTCGATTTCGGTGCAATGAGAGAGATATGGCTATCATAATGAGAGAGAGAGAGAGAGAGAGAGAGAGAGAGAGAGAGAGAGAGAGAGAGAGAGAGAGAGAGAGAGAGAGAGAGAGAGAGAGAGAGAGAGAGAGAGAGAGAGAGAGAGAGAAGAAGAAGAGGAGAGAGAATGAGAAATTAAACCTAAATTGAAATGAAGCTATTTGGTGTATTAAACCAAACAATGTCATTTCATTCTAATTATTATTTTTCTAACCAATACGTTATATAATTAGTCAGTTTAGCGGTTTGGTACAGCTTCAAACCTGGACTGAACTGATGGAAGGCGATTTTGACATAATTTTACTACCGATCATCAGATTCTATGTCAGTTTTAGTCATTTTCGTGCTCTGGCGGCCTGAGGCAGTTATGGTCGGTTTTTACAATTTTTGTACACTCATACTAAATTGCAATAACAATTAATTTAACAAAATTCAAATTTTAAAGATTTAACAAATTATAAAAAATTATATTTATAAGTCGATATAGATAATACGTGTAAGTAAAACATTTACATGAATGAAACAAAGATTACAATTGAATGAGTTTCTCATGTGCAGGTGAATTTGAACACACAAATGTTTGTGCAAAGACGTAGTTAATGATGGTTTGGTAAATTTTGGAGTTTGGCTAAAATAAGTAGTAAGTGGTTGATTTTATTTCATTAAATCCGGATGGACTTGTTTACCTCAACAAGAACTTCATATATAGAGCTATAGTTGAGTGCCACCAAATTGATTTTTTTTTTTTCCCCATACTTGGAGTCATATTAAATATTTTACCTCTTCTTCATTTGTTTACTTTTTTTATTCCTTATTTTCAAATAATAAAGTTATAATTTTGCATATTTTTTTTATATTTAATTGATATAATTGATTAAAATAATTAGTTTATATTAAAAAAATAGTATAATTAATTATTAAAAATAGGTAAAATTAATTGTATATAAGATTTTTGTTACAATTTATACGATTGAAAATAATAAAATTAAAAAATAAACAGATTATGGGAATATTCACAAATGCTTAAAAAGGTGGGGGCACAATTGCGAAACTCACTGCCTTTTACCCCACAAAAAACTCAACCACAGTCGAAACCAAACGCACACGCAGCGGGACAGTTTCGTAATTCGAAATCCTCGTCATTGATTGCATGCCGTCCTCTGCGTTCTCGAATCGGGTCCCACCAAACAAAGGGACGGCCAGCGAAGCGAGTACCCGAAAAGTACCCCATACCATCGAGTACAGCTGTTACTCTCTTCTCGTAAAGTCTATCTGCTCATACAAAATGACCATTAGGCCCTCCATCAAAACCCAAAAAACCGAGTCAAAATACTTTGCCGCACACAATACAATCGAAATCCACACAGCCATTTTCACTCTCCTCTCCCTCCCTCTCTGTCTCTCCCCCTGTTTCTCTCTCTCTAAAATTGGAACTTCGGCTGTGGAAGACGAAAACTAGCTTACGAAGCTTCAATCGAATCGCTGATTCAAGGTGACGGTTGCTGTATGTGTTTTAATAGAATTCAAATTTTATAATTTTAGTTACTTTTGTTTTTTGTTTTCTAGATTATTTATTTTTCTTCTTCAGTTTTGTATATACGTGTGCCTATTATTTTGATTTTAGATTCAGTTGACTAGTTCGTTATTCGTTGAAGCCCTAAATTGGATGATCTGATTGCGTCTTTGGGCGAGGATCAATGGGATTTTTTTTGGGGGCTCTTGGGTGGATGATAAGTATCTGGCGTATTAAATTCTTACACTGGGTTTAGTTTCCTTTTTTATGTTTTACGAAGGAGATTATGCGATTTTTGGGGAATTGAGAGTTTTAGGTTGAAATGATTTAATGGGAACATGAGATTATTTGAGATAAGCAGCTTTGGCTTTGTGGTAGCTGAGAGAAAATGTGGGGAGGATGGGATTGAAATTTGGGTTTGTAATCTCCTACTATTTTTTGGCCGTAGGAAATGCAGGGAAAGGAGTAAGTTGAGATGGGCAAGGTAGAATATATAATTTCAGCCCAAATTAGCCTAATACAGTTGAAGTGGGAAAATTATTGGTATTATGGAAACTGTGGAGCATTTGTTTTGCTTTATCGGGCTGTTAATATTATATGCACATAATAATTATTAAACTTCTTTCACTTAAAATTATCACCTGCGTGACTCATGCTTGGGTATGCATCTATGGAGCTGGAGTTGGGAAAATAGGTGCTATTGGAATATTGGAGCTGACCCTTTTGCTTTATAAGGTCTATTTTTCCCGGTATATCCCTATATAAATCATCATGATTAGGTCTATTTCCCTGGCAAGTCTTATCAGCATCATTCTCATGATGACTTCTCTTGGTCGTCGTGTGTGTGTGTATTCTTATTATTGGATTAAGTTGGGTGGTTGATGGCTGCTGTAAAAGGAGGGGGGGGGTGTATTTGGTTGATGATTTAAGAGGTAAATTAGACCAAGGAGCTGCCAGGAGGAAGTTCTAAGATTGTTGAGGTTGTCAAATCTATCGCATGCAGTAGATAGAACCTTTTCGTATGGTTATTTTTTACCACATACTGCATTCAACCTGATAAATGTCACAGCACAATAATTAAGCCAGTTTTCAGCGCTTGAGTAGTTTATAGGATTTTGTAAAAAAAAAAATTGCATGTTTGTAAAAATACATATTTTATATTATACATGCTGTTACTCTTCCTGCTCATCTTTTTTCTTTCTCATTCTCATAAGATTGCACTTTTATTAGACTGTTTGTAGCGAGTTCTATTCATTTTTTTATTTAGATTATTCCTTAGTTTCATTCTAAGGTAAAATGTAAATTATATTTAGGATATAAATGAAGAAAATTATTGTGCAAATATTTGTTAATGTGTGACAGGGGATGCTTCAACTGGGGCCATGCTGGGCATATTTATAGGCTCTGGTTTTAGTAGGCGACTATTTCATACATGCAATTGTTGCAAGGATTTGGAAAATTGTTACCCTAGGCGTGCATCCTAGAGATTAAATGGTAGGCTTGGGATGAGCTATAGATTGAGACATCCTGAGTTCGATTGTACACTAGGAGTTCCATTGGATTGTACATATTTTTGGCCGGTGAGATTGTAATGGCCCGGGGAATGGAGGATCCCCTTGTAGTCATTGTAAAGAGTAACTAATTCTCCCATTTGGGCCACGAGGGATCCTATTCAACACCTTGTATACATAATCTGTAAAATTACAACCTCCACCATTAAAATTCTTGGCATTCTCTATAGGCCATTCCGTAATGGGTGACATGGCTGAATGCGCACACATTTATTTGGGATTGGCTTTGATACCATTGCTACCGACCCAGGGAAAGCACTAAGCGCATATGTGCTACAATCCTAAAAAAGAATAGTCAAGGCTGCAATTGATGCCCATTAGAATCATTATAAAGAATGGGAACTTTTTTCCTCGCAAGCAATGTGGTATCCCACTCACCCATATTTCGTTTGTATTTAGGGTTTTGTTCCTAGACATGCAACCTAGGTGAGCTTTCTTGCATGGATTTTTAACTCCATTAGGAATCCCAAAAGGAAAGAAGGAAAAGAATTTTTCATTCAGGTTGGGTATGAAAGAAAGGACATGAGGATCCTTCTGCTGCGTTTGTTGGTATTGTATTCTCATGATCAGTAAAATTCTGGTTTTTGATGTTTGAATGGGAAATTGGGACACTGTTGAATTTTAGATTATTGGTTGTATTCTTCTCATAAATCTTTTGAAAAGCTATTAGCTGTTTTGCACATTTCCTTAGCATAATTATTAAACCATTGAGTCTTAGATGAAAAGCTGAAAAACTTTAGGAGCTTATGGTATTGTTCTAAGTACCAGAATGCCAATTGTGGTATTATTTTTATGTTTCACTATCTTTGACTAATTTGTTTATATATGTTCCAGTTGTTTTTGAAATGCACCGTGTGGGTAGTGCGGGGAACACAAGCAATTCTAGTCGCCCTCGCAAGGAGAAGAGGCTAACATACGTGTTAAATGATGCTGATGACACAAAGGTGAATTCTTTTTATTAAAGTCGAAATCTCAAGTATTTATTTCACCCACTGCAGACAATCAAGAGTACAAAAACTAGTGACTGATGACTATTTAAGACGATATCAAGTTAACTTTTGTTCAACTCAATGTTGTGGCCTTAAGAGCTTTTGTTCTTTGTGTTGGGATTTGTTTATTAAATATTTTCCATGGCTCTTTAATGATTCTAACTAGAGAAATGCTAATGAGTTTTCTTCTATTCCCATTTGTAAGATGTTGGGATGGAAGCATAAAATCCATCCTTAGGGGAAAAATAACATATTACTTTTAAGGTGATGCTTGGCTACAGATCCCCTTTGAAGTAAGAGGGGATTTTGACAGTCAAAGATGTTTTTATTTCCAAACTTCTCAACACTTTCAAAAACACCAAGAATTCCCCAAACAATATCTTTTTGAGTAATGCTATATATAATATTAGGGTGTGCAAATCTCGTGCAGTCCATTTGAAGAAAAGCGGGCCCATTGTGGAAAAGTGGGTTTTCTCATGTGGGTCCATGTGTGCTCCACATTTTTTTTTTCAAAGGGACTGCACGGGGCTTGAACACTCTAGAACTGTATAAGTCATTTTCCTATTCTTTTTTATTGTTTTATTATTAAAGTTAAAAAAAAGAGTAGTAACCCCATGGTGGCTGGCCCAAGAGGGGTGGCTAGATCAGGCCAACTCGTGGTGACTAGGTTTTGGCCACCAGCAAGTGGCCTAGATTGGGCTGCCTGTGGTGGCTCCCCTGGTCACCAATGGCTACTTGAGGTTCCCTTTGGGCCTCCACTCCCTGTGGTGGCAAGAGACTTTTGTCACCAAGGTTGGCCCGATCCGAGTCACCGGTGGTGGCCAGAGATTTTTGCCACCGAGGGTCCCAATTTGGGCTTCTGGTAGTGGCTAGGCTGGCCATCCCATGGTGGTAGTCACATGGGGTGCTTGTTAATTTTTGAATAAAAAATAGAAACTGAATTTATTTATTAAAAAATTTACTTTCAAATATGTTCTCAATGGGTCCCGCCACATCTATTAAACTTATTGAAACCTCATCTCAAAAAGTTTTCACAACTGCACACAAACAATTTTATAGTATTCATGAAGTTCCTAACAACCAAACATCACCTAAGTGTCTTCTCGGACCACTTAGTTGTGAAAGTGTCAGACCAGTAACTCATGAATACGTCCATACATTATGAGTTCATCCATCCCCTTCTCCCTGTGTGTGAAAAGATATTATTTTTCTGAATCTGCAGAGGGTAGGGTGATAAACTTTCTACTGTCAATTGCGTTATAGGTTCTAATGTTACTGCATTTTGCAATGTTCCTCTATCTGCAGCATTCTGCAGGTGTGAATTGTCTGGCTGTACTTAAGTCATTGGGAGCTGATGGGTGTGATTACCTCTTCACTGGGAGTCGTGATGGCACACTTAAAAGATGGGATTTGATGGAAGATGCAGCTACCTGCTCTACTACTTTTGAGTCTCATGTGGACTGGGTACTGTTTGCCTATCACCTATTCTTTTCCCTTCATATATGCTCACTTACGTATAAAGAGTTACTTCAAGAGACTTTTGATGCTTCAATTATGCAGTTTTTATTTGGTAATTTTACAACATCAGGTATTCTTTTAAGCTTATTATTATGTTGAGGTTGAAGAGGAGCTGGTTTAATTTATTTTTTTCCAGGCAAAATCCAGCTCCATATTGACGGTTAGGCCCAAATGGCCATGCCATAATCCAGGGAAAAGAATAAAAAGAGTACATGAATGTCATATGTTTTAAACCTCTTATGGCTCTAGATTAGTTCTTTCAGTTATGCCAGTGTGGGAAAAGGAAAAGAGTGTGACATTAGACATCATTCCATGTTCAAGTTTTGATATTTCTTGCTTTTCATTCTATATAAGTTATTAGCTTGTGATCCTGCTTTTGCTGTGTTGCGTATATAATTCACAATTGAATATATGGGCAATGTCTCTCGTAGTGCAGGTTAATGATGCTGTTCTTGCAGGTGATAATACACTTGTTTCCTGCTCCTCAGACACCACCCTTAAGGTTTGTTAACTTTGATCATTGCTGTTAGTTTGATAGTTTCTGCATTATCTTTGTCTGTTATTTTGATGACTGAAAGGGTGATTAGTGATGGATAATTGTTATTAAATACCAGACGTGGAACTGTTTGACTGATGGAACATGCACAAGGACTCTCCGTCAACACTCTGACTATGTCACTTGTCTTGCTGCCGCAGACAAAAATGTAATTTCTTTGTCAAACTTTCTGTGGACCTTATAAACTGTTGGATGAAAGTTTCCTGCTGGTGCATCCTGCTACATAACTTTCAAATTCAATGATTCAGTATGACTTCACAAATTGTGCTTCAGGCATGTTAATATACTCTATGAATGTCATTTTCTGATCCTTTTATAGTGTCATGCATTTTAGAGCAATATTGTTGCCTCTGGTGGACTTGGAGGGGAGGTTTTCGTATGGGATCTTGAGTCTGCACTTGTTCCACTCTCAAAGTCCGGTGATGCAATGGAAGAGGATTCTCCAAATGGCATCAGTGGTTCCGGGAATTCACTACCGATTACTAGTTTACGCACTATAAGCTCGAGCAACTGCATTTCTACACACACAAATCAGTCCAATGGATATGTTCCAATTGCTGCCAAAGGCCATAAGGAGTCAGTTTATGCATTGGCGATGAGTGATAGTGGAACACTTCTTGTCTCTGGTGGAACAGAGAAGGTATATTCTGATATTAAAGAAATTTATATAATTGAAATCTGACTTTATTATGTTTTTGAATTATCTATGAAATTATTGCTGGTGGTTGTATATGCGCTTATGTTGAATTAAATCTCATAACTTTTACCATAATCTTTTTTTTGATAGGTAACTTTTACCATAATCTAAACGTGTGGTTTCTCTTGTTTATTATTTTTTTCTAGGTTGTTCGTGTTTGGGATCCAAGAACTGGTTCAAAGACTATGAAGCTACGAGGTCATACTGATAATATTAGGACTTTGCTTCTGGATTCTACTGGCAGGTATGTTTGAAGGGGCATGCAGTGTTTTCTTTTCATGGGGGTTCCCACTTTTTTCAGAAGGCCTGCACGGGGCTTGCACACCCCAGGCCTGTATCTTGCATTACTCTTATTTTATACATCCTTATTGTATGTTTCATCTTTACTGAATGGGTGTAAACTATATTGTGTTATTTGTCTTGCAAGTTTTTGATGGTTCTGGTAAATGTCATTATTGCAGACTTTGCCTATCAGGATCTTCTGATTCTATGATCAGGTACATATCACACCTATCTTCTTACTGTAAAATAATCATGCATCATAAGTAAACATACAAGCACTTATGTATATAAGAGTGTCACAATATTCTTTGGTTGTTAACTAATTATTTGAGCTCTCATATATAGACTCTGGGATCTTGGTCAGCAGCGCTGTGTGCACTCCTATGCTGTCCATACAGATTCTGTTTGGACTCTTGCCAGCACTCCAACATTTAGTCATGTTTATAGTGGTGGGAGAGATCTTTCTGTGAGTAAAGTTTTCTTGTAAATTAACTGATGCAAATCCTCTTGCATTGTCTTCCTTTTGTTAAATGTCTTATCCTATTTAGCTTTGGTGCTCATCTTTTTTATGCCCAATTCTGTTTGTATATTCAGTTATACTTGACAGACTTGGCAACGAGAGAGAGTCTTTTGCTCTGCACAGGGGAACACCCCATTCTGCAATTGGCTTTACAAGATGATAATATATGGGTTGCAACAACAGATTCTTCCATCAATAGATGGCCTGCTGAAGGACGTAACCCTCAGAAGGTCTTTCAAAGAGGTGGTTCTTTCTTGGCTGGAAACTTATCCTTTTCTCGGGCAAAGATTTCCTTAGAAGGATCTACCCCTGTGAGTAATACTTCTTCTGGTATCTTCCTAATCTGTATTGATTTATAGATGTTATTCCATGTCTCAGGTCATTGTTATTGAACCTTGGTATATCAGTATTCTGGAGCTCCATTTCATGTCCTTTTGTTTTCAGTATTTTACTGAATTTATCTCTTTTGGATATTTTCATCTTTGAAACTGATCCTTGTGTTCTCTAACTAAGTGAAATGTTGGTTGTTTTGGCATTTTTTTGTAGGTTCCTGTTTACAAAGAACCAACACTTGTCATTCCTGGAACCCCTGGAATAGTGCAGCATGAAATTTTGAATAATAGGAGGAATGTGTTGACTAAGGTAATCAGATGACTCCTTCATATTTTACCATGATAAAAATCATTTTGTTATCTTAATCTTTAGTTTTGATGTCATTTGTGTTAGCTTCTTGCAATGAGACCTCGCACAATTAACATCTCTCATTAACAGGATACCTTTGGTTCAGTGAAGCTGTGGGAGATCAGCAGGGGCATTGTCATTGAGAATTATGGAAAGGTTTCATTTGTTCTTTTTCTATGTACTTGTGTATGATTAGAAAGATATTACTGTTTACATGCCACTAATGCTTGCACAAGGGCCTGTAATTGTACTAGTTACTGGTTGAAAATTATTTATATATTACTAATCAGTAAATTTTGCTTTGGGTGAACACCATAATCATTCATGCTTTTTATTCTTAATGTTTCAGGTGTCATTTGAGGAGAAAAAGGAAGAGCTATTTGAGATGGTATAATTTTTCTAATATAGCTAATATTAGAGTCATTGTAGTTTTACCTTGACAATTCTGATTATTTAAGCTGTAAATTTCATCACCTCAGGTAAGCATTCCTGCTTGGTTCACTGTGGATACCAGGCTTGGAAGTTTATCTATCCATTTGGACACCCCACAATGCTTTTCAGCCGAGATGTACTCAACTGACCTTAACATTGTTGGGAAACCCGAGGATGATAAGGTATCTGCTTTTAGAATCTCAGGTCTTCCTGTTTTTTGGTTGGGATTATTTTTTTTTGATAAGTAAGAGAAAAAGTTTATTGATCTGAAAAAAGGTAGGCATAGCCCGCGTACACAGGAAGTATACATAGCACACCTAAATACAGTCTAAGAGCGATAAATTAAAGAGAGGAAATCATGAACGTTGTCCCCGTTTAGTACAATAGCAGAAAACCAAAGCATTAAAGTGTGTAGAAAAAAGTTCTTTAGCTCCCCCCTAGTGCGTTCCTTGTCCTCAAAGCAGCGCGCATTCCTTTCCAACCAAATACACCACATGATGCACAACGGGATCATCGTTACAACTACTACTTGATGACAACCTTGTATCTTCCTCCAACAACCCAACAGATCCACCACCCTTGCAGGCATAACCCAAGCCACTTCAACCCTGTGAAAGATCTCATCCCATAACTCCCTTTTTACCTCACAATGCAATAAGAGGTGGTCCACAGATTCTCCATTTTTTTTACATAAATAACACCAATCCATAACTACACAACCCCTCTTCCTCAGATTATCCGTGGTCAGGATCTTCCCAAGAGCGGCATTCCATACAAAGAAAGCAACTTTGGAAGGCACACGTGTCCTCCAAATGTTCTTCCAGGGGAACTTAGGATGATCTCGTGTTGTCAAAATGTGATAGTACCCCCTAACAGTACATTTCTTGTGGTTATTAGAGCTCCACTTCAATTGATCATGCTGTGTCACAAAGGGCCCCATGGAGTATAAGAGGCTGAAAAAATCTGCAACAATAGGTACTTCCCAATCATGGAGGTCCCTATTAAAAAGGATATTCCACTGATGAGAGTAATGAGAAAATAGTCGCATATCTGCTACTGAAGCCTCCCTATTAGTGGCAATACGAAAGAGAACCGGAAAGGCTCTTTCCAAAGCATGCTCTCCACACCACACATCCCGCCAAAAACTGATTCGGTTTCCCTCTCCTGCTACAAAACGAATGTGTTTTTCAAAGCAAGATCACCCCCTCCTTATAAACTTCCATAAACCCACGCCATGCCCCCCTCACTTCATTGGAGCACCAACCACCCAAGCAGCTCCATGTCTAGCATCGATAACTTCCTTCCACAGTGATCCCCCCTCCAAATGATATTTCCATAGCCATTTGCCCAGAAGAGCTTTATTAAAAGTTTTCAAGTCACATACTCCCAACCCCCCATGAGCCACTGGATCACAAACTGTCTTCCATCTAACCAGGTGGAATTTCTTCTCTTCCTCCAAACCTCCCCATAAAAATGCCCTGAAGATTTTTTCAATCCTGTTTCCCACCCTTATCGGCAAAGGGAACAAAGATAAAAAATACGTGGGTAGGTTAGTGAGAGTGCTCTTAATAAGCGTGAGGCGACCCCCTTTCGATAAATACACCCGTTTCCAACTAGCCAATCTTTTTTCTATCTTCTCCACCACCCCGTCCCAAATAGCTCTAGCCTTAAAAGTTGCCCCCAACGGGAGACCCAGATACTTCAGAGGCAAGGAAGACACCTTACAATCTAGAACGCTTGCTAAATTGAGAATGTTCGAGACCACACCCACCGGTACCAACTCAGACTTGTCAAGATTCACCTTGAGCCCCGACACTGCTTCAAAGCAAAGTAACAATGCACGTAAAGTTTGGATCTGGCTAGTGTCTGCTTCACAAAACAATAGAGTATCATCTGCAAATAAAAGGTGTGAAAGGGTAATCGAGCCACCAGAACCATGACCCACTTGAAAGCCAGATATGAGCCCTCCCCTTACCGCAGCCTGTACCATCCGGCTAAGGGCCTCCATAACTATAACAAAAAGGAGAGGAGATAGAGGATCTCCTTGCCGCAAACCCCGAGAACTATAAAAAAAACCAGTAGGTGTACCATTGACTAGAACTGAAAACCGGGCGGTGGAAATACAATGACGCATCCAAGCAATCCATCTATCACCAAAACCGCATCTCCTAAGTAAATATAGGAGGAATTCCCAGCTCACATGATCATATGTCTTTTCCATGTCGAGCTTGCACAGAATCCCTGGTCTTCCCTCTCTCAATCTATGATCCAAACATTCGTTTGCAATAAGTACCGAATCAAGAATTTGCCTCCCACGAATGAATGCATTTTGAGGCTTAGAAATAATAAGATCCAAAACCGGGCTTAACCGGTTGGCTAGCACCTTTGAAATAATTTTATATATTCCACTAACCAAGCTTATTGGGCGAAAATCCTCTTTGATCGAAGCCCCGTGTTTCTTGGGAATGAGAGCAATAAATGTTGCATTAAGAGACTTTTCAAACTTTTGAAAAGTGTGAAATTCCTTGAAAACTTGCATAACATCCTTCTTTACAACATCCCAACAGGTAAAAAAGAAGCCCAGGCTGTAAAGATACATGTTTGCCAAAAAGAAAATAAGAGTAGGACTAAGAATTTCTGGATCTTTGGTGAATGTTGGATATAAATCCACGTATAAGGAATTTCAAGAACTTTAGAACCCTAGCCAACCGAACTTAGCCAAGTCGGAGAGACCCCAGCTCGTCGGCCTCTCGGATTGCTGGTAGTCCAGCGACGGCGGCTTAGTCTGTTGTTTCTCGGATCTGGCCAGAAATCGTCGGCGACCCCGTGAGTTCAGGTTCTCGTGGCCGTCGACTCTCCGTCGCCGGCAAACGGAACAGTAGGCCAGATCTTCTGTAATAAAAAAAAAAAAAAAAGGCACACTTGAGCACTTGAGCACGACGTGCGCTACGCTTCCACCCATCCAGCAGATCGACGTCTTCTCGCAGATCGACGTCTTATCGATGTGGCTTTGCACAGATTGAGGTCGTGGCCAGAGAATTTCGATTGGCCGAGAAGTTGCGTCGCAACCTTCTGGTTTTTTTTTTTTTTTTCTGGTTTCTGGGTTTCTACCGGTGCCTTCTGTGGATGTTTTCAGTTTGGTTCTTGCTGTCGGCATTTTCTGTTGTGTTTTCCAGTTCTGTTCTGGGAGTTCGGCGCCCTCTGTAGTGTTTTATGGTCTGGGCTCTTGTTTTCGGCGCCTTGGTGGTTGATTTCTGATTGGCAGGGGCTTTCGGTGATTTCTTTTGCAGTTTCTTTCTGGTCTGGGCTCTTGTTTTCGGCGCATTGGTTGTTGTTTTCTGTTTGGCAGGGGCTTTCGGTGATTTCTTTGGCCAAACTTGTTGCTGTTACCATGGATGAGCAGGGAAATGAAACTTTTGACGCTAGTGGCCAACCAAACCTTTGTCTTTAAATCCTCGATCAAAACGGTGGTGCTCTTGCTGGTGAGTTTGAAAGTAGTAGTAAATGGTTAAGTCGAAAAGGTTGTCGATGGAGAGTAGCTTCTGGATTGAGGCAAAATTCTTTGTATTCAGAAGGTTAGAAGGAAACCTTTTCTGCATTGTTGAGAGATGTAACAACTTCACCAAGGCCCTTTATCTGAGTAGGGAGGTGGTGATTTGGTTGGCCAAGGTGCTTGAGGAAAGTTGGAAGTTAGTGAATAGCAGGACCCCTTTTCTGACTAAAAGGGATGGTAGTAGAATCCTCTTGGTTCAAGCATGTCACAATTCGTATGGCAGATTCCTTAAACTCTTGGAGCTGGGCACTGGTAAGGGGAATAGGATTGTTGTCATTCCTGAAGGGAGGAATGGAAGTGGATGGTCATGTTTTGCTAGAAAAGTAATGGAGGCTGTTAGCTCTACTCCATCTGCTCCTGCCCCTGGATATAGAGCTGTTTGTAACAATAGAGGAGAGGCTTCCATGGTTAATACATTGTCGACGTACAGGGAAGTTCTTCAACAGAAGACAGCACCAGTGCAGCATGGGGGAAGAAAGTTTGAATCTGGGAAGGCTAACCCTGTAGAGAGTATAGACTTTGGCTCTGACAGATGGGTTGATGGCGTGTCTGACCAAGAAGTGTTGAATTCGATGCTGGACATGAGAAAACAAATTGCAGAATTGCAGGAGAAATTGGAGTGTTTAATACGGGGCGTAAAGGGGAAAAAAGAAGCTGAAATGGGCTTGGGTTTGGGCTCAATCCGTTTGGGAGTTGAAGGGACACAGTCTGAAGGGGATGGGTTTTTAGGCCCAAGGGGGGGGGCCGAAACAAATGGCCTCTGCCTGCAGCCCGTGGTGGGTTTAAAACCTACACACGCCATGGTGGGCTTAAGCCCACGGGCCCAACCCAGGGAAAAAATTGTGTATGGAAGCTACGGCCTGGTGGTTTGTCTGGGCCCTCGTCCGGCGAGAACCAGTGCACGGCGACGGCGCCAACTCAGACGGACTCGCCTCAGGTGGGGGTGGAAAATGATGGATCTATCTCAGCAGTAGTGGAGATGCCAGCGATAGAGATAGACAGCGTCGGCGAGATGGTTCCATCACCGGCGAAGGTCCTCCACGGCACAGATAACGTCGGCGAGTTGTTTTCATCACCAGCGAAGGTCCCCCAAGACACAGAACACGCCGGCGAGATGGTTTCATCACCGGCGAAGGTCCCCCACGGCACAGATAACGCCGGCGAGTTGTTTTCATCACCGGACTCGCCTCAAGTGGGGGTGGAAAATGATGGATCTATCTCAGCAGTAGTGGCGATGCCAGCGATAGAGACAGACAGCGTCGATGAGATGTCTTCATCACCGGCGAAGGTCCCCCAAGACACAGAACACGCCGGCGAGTGCATCACATCTCCCCCAGTGCTCGGGAGCAACTCTTCATTGGTGATTTTTGAACATAACAGTTCGAAGATTAGTAGGGAGATTGGGGATGGGGATTTCCAGCTTGTGAAATACATTGACGGTAGGGAGGAGGATCTGAGTTTACCTTCTCCAGTGACTAAGGAACGTGGGGAGGAGGATGAGGTGGAGCATGAGGTGGAGCCTATACGCACATTATCTCCCCTGATTGCTATGGGAGGCTCTCATTCGAATTGGATGGTTCAGAAAGTGAAGGATCTTCAGGAGTGTATGGGGATCTCTTGTGTTGGTTATGAGGAGCAGTTCAGGGATTTAATTATTGCTCTTCAGGAGGGGCGGGTCCAAACCCCTAAACATACTGCTAAGAAAAAAAGGGAACTGAAACGCCTTTCTTGCTCTATTAATTATGACAAAAGAGAGGGGAGCACTAGCAAGGGAAGATTCAAGGGCAAGATTGTTCCCCATGAAGCCTAGAATCCTATCTTGGAATGTTAGGGGTCTCAATGATCCCAATAAGAGGTTGAGAGTGAAGAATCTTTTACGCCATTGGAAGCTGGATATTGTCTGTTTGCAGGAAACAAAAATGGAGTTCATAGATCGTAACTTTATCACTAGCATTTGGGGATGTCCTTTTGTGAGATGGGTCTTCCTTGCTTCAAGGGGGGCCTCCGGGGGTATTCTTATTATGTGGGACTCAAGGGTGGTTGAGTCTATTGAGGAGTGTGTTGGAAGCTTTATGGCTGCATGTTCGTTTAGAAATATGGAGGATGGTTTTCGTTGGGCTTTTGTTGGCGTGTATGGGCCGAACATGGACACTCATAGGCAGGTTCTCTGGGAGGAGTTAGCCGGTTTGGGCAGTTGGTGGAACTTACCATGGTGCATTGGAGGTGATTTTAATGCCACTAGGTTTCCTAGTGAACGATCGGGAGATTTAAGGCTTAACCAAGCAATGCAGGATTTTTCTGACTTTATCTTTGATATGGACTTGGTAGACTTACCACTTGTTGGTGGTGAATATACTTGGTCTAATAATCGGTCGTGGTCTCGTTTAGACAGATTTTTGGTGTCCCCCTCTTGGGAGATACGTTACCCTACAATGCTGCAGAAAAGAATGGACAGAATTTGTTCAGACCATTTTCCCATTGTTCTAGATTGTGGCGGTATTCAGGTGGGTAAACGATACTTTAAGTTTGAAAATATGTGGCTGAAAGTTGAGGGTTTTGTGGATAAAGTGAGGTCGTGGTGGACTTCTTACTCGTTCGAGGGCTCACCAAGCTTCATATTGGCTGGAAAATTGAAAGCCTTGAAGGGAGATTTGAAGAGGTGGAATGCAGAAGTTTTTGGGCTTATTACTGATCAAAAAAGGTCTCTTATGGAGGAGTTAAAGGTTTTGGAGGAAAGGGAGGTGAGTGAGCCTCTTTCTGAAGAAGACTCTCGCAAGAAATTAGCCACCTCTTCGGGATTGGAAAGGGTGTTACTAATGGAGGAAATATCATGGAGACAAAAGTCGAGAGCCCTTTGGTTGAAGGAAGGAGACCGTTGTACGAAATTTTTCCATCGGGTGGCTAATTCACACCGTAGGAATAATACTATCGATGTGATTCAGGTTGAGGGCCAAGTTCTCTCCAATCATGCAGACATTAAGAACCACATTGTCAACTATTATGAAGCACTACTCACGGAAAAATTAATGTGGCGACCCAAATTGGATGGTATGCATTTTGAGAATATTGATCATGCTAGCTCGGAATGGTTGGAAAGACCTTTTGAAGCTGATGAGATTCTTTGGGTGCTTCGTGGTATGGCTAAGGACAAAGCACCGGGGCCGGATGGGTTCTCAATGGCTTTCTATTATGAATGTTGGGATGTGCTGGGGGAGGATGTTATGAAGGTTTTTCAGGAGCTATACACTTTTGGTAAGTTTGAAAAAAGTCTCAACGCATCCTTTATTGCTCTAATCCCTAAGAAAGTTGGGGCAATGGAGATGAAAGACTTTAGACCGATTAGTCTCATTAATGGGATATACAAGATTATTGCGAAGGTGTTGGCCAATCGTATGAGCAAGGTTCTGAACAGTATTATAACAAAACCTCAAAATGCGTTTGTAAAGGGGAGACAAATTCTGGATTCAGTGCTAATTGCCAATGAATGTTTGGATTGTAGACTCAAGGAGGGTAAACCAGGCCTCTTGTGTAAGCTGGACATGGAGAAGGCCTATGACCATGTAAATTGGGATTTTTTGTGTTATTTACTTGCGAGATGTGGTTTTGGGGAGAGATGGTTATCTTGGATTCGACATTGTATAACTACGGTTCGCTATTCGGTTTTGGTGAATGGAACACCGGAGGGTTTCTTTACCAGCTCCAGGGGGTTAAGACAAGGGGATCCCCTATCCCCTCTATTGTTTGTATTTGTTATGGATGCCTTGAGTCGCATGTTGAGTGCAGCTGTTAGTAGAGGCTTCATTGCTGGCTTCTCGGTGGGAGGGATGACTATATCTCATCTTTTATTTGCCGATGATACACTGTTGTTTTGTGAGCCGGACAGTGTTCATTTGCAGTATTTGAGAGCTGTTTTGCTTTGTTTTGAAGCGGTTTCAGGTTTGAAGGTAAACCTTTCAAAGTCTGAAATGGTCCCTGTAGGTAGTGTGAACAATATTCAAGGCTTGGCATCTATTTTGGGCTGTCAGATTTCCTCATTGCCTTTGCAATATCTTGGTCTTCCATTGGGGGCAGCGTTCAAGACCAAATCTATTTGGGATGGAGTGGTAGAAAAAATTGAAAGAAGATTGGCTGGATGGAAACGGTTATATTTGTCCAAGGGTGGTAAATGGACTCTCATTAAGAGTACACTATCTAACCTCCCTACGTATTTTCTTTCCTTATTTCCGATACCCGCAAGTGTGGCCTCCCGCATCGAGAAAACTTTTCGCAATTTTCTTTGGGGAGGAATGGGGGATGAAGCTAAAATCCATCTTGTGGGTTGGGATAAAGTTTGTTCTCCAATTCAATGGGGAGGTTTGGGGGTGCGTAATGTAAGGGTTTTCAACAAAGCTTTATTGGGAAAATGGTTGTGGAGGTATCATAGTGAAGGAGAGGGCTTGTGGAGAGAAGTGATAGAGTCTAAGTATGGGAGTCTTCGGGGGGGTTGGTGTTCTAACGAAGTCAGGGGTGCACATGGAGTGGGATTGTGGAAAAACATAAGAGCTGGTTGGGACAGATTTTCTCATTTTTTCAGAGTTACAATTGGCAGCGGCAACAATGTTTTATTTTGGCATGATGTTTGGTGCGGGGACATGGCTCTTAAGCAGGCTTTTCCTATGCTTTACCAAATTGCATGTGATAAAGAGGCTGTTGTGGCTGAAGTGTTGATACGCTCTAATGGTGCTGTTCATTGGAATGTGAATTTTTCAAGAGCGGCTCAAGATTGGGAACTGGACATGTTGTCTGGTTTTTTTGACTCTCTATATGCTATATCTCTTGGAAATGAGGAGAGGGACAGGATGTTGTGGAATCCAAGTGGAAATAAAAAATTCTCGGTGCGGTCCTTCTATTCGGCTCTTGTGGGCATACACCATGGTCATAGCTATCCTTGGAAAGCTATTTGGAAGTGCAAGGTACCTTCCAAAACTGCCTTCTTTGTGTGGACAGCATCTATTGGGCGGATTCTTACCTCGGATAATTTGAGAAAACGTGGGTTCTATATTTCAGATTGGTGTTTTATGTGTAAGTGTGATGGGGAATCAGTTGATCATCTCCTATTACACTGTAAAGTGGCCCAATGCCTATGGGATGAAGTTTTTAGGAGGGTAGGGATGGCATGGGTCATGCCTAGAAGTGTCCGGGATCTTATGTGCTGTTGGAAAGGTATCCGGGGAAATGTTCAAATCGCTGCTGTGTGGAAAATGATACCTCACTGCATTATGTGGTGTGTTTGGTTGGAGAGGAACAAGAGGTGCTTTGAAGATATGGAACACTATGGCTGAACTAAAACGTTTTTTCTACTGTACCCTGCTTTCCTGGGCTTCGGCCATTATTTGTAACACAGATGATCTCCATACTTTGCTTGTAACTCTCACTAGTTCTTAGTTGTAACCTGGCATGATCTTTGTATACCTCTAGTGTACTCGGGCTATGCCTTTTTCATTAATAAAACTTACTTTTACCTATCAAAAAAAAAAAAAAAAAGAAGCCCATAGAAAAGCCGTCCGGTCCAGGCGCTTTATCCTTGGCCATACCAGATATGACCTTGTAAATCTCTTCTTCCTCAAAAGGTCTCTCCAAGACACACGCATTCTGAGAATCAATAGCCTCAAAAGATAATCCATCCAACTTTGGCCTCCAGTTCGCCGATTCTGTGAGAAGAGACTCATAATAATCCACTATATGATTTTCTAACTCAGGAGGTGAGGATAGCACCTGGGAACCTGAATGTAGAACCTCAATAGCGTTACTGCGCCTATGTGAATTGGCCACTTTATGAAAGAACTTTGTACATTTATCACCTTCTTTCAACCAAAGGGCCCTGGATTTTTGACGCCAAGAGATCTCCTCTGACAGCAAGACTCTCTCCAAATTTGCCATAGTCATGCCCTTCCTCACACGCACCTCCTCCGAAGTATCTCCCAATAATTCCCTTCCCTCTAGCTCTTGCAATTCCTCCAAATAGTTATTCTTCTGGTTGTCAATGTGGCCATAAACTTCCAAGTTCCACTTCTTCAGGTCTAATTTCAAAGCTTTCAACTTACCTGCAAGAATAAAACTTGGAGTACCAATGAGCTGATATGATGACCACCAAGCATGCACCATCTCTACAAAACCCTCCGCAGCAAGCCACATGTTTTCAAACTTGAAATACCGGCGTCCACTGTGAATACCCCCACAATCCAATAATATAGGAAAGTGATCTGAACTAACTCGAGCTAACCGTTTCTGGCATACCTCTGGAAAGTGGGCTTCCCAAGAAGGGGACACCAAAAATCTGTCCAGTTTTGACCAGACCCGTCCGTTTGACCACGTAAAGTCTCCTCCAACCAGTGGGAGATCCATGAGATCCAAATCAAAAATGAACTCTGAGAACTCCTCCATAGCCCCAGAATTCCGATAGAGTCCAGATCACTCACTAGGAAAGCGAGTAATGTTAAAATCACCACCCATACACCATGGCACCTCCCAAACAGAAAAAAGTCCTGCCAACTCCTCCCATAGCCTCCTCCTATCCCTATCCACATTAGGACCATAAATGCCCACAAAACCCCATTCCCACCCGTCAGCGACATTTTTAAATAAAGACGCTACCGTGTATTCCCCGATACATTCCTCACTCGCCTCTACTACTCTTTTGTCCCACATCAATAACACTCCACCTGAGGCACCCAGAGAGGCCAAGTATGTCCAGCCCACGTATGGACATCCCCATAGACTCCGCACAATTTTCCTATCAATGTACCGCAACTTTGTTTCTTGTAAACACACCACATCACCCTTCCATATTCGCAACAAAGATTTGATACGAAGGCGCTTATTGCACTCATTGAGGCCCCGCACATTCCAGGTAATTATTTTAGGCTGCATGTAAACGACTATTGCCCCTCCCTTTTGATCTATCCCTTCCACCGCTCCCTTCCTTCACATCATACTTTATAGAACAAGTTAGCCTTTTAAGTTCCCTATCCCGCTTTGTGGCTGACTTCGAGTGGCTATCTTCGATTGCCACTAGGAGAGCCCTGAACTGTTCTGTGTAGCCTCCAATAGAGATCCCAACAATGGCTTGTATTTCCTCCACCTTCTTGAACACCCAAGAAGAGGAACCACCTTCATAAACTGGACTGGGGGGAAGAGTACATAATGGGGTTATCACAGCCCCATCCCCGCCAGAAAAATCTCTATCTGTTAAGGCCAATTGCAAATTCATGGTAGAAGCTGAGACTGAAGAACCAGCTTCACCTCTATGTGCCAGCAGAATTTCGGCTTCCCTACTTCCATCCCTCAAACTTTTCCCCTCAACTCCACCTAGTTCACGGACTAAAGGCCCATCCCCCCCATTTTTCCCCACAAAACCACCTAACTCCAACGATACAGGCTCTGTCGGCACCCTAGAGAGCAAAGAGCTCCCCTCCGACGCATCCGATGGCCCAGAGGGGGTGACAGTGCCTTCATCCACCTCTGGCGACAAGTTCTGTGCAATATCTGACAACAGAGACCTCGCCGGCGACAAGTCGACCCTACCCAGACTCGGTTCTAGACCTCTGGGCTCTTTCGGCACACTGTACGGCGTCCCAGAACTCGCCGGCGACGCTACCCCCTTCTAAAAAATCCCCTCAACCAACTCCGGCAAGGTCGAAGTGGTCCTGCACGGATCTGAACTGCTAGAACCACTCGGATCTACCCCAGAGACCTTTGGGATTATTATTATTATTATTATTTTTTTGGGTTGTTACTTTGGGCGAAGGCTATTGTATTGGAGGGGGTTAATTTTAATGATTTTTATGCTGTGTTTTCTAGCTCGTAGGCTATAGTTAGGTGTTTCTCTCTTGTATGCTACCGTTGTCTTTTTCCTATCTTGTGCATCTCATTAATGGCAATGCTGGTAGGGGTGAACAACTGACCACCCTTGCGGTCTGAGGCTCCAACTGCAGACTGAACCGAGGGGTATTTGTTAGGTGGTGTTGATTGGACCACTCAAGGGGGTGGTGTCAATGTGCTCAGCATCAGTTAGCGTGGGCAGTGATAATTTTTTTTTGTTGTAGATTATAAAAATATGAGTATGAAAATCAAAATAATCTTTTAAGAATTTTAAGTTTTGAGTTCTGCTGGCATCAAGGGAGCTTCATGGAAGACCATTTACAGATCTCCAATGGTTTTCATAAGTAGGATGTTTATTTTATCAGAGTGATAAATGGTTGAGAGATGGATACTCTTATTTTATGTCTTTATAGGAAGTACACCACCCATTTATGTGCAGGTGGTGAGGACAGGCTATGTTGGGTTACCTCCAAGTGAGGAGTGCTCAAAGTTAGATTGTATAATAGAGCTTCGTCACCCCATGATAGATCCTCTTTCCTATGGAAGGGGGGAATAAGGCTTCATTATGTGTGGCTCTCTTTATCTGGATGACAACATTGGGGTAGATGCTCATTTCGGACAACCTAAGGAAGCGGCATTTTTTTGTGATTGGCTGGTGCTGTATCTGCAAAAAGTGGGGAAAATGGTGGTCTTTCTCATCATTGCGAGATAGCTAGAAGTTTATGGGATTCTATACGATATGTTTGGGCTGCATTGTAATGCTTCATTAGGTAGTGGATCTTTTGGTGTGTTAGAACGGCCAGATGGTAATCTTCATATTGCTACTTTATAGAAAATGATCTTTTCATGTTTGTGCTAGGCTGGACTTATCTAAATTTGTTTTAGGCTGGGCCAAATATTTGGAATAGGCTGGACCAATATGGGTCTGCACCTGTCTTCAATTGGGCTGTGAAACCCAAAGTACATTATTACTGGAATAGAGCAGAAGAGCGTTATCTGGGATATCGAAACACCAAGCACCAAAAACAAATAGGGGTCTTTGTCCATGAAATTGCCAGCTCAGACTTTTCTGATGACCACCATGACAAGCTTGGCAGCGTAAACAGATGATAAAAACCACACAATAATCCACCACAAACACCACTGACACCAAATCATCAAACCACCATTGTGCATCTTTCACTACTTTAAACACCACAAATCATCACAACCAATTAGCTAAGTAATTTGTCTTGTGTGAAAAAAACTCAAATCATAGCAGCCACGATTATGTTTCCTCGTCACATAATAAACACTGATGACGTAACATAGATGTCATCAATGACAAAGTACACAATGATGTTGATTGCTACACCATCTACCATTTAACACATTCGTTAAGCCCAAATCTCAGTTTTCCTCCATCCAAATCACACCTTTATACTATATAGGTTACTCTAGTAAAATGACCAACTACCATTGTAACAAATGCTTCATAACATATTATTCTAACCCCAACTGGAGGGAAAAGAAATGATCGGAGCTTCAAGGATTGCAAGAAGATGAGGGAGGATCGTTGAGCCTTTTCTTTTCTCCTCAATTCTTTCTATCATTGGATGAATATTCATGTTTGCATACCTTTCTATTTTTATAATTATTAACTTATTAAGAAGAAATTTGCTGTCGTTAAGCCCAAATCTCAGTTTTCCTCCATCCAAATCACACCTTTATACTATATAGGTTACTCTAGTAAAATGACCAACTACCATTGTAACAAATGCTTCATAACATATTATTCTAACCCCAACTGGAGGGAAAAGAAATGATCGGAGCTTCAAGGATTGCAAGAAGATGAGGGAGGATCGTTGAGCCTTTTCTTTTCTCCTCAATTCTTTCTATCATTGGATGAATATTCATGTTTGCATACCTTTCTATTTTTATAATTATTAACTTATTAAGAAGAAATTTGCTGTCATATATTTTGTGACTAGTGCTTCTCTTGAAAGAACCCTATAAATCTGGAAGATCAGAACATAGCCTCAAAACTTTCAAAGTTCTTGTGTTTGGTCGTGCAATTGTGACACCGTGAATAAATTGCCAAGTGTTATGTTTCTCTGGTTTCCCAACACGTTCTAGTTCTCTTCTACATGTGCAAGATTTTAGACAATTTATCAGCATCGTTTTGGTCTTATGACCATTAATAATAAGAAATTAAGAATGTTGTCTTACGATCAACATCTTTTTGTCATTCATACAATAATCTGTTCTTCCAAGAAATGGGAAGCTGGTCCTTTTACAAGTTTTCTAGAAGCCTATGTTGCATTGCTTGTTATTTTGCAGGTTAATCTAGCCCGGGAAACCCTTAAAGGACTTTTGGCTCATTGGTTGGCTAAACGAAAGCAAAGATTTGGATTCCAGGCTTCAGCCAATGGGGATGTGTCATCTGGAAAGGATATTAGCCATAGAAGTCTTACCCATTCAAGAATCGAAGTTGATTTTAATGCCGAGAATGATGCAATGGTATATCCTCCATTTGAATTTTCAACTGTTTTCCCTCCTTCCATCATTACTGAGGGCTCTCATGGAGGTCCATGGAGAAAAAAGATTACTGATTTAGATGGAACTGAAGATGAGAAAGACTTTCCCTTCTGGTGTCTGGACTGTGTGCTAAATAATCGCCTACCCCCAAGAGAAAATACCAAGTAAACTCTTAACTTCCAATGCTTTCTCCTTTTTGTTTGTTTGATTGGTTGAGTTTTTATGTGCTATTTGGAAGAAAAATTGCATATATGTAGCTGTGATTTTGTGGGTTGATGTTGAGTGTTTGGATGCTGGTAGTGCTTTCTGCTGATTATTTTTCTTAATTGAACAAAATATCTGGGGCTTAAGTCAATATCAGTTAAGGGCATAACCCCTAGGGGTTGGCTCAAGTGGTAAAGGCCTTGGGCTTAGGGGTTTGCTCCCCCCAAGTTTAAGGTTCAAATCCTCTTGGATGCAAACAATCTCTAGAGGCCATCGGACGGGGGGATTTTCTCCTTGAATTACCCGAGGTGCACTTGCGGGAAACTTCTTGCTGAGGGCCTGTGCACCCCTGGGATTAGTCGGGACGTTGTTCCTGGACACTTGGTACCAATAAAAAAAAAAAAAAATCAGTTAAGGACATGCTTTGGGTGTATCTGTTTGCTTATCTCCATGTTTTCTACATGAAGCACTTGACTGTAGGTCTTGTTTTACTAGAACCTAAAACTATTATGAAATTATGATTCTTGCATATTCTTGAGAAATTGATAGAAGATTCACTGCCTTACTGCCGAGGATTCTGCTGCTTGCCTCCTTGTGTAGGCAATTTCTTCTTATTCATTGGTTCTGTTTTGGTATTTTTGTTGTTCTTGCTTTGCTGGATTTAAAAGAAAACAAAAAATGGTCTATGAATATTGTTTTGTTTTAGTTTTGCTTATAAAAAAAAAATATTGTTTTAGTTTTTTCATGTAGAATCTCATTGTGCTCAAGGAGTGCAATGATTTTTTTTTTTTTTGGCCCACTTATAAAAAAAAAAAAAAATGGCCCACTGAACAATGTTTTCCCTGAAAAAACTTTATTGATTCTCCAGGTGCAGCTTTTATTTGCATCCATGTGAAGGCTCAGCTGTCCAGATCCTGACACAAGGGAAACTAAGCGCGCCTCGTATATTGAGGATTCAAAAAGTAGGTTTTTTTGTTTTTTTGTTTTTTTTCAGTGAACATGTGATAGCTTTCAATTAGTTGTGTAATAAGTCAAATTATTGTCTGAAGAGAATGATCTATTTGGATTTTGGATGAAGTACCAAAACTATACGTAACTGCATATTATATTATATTTGTGTTGGAAAAGTAAAGATTCTTTCATGCATGTAGCAAACACATTATGGGCTGCTAAAAATGTGAACTCTAATTATCAATCCAAGTATTTGTCGGAGACAGATATGACCTGTGAACCAATTATATTTTATTTCTTTAGCATTCACTATGAAGGGCGCAAGAAGAGCAAGAAATAGGGAATTCACTAGCATCATTTGCTGTGAATTATAATAATTGCCTTGACAAATGTAGTAACTGCTCTTTAGTCCTCTCATTGGCATCTTTGAGAAGACTTCTTGGAAAAAAAATATAAAATACTACTCAATGGTAGGTCTTGTATCATTGTTTCTTTTGCTTTCTCCTTCAGAAAGTTAAATGTTTTGGCTCTGTCCTGGGTGGGTATGGCTCTACACATTAATGGGGAAATATGGCTAAAGTGGACATGTATTATCAGAATGCAAGTACCTTTCTTTTGTTACAGAGAGAATCCACCTTCTATCATATCAATGTTTGTGCTATATTAATGTCCACCTCCTGCATGGTTAGGAGAATTGTGAATAATGGCGGTGGTTTTCCTTTGTTTATGTAGGTGGTTAATTATGTTATAGAAAAGATGGTTCTTGACAAGCCCTTAGATGGTACAAATACCGATGGAACATTTGCTTCCGGACTTGTTGGAGGGCAGTTGCCACATACAGTGGTTGGAGATGGATCCTTTCGGTCAGGATTGAAGCCTTGGCAAAAGCTTAAACCCTCTATAGAGATATTGTGCAACAATCAGGCAAGCCTATTTATGCTTTATATGTATAGTTTAGTAAGAGATGAACTTTTCAATGAGATTCTGGCTTATAAACAATGAAGTTATGGTGATGGAAATGTCGAATAAAATTCGAACATGAAAGAGTAATATTGAAAAAATACCTTTATATATTTTTTTGCTTAGAATTTTAGTTCCATTATAAGTAACTCATTCATTTTTCCAATCACGCCCTCAATGCTTTTTACATCCAAATATGGGGAATGGAGGAAAAGTAAATTTGTTGCGAAGGGATAATTGGAGAAAGTGAGGTATATTTATGCCTAACTTTCAAAATGGGCAAATAATTTCAGATAGTTTTTACAAGTAACATGATTAAAGTGGAATTATCCTTACACTTGATGTTGAGCAAGTCCAATGCTTCAACGTTGATTCTTTTACCTTGAACGCACAAATGGTTTAAATTAATTGCCTGCAAATTGATGCTACTTAATTTGTATGACTTTTGTTGGTCAATAAAGGAATCAAACATGATGATTATTAGCCTGTACATGTTCTTCAAAATTTGTGGTGATTTCAACATGTCAAATGCTTTCATACTCATCAAAAGCACTTGCCAATTTAGGATTGGGAGGAGTCCGAGCCATTGAAACCCTCTTTTGTTTGTTTTTTATTTTTTTCAATTGGTGTGGATTTTTATGCAAGTAAAATTTAAATAGCAAAATTTCAATCATACCCTGCACGGTATACCACAAACCATCCATCTGTATGCTCCTAAATAATTAAATAGCAGTTCCATGGTGAACATATGGGGCAAAATTCTCATATTCCTTTTCCAACCACTAACTCATCTCTTCCTTTTAAGATGTGGAATATCTATAGCTGTTCTTCCTTCTGTATTTTTTTTTTCCTTTTCGAATTTTTTGTTGTTTGTATTATGAAGTAAATGCTCGAGTACTGAATGAAGTAACGACCCATCTTAAGCTAAAATTTTTATAACCTAATCAATTTAATCTGTCTCAACGTGTCACTCTCCAGTTTTTGTTTGTCTTTTTTTTTTTTTTTTTCCTGCCTGTTCTTACATTTTTAAAATTTTTAGTTTTTAATATCTATTTTTGTCAATCTTAAGAATCGGATCACAGTACTCAACTTACATGACATCTACACACAGCCAGTCTGTCTTCTTCTAGGGTTAGATGTAGTCTTCAGGAGCAAAGATGGTGGAATATTTTGATACTCCTTTGAGAGCTCAGATATTGGTTAAAGAATGAGCTGAGCGCATTATAAAGAACTTGACTCAATTAATTTCAAGTTTAAATAATTGGAATTGCTTTAACACTGTTCTGTGTCAGCCTTGATATGCATTTAGAAAAATTATTTTGGTTTTTTTTTTTTTTTTTTTTTTTTTTTTTTTCAGGTCTTGTCCCCAGACATGAGCTTAGCCACAGTTCGGGGTTATATTTGGAAGAAATCTGAGGACCTTGTTCTTAATTATAGAGTGGTCCAGGGCAGGTGACTCATATAACATTCAGGAGGTTTGTATTGTGACCTAATTTTATTGCAGCTTCTCTCTCTCTCTCTCTCTCTCTCTCTCTCTCTCTCTAAGCTACCTCTTAGTGCATTGTTGCATGTACAAAATAAGTTAGAATTTCTGGTGTCTGGAAAACATTCTCTCACTCTCAGGAAGACAAAGGTTGTGGAGAAGGATTTTTCATATTGATGTATATGACCTTTTGGTGGCCCGAGAATGCTTGCCACTTGATTTGGTGCTCATATACATGTTTGAGCATGAACATATATTAATTAGGAGACGACAGGAATTAGCTTCACGGGGGTTTTAGAGTGAGGTTTCTTCTCCCCCCCTCTCCCCTACATTGCTCCCCAAACAGTGGGGGAAGGAACTTTGATAGTGTAGGAGGGGATTTCCAGTACTGACCAGATAGGTTTGTTTGCCCACTCTATTAAGAAAAAAAAATCAGTTATCCAATAATGTCTGAGCAATTTCAAGTGTAGTTACTAATACTTGCAGGTCAGATTGTGCTTGTGTAAAATATGGAGGAATATGATTCTTCATGGGGGTGCTTATGGTGATCAAAGTATGTATCAGGTTTGTAAATTTGAAAGCCAAATTGATTGCTGAATATGGCCGCATTCTCCGAATGTGCTGTGAAGTTTTTGGTAAAGCAGTTCCAAATGCAGCATGCAAAGCTTTCATTGGACGTTGCAAAATCGTTATCGAGCCGAGTCTTGCGTGCAGAAACAGAAGGGTTTTTGAGTATGGAGTAGAATTGAGAGAAGTATTGTTGGATCATCTTGAGGAGCCAAATTTAGGGATATAATGATGTCGAAAGCTTTGTAGATCGGATATTGCGGTTACATACCTAGTCAATATAGAAACTCTGTTGATTTATTGAATTTTTTTTATTTTATTTTTTATTTTTAATTTGGAAATAAAACATCTCCCATGTCTCAATTTAGTTAATTCGACTTATATTTATAGATACTTCTCCCCATTTCACAGGCAGAAATTTTGGTTAGAAAGTCGTACCGTTCCACTCCAAGACCGATGTGACATGGTCTGTGCCATTATGCTGTGAACATATAATTGGTAGAATATGATCCTTCTTACATTTTCGTTTGCCTCCCCTGCCTTTAAACTCTCTCCAAAATTACCTTGCTAAAACAATGATTAATAAATAGAACAATGAATCTCTGGGACACATCCAAGCAAACTCATCAGGGTTTGACCTTCACTGAGAGTTTTCAATGGGCTACGTGCCATCGCTCGGCCGGCCAGTAGTAGAAAAACTCGTGATTGTTTAAGCCACGTACGTACGTAAAACCTAAGTGGCCGGGGTTGTAATTTCTCTACGATGTCTCACGAGTTTAAGAGATAATTGCAACAATATCTTTTATACTCCTGATAGAAAATTCTCTATTATCATCTGCTAATGAGATTAAATTGTACTACGTACCCATGCTCTTGGTTAGTAAATTTGTTCTTGATCGTCTATGCCAATAAATGCAAGTTTTTTGAACTGATCATCATCATCATCAACTCGTGAGTACTGATTTTTATTATTTTATTTTATGCTTTTAGAAAATCTTTGGAATATTTATCAGATCAGAGCAACATGATGGCGAATATATTCCAGCCGATCCAATCTTTTATGCCACGAGAGGGTTAGCCTGTGTTTGGCTTAATCTTTCTGAGTGGCATAGATGCTTGTGCCCACAATATGGTTGGCATGACCCTTTGGGGAAAAGTATTTTCGTTATATGCAGGGAACTTTCTTTATTATGGACTTGCTGAGATCGAGCACCATTTAAATGGTACGTACAGGGCCTTCGACATATATATCCACCCAAGAATTAAAAACGATTGCGTTCCTAATTTAACTTTCTGCATTCTTGATAGATCAGAGTTAAAAGAGGAAGACAATTTGGCCGTATTATTAATGGGTGGTGGTCAAAATCAACCAAAAAGCAGAATATGATTCTTTAGATAAGCTCAGAATTGATATATGATAGGTTTATTGGAGAATAGAATATTAAGACAAGTTACTCGACAAAGTGCATAGAGATCTCTATGTATCAATCGCCTCAGTGTACACTTTCCTGCGGATTACAGCTCAGTTCATATGCTTGAGTATACTGATTCAGAAACGAGAAAACACCTTCAAACAGACCTTTTTTCTGTGTTTCATTACAAAAAATTATGTGATATATGTTTATTGGGATTCCAATCACCTATTGGCTCCCAATTCCAGGGCGTGCATTTCGGAAACAAAACAACCAAAACAATGTCGGGTCTTATATATACTGTTGTGATAAAAAAGAAAAAGAATCGGAAACTGTATAAGTTTTCCAGGAAGAATATGATGCTTTCAAATGGAAGGTAGTGGAGGTCACAATCCATGGCTAGCTAGCCAGAATATGATTCTTCCACAGCTCTTGTAAATGGAGAACCTAAAAGGGAATCTCAAGATGCGTGAGAAAAAGTACCATGCACACTCCTTGCACATGCACGCATTATAGTTGGATCTTCTTTCATGTCACGTAAGCCCGAAAGGATCGAATACATTATTTTCCTATTTAAGGATATATCAACTATGAGCTCTTTATAAAGTGAGAAAGTATTCCTAGAGTTCTTTGAGGAAACGAAGTTCAAAAGTTTTCACACATTCTTCATTAGCTAGCTAGCCATGTCTTGGTATAGTTATGGCAGCTACCCCTACAATTCTGGTGCTGATGAATGGATCAAAGCAAGCTACGACTCCGATCATGCCCACCGGCCTGTCATTGTTGATGCTGAGGGAAGGACAAGGCCAACCATCGTGCGCTCTACGAATCAAAGTACTGCGCAGATGGCCTATGTTGCCAAAGTCGAGAGAACAGCTGAGCATGTTCGCATACCTTTGGTCTTAGACTACACATATGATTCACCACCAAAGGTACTAGAGCCGGTGAAAAACCATAAATACAGATATAACTCGCCGCCAAAGGTCGTAGATCCAACGAAATTAAGCTATGGATACAGACATAGCTCGCCACCAAAGTTGGTGGGATACAGGCCTAGCTCCCCACAAGATGAAGAGCCAGAGGATGGTACTCATTCATATAGAAGTAGCTCCCCACCAAAGGTCGAGCCAGTGAAGAATTACGGTTACTATAAGCCCCAGCCAGTGGAATATGGATATAAGGTCGAGCCAGTGAAAGACTATGAATATGAAGTCGAGCCTGGGAAAGGCAGTAAATATGCAGATGATAAATGGGGTAGGCCTGTGAGTCCAGCTCGCGATCGCCCACCGGAAGTTGAGGACTTGCTCGACAAAGTCCAGACTGAAACTAGCCGACCCAAAAAGATTGGCTCTTTAGGTATGCCATCCCGAGGCCAAAATCCTCAGTCTAACGTGCAAAATGGCATCAGTCCTGGCTATGGTGGATATAATGATTACAGCAGCAACTACTTGCAAAAGCCGAGTGGAAATAATACCATTCGTAATGAGGATTATGACCATTACCGCAAGAATGACATTCCCAAGAATGAGATTCCACTACGGGAACCACCTTCGGTCACATATAATGGAGGCTGGTCTAGGCCAAGACCAACTAATGGAGCTACTAGACTCGGAAAACCTACATCTGATATTGCCACAGCTGTTCAGAATTTGAAAGAAGCTGTGAAGGGCTTATCTGTCGCTAATAATGCACCTCCAAAGTCGAAGTACTCAGTTCCAATCTCAAAAAAAGATACCTACCCAGAAACCATTGACAGCAGGGAAGCTGCAAGGAGGTATGGCAACTTCAATTTATCTCGGCCACGAACCACTGATGAAACTTACACCCCAACAATTAGCAGTATAGAGGCTAGTAAGAAGTATGGGGGTGCTAGTATTGCTTGAGCATCGAGTCAATGCTTCCCTGCACACTTTACTAAGTCTGCTTGGGATAATCTGAAATGGAAGATTATTCATATCCAGAAGCCTATAGCTTGAATCTCAGTTAATCCGTGCTTCTTGTGGGAGGTTTGTTTGGGAATATTAAAGTCTGTTTTTTTCCTTTTATTTAATAAGCATGTCTGATCATGTTATCTTAATGGTATTGCCCCAATATTATAATAAGCTTCTATTGTAAGCATGTTTACAATAAACTTGAGGGGTTTTTATTTACTTTAGTGTCTATAAAATGTCTTTTTGTGATGTTTATTTCACTTTGTACACGAGTGACACATTGACATGGTACACAAATAAGAGAAGATGCTCTAAGAAGAGAACAAACAAATTAACAATGGGAATGGTTCCTGGTGGCTGGTGGAGCAAGAAACCGCTTAGTATTTGGTGGATGTCGGTGTGGAGATCTGGTAAACTAGCATCGATCATTGTTAAAGACCATGAATTCTAGTTCGTAGGGCATAGACAAGGGTGAAAGTAGATGAGATGGTCAAGCATAATTAACCATTCAACGTTGTTATAGCTGGCATTCTATAAGTGGAGTGAAAGCAATATATGATCTTAATTTGCTAGCATTCATTATACTTTTCCTTCATTGACTATAATTTTGATAGAGCTAGACTATTGTGTGAAAAATAAATATAAAATTTAGAACAATTTGTGATTCTCTGATTTGCCTGCTCATGATGCCTATCAAGGATACATGATAACCTATTGAAATCAAATCTTAGCATAATGAAAGTTACAAAGTAGCGAGACATATGATATTACAGGAACAGACCTTGTGCTGGACTCTAATTCTAAAGGCAATATTCTTCCAATCCTCTGAAAACAATACGTTAATTTGGATGGTGTCCTGCCCATGATTAACAGACAGAGACCAAGTCTTGTATACACAGTTCAGCAGACGTACAAATCACCTGTTAATGATCTTATTCAACTTTAGAACATCGGTGATGTCATTTGTTGATGTCATTTGTCTCGTACGTAGATGCGTCAATTTAATTGAAAGGGTAAGTGAGACTCTACCTCTAGCTACGCTAATGCTAAATGCTTCTAGCTGGTTGGTTGCAATGATACGTGCTTCAGGCTCAGGCATTTTACAGTGAGTGTGCAAATAATGCAACTAACTACAGTCATTACAACAGATTGCACTTTTCCCAGCGATTAATAATCGCCGCGAAAACAAGAAAAATCCCCGCTATATCAATATCCCGGCGATAACATAGTCGCTGCATCTTCGTTGGTACTATTCAGCCACTTCCTATATACTGCGGCGTAAAGAAAAAATCGCTGGCATATATAGCATATATTCCAGCGATTTTGTAATCGCCGGGATATCAATTAAAAAATGTTCTCTATTTCGCAGCGATTTCAAAATCGCTGCCATTTACTAAGCCAGCGAGTTCTAAAGCGCTGCGATATAAGTTTCGGTTATGAAATTTATTTACCAGCGAGTACAAAATCGCTGTCATAGAAAATCGCAGCGATTCTCAAATCGCTGCTATATAAATTTCAGTTATGAAATTTATTTGCCAACGATTCAAAAATCGCTAGTATATATCGTTACAGCGATTTTTTAATCGCTGGCAAATAAATTTCATTACCGAAACCTATTTGCCAGCGTTTGTAAACTCGCTACTATTTAGTATCCCAGCGATTCCAGAATCCCTGGTAAATAAATTTCACAACCGAAACTTATTTTCCAGCGATTCATAACTCGCTGGCATAGACTATAGCAGCGATTTTAAAATCGCTGCCAAATCGGGAATTATATCCCAGCGTTTAACAAATCGCTGGAGTATATATGGCAGCGAATCATAAATCGCTGTTATATAATATCCCAGCGATTAGGTAATCGCCGGTATATGATATGCCAGCGATTTATGATTCGCTGCTAAATAGTTTTATAAACAGAATCTATTTCCCAGCGATATGAAAATCGCTGGGATATGGTATAGCAGCGATTTTTGGTTCGCTGGGAACTACAGTTGAAAACTGGAATTTGTTTACCAGCGATTATAAAATCGCTGCTATACCAGACAACGTGGCCGTACATGTTTATTTGTTGTTGTTGTTGTTTTTTTTTTTTTAACGGCGAATTTTCAATCGCCGCCAAAACTTGAGCATCGAATTTTAATAACCCATTATTCTTATTAAGTCCCATAAGATCTAGTAAGAAAAATGTGTCTCATTAATAGTTCCCAAGCATGAAAATTCACTTAAATAGTGAATTTTCATACTTTCATCCAATTATACCTGATTGACATGACCAATTATAGTTTCCATACATCAACAAATATAGCTGAGACCATTCTATCAAAGTGTTTAATTTCACACAAGTGTCAATTCAATTAACTATCATTGGGTGGAAATTCTTACTGATCATATCTCAAATACAAGCTGAGCGATTAATTACATAATAAACTATCATCTGTATTATATAATTGATTTGAAGACTGTAGTATTACTAAAATAATCTATACCAAGTTACACATTAATATAACAAGTGAGACTTATGTTTGGGACATTTCCACCCACACTTGGGCACTTTGGGCATTTGATTAACAATGGCGGCGAGCATGAGACCCATTTTACTGACACCTATTTTCAGATTGCATGGAAGTCAATACATGCGTATTTTCCCCTGAGATATCAAAACAGTGAAACCCAATCATAATGTATTCAAGTAATTGGAAGATGAAGTCTCAAAACTAATATTTAAAAGAGGAAAATGAACGTGATCATAAAATCAATTTCATGGCAGTTACCTTAGTCTTTGTATTAAGTGCATCCCGGGCCCATCGTTGCTCCATGCTCGGAATTTATATTAGAAGGTTCTCACCCGTAAGCGTATCCGTCACTCCTCATTGGACTAACCACCATTGTCCTTTGCCTTGCTTTCAATCACCTTCATATATAAGATACGGTAGCATGAAATCCAAGAGTTTTTGGGTATAGCTTTAGAATCAACATGTAAAGGACATACCGGCTGAAGGATATTTGGTTGTGATCTACCACTACAACCATTCATATTAGTCTCACCAAAGTGGCTATTAACTGGGAAAAAAAAACAACACGGGGTAAGAAACGTATCCAACTAAAAGAACAATTTATAAGTATGCCTAATTCCAATAAGTTATGCATTTAAGTCAAACCTTCTCCTGAATCTATTCAGGTCAACACTTGCTCGGAGGGGTTGTCACCACTGATGACCAATAAAATAATGCATAAAAAAGAGATAAAAATCCCAGCTTGTCACCACTGATGACCACCAAATTAAAGCTTTCCACCTAAGGTGGCCACCCTTTTCATTTTCTTATCCATCTTAGAAATGCTATTGTTTACCAACCCTTTTTATTTTTACCACCTAAATTAGGTGACACATTTTTCATATGAACTTTACAATCCAGACTCCAGAGACCTACAGTTTAGTCCTTTACTTCCATCACACTTTTCCCTCGAATCAGATAATTACAACTTGTAATTATCGTTTAGAAAAATTAAAAAATATGCCATATTCAAAAGACCCCAGATTAAAAAAAAAAACAAAAAAATGGTTAAAAAGAAAGACAATTGGGGTCCCAAATGCTGTATGTCATGGATTTCAGAAAGACAAAACTTGTCCTAGTTCTTGTGAGTAAGAGAGAGTAGGAACAAAGTTGAGTTGGGCATGTGAGCACTAGGAGCCAACACATAAAGTAAGAATAAGAACCAAGCCATGTGATTCCATGCTTTTATTTAACATTTTGATGTTCAAAACATTGGTTCAACAGTTTGATTTTCCCATATCTTTAGGTATCAAAGTATAATAGTTATCAAGGGCGGCCTGTGAGTTTGGGAACAATGGGAACTGATCATCAAGAATTTGGCTAACCAACGAAGAGTTATTCTCCTTAAATTTATTTTTCGAGAGATCAACTAAAGAGGGATTTTTTTGGCGAAACAATGGTAATCGAAGAATGTGTTTTTGAGGAATTTTGATTTACCACAGTTTCAATTGGTATGTTAAGAATAGGCAAGTAAAGTTTACTGGTCTTTTTGACAGCGCTGCATCATTGGAATCCCATGATCCCTGCACGACAGATGATAAGATCACTCCGCAATTCCTGCAACGACTCCCGGATTCTTCTCCGATCCTAAACTTCTGCATGACAAGGGATAAAATTCCATAATTTCCTCTAGTCAAATATCTCTACATACCTGTAATTTTAGGAAACAATAGTTGTGTACGTACAACAGTTATGTTAATTTTGTCCTTAGTAATTTTTTGTACAACTGTGTAATCACTTGTATATAAGTCAATGGAAATGTACTCTCTATCTCATTCGGGAGATGGTATTTCTTAAAAGAGAAATGATATTTGCAGTCGTAGTTATGCAAGCAGCGTGCATTCTTTTTGCAAAAAGTGAATTAATACGGGATCTACATAAAAAAAAAAAACTAACTTTTTAATCGTGAATCCTACTCTTTTTCAAAATGATTACATGGCGTTTGCACACTTCACGACTGTATATAGTATTACTCTTCTTAAAATACATCTTCATGGTACTTGAGCTGACAAGACGATAGAGAGAATTTCTTTTCCAATCATGTCAAATTCCTCCAGCTCACCTATCAAAAAATAAAAAATAAAAAATAAAAAATCCTCCAACATCTCTTTCATTCACTTCCTCATCTGATGAATATCCCTACCCAGTTATATAAAATATATCCAATTTTGTGTATTTACGTCTCACCTCTTCCAACTTTCTACTGTGGAAAACTCAGATGACCAACATCCTAGAAAGTTATGATCTTCAAGGCTTTCTAATGGGCGAAACTCACCCACCTCTAAACAACATTCAAATTAGAGACTTTACTCCTCAACCTAACCCTGCCTACCTGAAGTGGCGTAGGACAAACCACTTGGTTGAAGGATGTCTCACAACCACCTTATCTAAAGAGGTTATTGGAATTGTTGTTGGTTTAGGCATTGACAACCTGAGCACCTACCTCCGATGGTTCAAAACCATTTGTGATGAATTGGCTACCATTCGCAAGCCTATTCCCGACAACAAAAAATCCTAGTGGCTTCTAAATGGGCTTGATAAGGATTTTGAAATCTTTATTGCAAATATGCTTAGACCACAAATACCCTCCTACTCCGAAGTGGTGACACTACTGGAGAGTTATGCTAATCGCCATCATCTTGATCACTCCACAGCACCAACCATGGCCTTTTATGGGCAAAAGAATTCCAAAAACAAGAAAACTGGACAGTCCACCTCTTTCAACTACAAGGGATGTGGCTTTTAGTATGGAAACCCATATGGAAACACATCCTTTCATACTTCATCTTGTCCCTATTCCGGTGGCTCTCAAGGTTCTCAATCATTTGCCAAAAAGGATGACAAGGTTGTATGCCAAATTTGCAACAAAAGAAACCATACTGCCCTAAAATGCTTCAACAGATTCAATCATTCCTACACCGTTGACATCACCCCACAAGGGCTTACTGCTGCAAAGTCCTCTGACTCCCAAGACCTTGCTTGGCACCCAGACATTAGAGCTACTGATCACATGACATATAGCATAGGTAAACTCAACTCAGTTACTCCTTACATAGGCTCTGAATGTGTTATGGTTGAAAACGATGAGAACCTTCCTACTACTCATGTTGGTACAACATCTATCACCAATAGTTCACAACCTGTTCATCTACACGATATCTTAGCAGTTCCTCATATTAAAAAGGATCTTTAGTCTGTTAGCAAGCTCACATCTGACCATCATTTTATAATTTGATTGCACTAGTTTTTTTTTATAAAGGACAGAACCACTTATCGGATAATTGCAACGGGAAGGAAATAGAAAGGGTTGTGATCCAAGCTCCAAGGAAGCCTTTGCTACTTATTTTTCAACTCGCTTTCGTTGTGTCTCCCGATAGTGTTGTCATTCCAAAAATGAGATTAAATGTGACTCATTTGCATCACTCACCATTTGTCCTAGCTATCAAATCGGCAAATCATGCAAATTGTCATTTTCTTTTTCTAAAAATAAAAGCAATGTTTTATATGGCTGATTCCTCTACGTTGCAAATCAAATTTCTTCATTGCATTCAAATATTTTCACAATTACGTGCTATATTAGTTTCAAGCAAATATTCACATATTCTAGAGTGATGAATGAGGTGAATTAGCTAGCCAAGCACTCATCAATTAACTTGTCAACCATGGCATTCAACATTAGTCCACTTGTCCCAAAATCCTAGAGCAAAATGGTAAAGTCGAAAGGAAACACAGAATCATCACCGAGCTTGGACTTTCAATGATGTTCCACTCTAAATACCTCATTGCTTCTGGTTAGACTACTTTTCAACTGCAATTTTCTTGCTCAACAGACTACCATCTATTACTTTTGCTATGGACTCACTTTTTTTCAGGTGGTATGGCGAACACTCTGATTATGGGATGTTTCGAGTACTAGGAACAAGATGTTTTCCCTATCTTGGGGATTACAAACAACAAAAATTGGACCCAAAGACTCTTCCCTGAGTTTTCATTGGCTACAGTGTGAAACATAAATGATACAAATGTTTGTATCTTCCCATAGGTCACATCTATAGATCACAACATGTGGTGTTCAACGAGTCCTTGCTCCCCTCCACTCAGCCAACTACACTATATGGCGCAACTCTTGTTGAGGGGGAGTTTAGCACCTTTTTCGACTGGTAGCAAGAAGACTCCCAAATTGGGTTGACTCCTTTTCTCCACTAGCTTTTGCCCCACCTACTGTTCCTACATTGTCTCCCACAACAGCTACACCCACCACTGCATTGATTGGAAAGCCCACGGTTTCTACTTCTGCACCCTCTGCTGAGCTCACACTTGATACTCATTTTCATCAACATTAGTCATCAGCTGCTCCTAGTCCTCTTCTAACAGGACCTCACACCCAATAGCTACACCCAAAATATGCCCATTTACATGCCACTTATGACATTTCAGCTCCTCCCAAGTCCATTGTCACTACCTAATGCCACCCTTGATGGTCTTCAGCCATGGACGAGGAACTCGCAGCTCTTGCTGCTAATAAAATCAGGGTTCTTGTTCCTCCTCTCCATGAGATGAACATAGTCGGCTGTAAATGGTTTTACAAATCTAGACTAAAACCAAATGGCACACTTGATAGTTTCAAAGCTTGCTTGGCCGCAAAAGGTTTGAACTAGATTGACATAATTGATTTCTCTAAGACCTTCTCACCAATTATCAAGCCAGCTACAATACCTGTTGTTCTTACCATTGTTGTTGTAAAAAAATGGGAACTCCACCAGCTAGGTGTCCACAACAAATTTCTCAATGATTATCTTAGTCAACTTGTGTACATGCGGTAGCCTCCTGGCTATATTGATCCTCAATATCCCACTCGTGTTTACCAACTAAGTCGTGCCCTTTATGGGCTTAAGTAGGCTCCACGAGCCTCTCATACTTCTGTTTTATGTCGATGACATGGTTGTCACCGTAACAACCCTTCTTAAATTAAGTGTTTTATCTCAAAGTTGGCTCACCAATTCTCAATTAAAGACCTTGGGCAACTCCATCACTTTCTTGGTTTGGAAGTGCACAACCTCATTAAGGGATTGTTCATATCACAGGACCATTATGCTCAGACGATTTTACAACGAGCTGAAATGGCTGGGTGTAAACCCATATCCACTCTAATGCCCAGCAAAGGTTGCCAATTGTCCACCTCTGCTGAATCATTCTCTGATCGCACCCATTGTCGGAGCCTAGTTGGAGCCTTACAATATCTAACATTTACTAAACCCGATATCTTCTTCAATGTCAACTTTGTTTGCCAATTTATGCAAGCCCCAACTATAGCTCACTTTCAACTCGTGAAGCGAATACTCTGCCATGTTCAAGGAACCACTCATTTTGGTTTGCCTCTAATTGCTGATAGCATACTTGATCTCTATGCTTACTTAGATGCCGATTGAGTCAGAAATACAAAAGGAAGTGAAGTCTGGCTCAATTGATCACCAGTTGTACGAGTGTATTCATATATATAGATGAGTACAGAGTAGTTTAAATTACATTATCTAGATAGATACAAGTATTCAAATATTTAAACATCTACTAACAGAATACTAACAAAATACAAAAGAAATCTGCAGTGATTCACTAGATAACTACAGCAACAACTAGGTAACAGCTGTAACAGATTTATCTTGATCAGATGCTGATTTATCAGAGCTAATATATCTAACATCCCCCTTCAAGGTGATGGGAAGATCTCGAACCATCAGCTTGTCACGAAGGAGCAAAAATCTGGCCGAAGTTAGACCTTTTGTAAAAATGTCTGAAGGTTGAGCTGCTGTCGAGATGTAACCTGCTTGTATGTCTTTATTAAATATCTTCTCCCTGATAAAATGATAATCTACCTCGATATGTTTTGTACGGGCATGAAATACTGGATTAGAAGATAGAGCCAAAGCACCAAGATTATCTACCCATAGGTAGGGAGCACTAGTTAGTGGTATGTGCAGCTCTTGAAAGAGCATGCGAAGCCAATAGAGTTCAGCCACAGTGAATGCCATAGACCTATATTCCGCTTCTGTGCTTGATCTAGCTACAACGGGTTGCTTCTTGGCTGACCAAGAAATGAGGTAGGGACCAAGATATATACAATAGCCAGATGTGGACTTCCTGTCATCAGGAGACCCTGCCCAATCAGAATCACAAAAACCATTAAGTTGCAATGAGCCCTTGCTGAAGTTTAGACCAAACTGTAAGGTGCCCTTTAGATATCTCAACACTCTCTTAGCTGCTACTAGATGATCAGTGGTTGGGCAGTGTAAGAATTGACATAATTGGTTCACACTGAAGGATAAGTCAGGTCTAGTAAGTGTGAGATACTGTAAAGCTCCCACCAAAGTTCTATATTCAGTAGGATCATTGAGTGGATCCCCTGAAAATTTGGAAAGTTTTGAACCTGAGGTGCAAGGTGTGGAAGCTGGTTTAGCACCAGCCATCCTTGTGCGATTCAATAGATCAGTAGCATACTTTCCTTGACTGAGATGGAGACCTTATGATGTTTTTGTAACCTGAATTCCCAGAAAATAAGAGAGGGGACCAAGGTCTTTGACAGCAAACTCAGCACTAAGGTGAGTAATAAGATGGTCAATGGAAGAAGAGGAATTACTGGCAACTATTATGTCATCTACATAAATAAGCACATAAACAGAAATGACATTCAAATGGAATGTAAAAAGAGATGTATCAACTGTGGAGCCATTGAACCCGAGAGCAAGTAAGGCTTGTGACAGTCTAAAAAACCAAGCTCTAGGTGCTTATTTGAGTCCATAGATGGACTTATGTAATCTGCACACATGATCAGAGAGATGAGGATCCTCAAACCCTTTAGCTTGTTCCATGTAAACCTCTTCTTCAAGAAAACCATGTAAAAAGGCATTAGAGATGTCAAGTTGTTTGATAAACCAGTCATGATGAACAGCTAATGCTAGTACCAATCTAATTGTGGCTGGTTTAATAACAGGGCTAAATGTCTCATTAAAGTCCACCCCATCAATTTGATCAAATCCTTTAGCCACTAATCTAGCCTTGTAACGATCAATACTCCCATCTGATTTTTGTTTGAGCTTGAACACCCACTTATTCCTGACAACCTTCTTATGGCAAGGTCGTGGACATAAAGTCCAAGTTTTGTTGGCTATGAGGGCATTGTATTCAGCCTGCATAGCATCAAGCCAATGCTGGTTCTTCACTGCTTCCCTATAGGTTTGGGGTTCAGAAGGTAAAGTGATGGTAGAGAGAGCTTGGAGAGGATATTTGGTGGAGTAGTAGAGATGGTAGTCTGGAAATTGTTTAGGTTTGGAGGAGTTGGTCATGGATCATGTAATGATTTGAGTAGAGGAGGAGGTAGGCAGATTTATGGTGGTGAGAGGAGTGGAATTAGGTGAAGGAAGTTGGCGCTCAGGTGAGCATGAAATAGGTGGGGTTGCAGAGATAAGATCAGTATGAAGATCAAGTGGAGAAGGAGCAGGTTGTGTTTCTAAGATGGAAGCATTAAGTGGAGCAGGGGGGCTTGTGTCATTGGGAAAACTAGGCTCAGGTGTGACAAATGAGGGTGATGCATCAAGGGAAGAGGTTGGGACAGTGAATGTAGGAGGTGTAAAAATAGGAAAAGAAGAAACTAAATTAGGAGGCAAGGAATTAGAGGAAGAACCTGATTGTGAGGCACTGACAGATGAGGGAAAAATATCCTGCAAGGGTGAGGAAGTAGTAGCTGGAGCCCTTGTATCAGAAGCAGGAAAATTCAATTCATCAAAGATGACATGTCTGGAGATGTAGACTTTCTGAGACTTTAAATCCAAGCATCGATATCCCTTTTGATTTGAACTATACCCGAGAAAAACACACTTGGTGCTTTTAAAAGCTAATTTGTGGGTTTTATAAGGTCTAAGCAAAGGGTAACATGCACAACCAAATGTCTTTAGGAATGAGTAATCTAGTGGTTTGTTAAATAAGGTGAAGAATGGTGACTGGTTGTTAAGAACAGGTGTAGGAAGCCTATTGATGACATATATGGCAGTGAGAAAGGCATCAACCCAATAACATGATGGAAGATGGGACTGAGCTAAGAGTGATAAACCTGTGTCAGTAATATGCCTATGTTTTCTCTTGGAAATCCCATTTTGCTCAGAAGTATGAGGACAAGTGAGCTTATGTAAAATTCCATTGGTAGAGAGGAAATTTTTGAAATCAGTGGAGAGGTATTCTCCACCATTATCAGTCATGATTTGTTTGATTTTTCCAGAGAATTGAGTTTCAACTAGTTGTTTAAACTTAAGAAAACAGGAGAATACATCATATTTGAATTGCAAAGGAAACAACCATGTAAATCTGGAAAAATCATCAATAAATATAACATAGAGTTTACATCCACTGATAGAAGCAACTGGGGAGATCCAAACATCTGAGTGTATTAACTCAAGAGGATGTGTGGATCTGTTATTGGACTCAGGAAAAGGTAGTTTGTGACTCTTAGCAATTTGACAGGACTCACAAAGATTATTCTGTTTGATAGAACCAGAAATAGGAAGCAAAGCTTCTCGAATGACCCTAGCAACTGTGGACTCAGAGGCATGAGCTAATCTGGAATGCCAAATATTGATTGGAGCTTTGACACCTTGTAAAGCAGTGAAAGAGGAAATGTGAGCAGCTTTAGGATTAGATTTCTTGAGTTTCAGCTGCTTGAGATACATGGGATACAGTCCAGCTTCACTCTGCCCTTGAAGAAGTGTTTCCTTGGTCTGTAAGTCCTTCACAAAGAAATGAGATGATGTGAGCACAAAGTAACAGTTATTGTCATTGCAAAATTTCTGGATGGATAAAAGATTAGAAGATGCATTAGGGCAATGTAAGATATTGTGTAAAAGAAATTTGTTTTTGGAGTTAAGAAGCATAGAAGAACCAGTGTTGGTGATGTGCAGACCTCCTCCATTGCCCACTGTGACCTGATCATTGCCTTGATAGGGCTGTTGGTGCAGGGTCAAGTTGTCCAATTCAGCAGTAATGTGATTGTTGGCACCACTGTCAAGATACCAAGGCTGTTCAACTTCTTGTGTGCCATGAGTGTGGGCTGCCATAGCTGCCAACTGAGCTGGTGGTTATGTTTGCCACAAATTTGGCATGGTGGGAATTTGTTGGAGGTGAAGGGGCTGCTGGATGATTGTGGCTTAAGGGAGGAGTTGCTAGTGTTTGAATTGGCAGAAGGTCGATTATAGTTGAAAGGCTTGCCTTGCTGGGTGGGGTATTTGGGTTTCTTGTCATGGTTAAACTTTGGTTTGTTTGTGAAGAAAGCAAACTGAGTGCCATCACTGGGAAGGGTCTTGTTTTGAGATTCAAGTAATTGCTCATAATTGAGCAATTCAGTTTGAAAATCATCAAATGAAATTGGTTTGTCTCGGGTGGCAAAATGAAGAGATGTGATGAAAGGATTATAAATGGAATTAAGACCCCCGATGACATAGGAGATCAAGTCTTCCTCATCAACAGGTTTACCTGCTGCTATGAGCTGATCAGACCAGTTTTTGGCAAGGATCAAGTAATCAGAGCAGGTTTTAGTGCCCTGCTGCAATGTTTGAAGCTGTCTTTTGAGGTGGGAAATGCGAGATCTAGACTGAGGAGCAAATCTGCTAGCCAATGTATTCCAGACCAGTTTGGATGTTGTCAATCCATAGACTGTGGAGAGGATCTTCTCACTGAGAGTGGCATTTAACCAGGCCAAAATAAATTGATCTTTCTTCTGCCAAACCAAGTAATCTGGGTTGAGATTAGAAGTAGATTTCCCAGTGGAATCAAGAAGATATTGAGATGGATAGATTTCTGACCCATCAACAATGCTTAGTAAGTCATGGCTTCTAAGCACAGGAATGAATTGGGTAGTCCAATTTAGATAATTGGTTCCATCTAGTTTGACAGAAACCAAAGAGGTAATGTTTGGGATAACAAAAGAGGAATTGGATGAGGCCATATAGGATCGAGTTGCGTGAGCAATTTAATGCTCTGATACCAAGTCAGAAATACAAAAGGAAGTGAAGTCTGGCTCAATTGATCACCAGTTGTACGAGTGTATTCATATATATAGATGAGTACAGAGTGGTTTAAATTACATTATCTAGATAGATACAAGTATTCAAATATTTAAACATCTACTAACAGAATACTAACAAAATACAAAAGAAATCTGCAGTGATTCACTAGATAACTACAGCAAAAACTAGGTAACAGCTGTAACAGATTTATCTTGATCAGATGCTGATTTATCGGAGCTAATATATCTAACAGGCTGGTTGCCCTCTTACTTTTTGGTCAACCACTGGATATTGCACCTTCCTCGGTAGCAATCTCATATCATGGAGTGCCAAGAAACAAGCCACTGTGGCTCGTTCAAGTGCCAAAGCCAAACACCGTTCTATGGCCTCCATTGCTGCTGAGCTTATATGGCTTTCATTTCTTCTTAGAGATCTTGGTATTCCTCTTCCAAGCACGCCCATTCTCCACTGCGACAACCTTAGTGCATTGTATATGACTGTCAATCCTATTCTCCATGGCCACACCAAGCATGTCGAACTCGATTATCACTACGTATGCAAGCGTGTTGCTTTGGGGACCTTAGAGACTCACTTCATCTACTCATTTAGCCAACTTGCTGACATCCTCATCAAACTTGGCCTTTGCCGTGATCCACAACCATGTTTGAGGGGGAGTGACAGCGCTGCATCATTGGAATCTCATGATTCCTACACGACAAATGATAAGATCTCTCTACAATCCTTGCAACGGCTCTCATATTCTTCTTCTAAACTTCTATATGACAAGGGATAAAATCCTATAACTTCCTCACGTCTAATATCTGTGCATACTTGTAATTTTAGGAAACAACAGCTGTGTACATACTGCCTTTACATTAATTTTCTCCTCTGTAATTTTTTGTACAGTTGTGTAATCACTTATATATAAATCAATGGAAAGGCATTCTCTATCTAAGAATGAGATAGTATTTCTCAAAAACATCTTTACTTTTGACTTAAATGAGCTTATTTGCGTATAGAAAGTCCATAGATGGAATATTATAAAAAGTGTATACAGCTTTTTATTACGGTTTTTCTCCATCATAAGTGAGAGTCTTTCTCTAATAAAATTCTATTTCTAAAAAAAAATAAGAGTTATAATAAATAGCGCTTACGCAATTTTCTTTAATTAAATCATATTTTTATATATCCATTAATTACAAAACAAAAAGGGCATAAGTTAATAAAACATAAAAAAAAGTTAGAAGATTACTAATTCTAAATAAAAATTAGTAAGTTTATTAAATATATTATTATTATTATTATTATCATTTAGTAATTTTAACTTACTGGCTTATATTATTTAATTTACATTTAATGACAACCCAAAGAGAAGTGTATCTAATTTTGTAATATTACTTATCATTTATTGATAGCATAGCATAATCAAATATTTAATAATTTTAACTTAATAGGATATATTATTTGATTTTCATTTAAGAATAACACAAGTTTAGATTAGATTGATGTACACTAGTTGTTATTATGAAAAAAGAAAAAAAAATTACTAGTTGTAATTTAATAATAATGGATAAGCCACATAAGAAGTATTATTATTACTATTATTATAAAATATAGAGAATACAGATATATAATTATATATAGATAAGACAAATGTAAGGAAAAAAAGCTCCGAAGAAATAAAAGCTTATTATTCAAAAGAGACATTATTATTATTATTAAAATTTATTTTTTAAATTAAATTATATTACGTGAATAATATACCGTGTAATACAATTATTATTATAATTATAGAGCCAAATTAATACTAAATGGTAATACAACTGATAAAAATTTTCAAAAATCGGAAAAAATATTTTTAAATATTTTATAATCACCTCAAATATTTGAAGCAAAACCTCAATTTACAAATATAACCGAAAAAAGTAAAAGGAAAAACCGGATTTATTAAGGTAGTTTCGAGTATTAATCCAAAAGCACCCCAACGTACAAAAATGACGAGCTACCTTTATACACCAGTACTGGTATACAAAATCTACAGCTCCATTCCTCTTAATTTTCGTTTCTGTCATCACCAGCGAGAGAGATTATAAGAATGGCGTAACATATTTGTAGTCTGTATTACTGTCTCACACTTTCCCGCAAACTTTTTCCTCCGCTGTGGCGGGGAAGTTTTTCTCAACCGAAAGCTGGACGGTTTCCGAGGTCAAATTAGACTGCCAAGGTCAGTGGCTTTCTTTTGCTCGTACCCAGGTCGTTTCCGATTTGTTTTCTTGGAGTCGTTGAAGTTGCTCCGAGTACTCGCTGGGCCACTTTGGTTCCTTCTTTTCTGGATTTTTGATTTTCTTTCAAATGGTTTTGGTTTGTTTTATCGTTTGTCTATTTATTAATTTTTTATCATTGGGTTTGATTGGATTGAGTTTTGGGTATTATTGGCGGGCCGGGGTCTTATAAGCTGCTTTAGCTCTGTTTGGTTGCTGAGAGAATGTGGTATTTGCTATTGTTGAGTGGCTTTTTTGGTGTTGAGTACCCCTATTAGAAAAATGTTAAGTTCGAAGCTCACGTTTTAATTACTGAGATACTGTTGAATGCGCTACTTTGATTTCTTCCATTCTAATGTTTATGTTATTATGGTTTATTCAAAGTAATTTTATTGAATATTATCTCGTTTTTATGTTCTGTTTGAGATGGGTGGTTTTAATACTTATTGCATATGGTTGCTGAGAAAATTTGGGGCAAATGACGTTACATTACACAAAAATAATAAGTGAAGGAAATGTAGGGGAGGAATGAAATTAGAGAGGTCAGGTAAAACTAGGAAAATAAAAGCCCCAATCTACCGTATACCTTAAACTAATTATTGATTTCTTTCCTTAGTTTTACTAGCAACAGCAAGGCTTCAAGGTTGTTGATTGGATTGTTGGAAGGACTTGATGACTGCTGAACTGGGTCTTAGATCAAGAGGTACTAATGAAGCTGATAATTTGAAGTTGCTAATTGATACTTTAGTAATAGATTCCTTATGAAGGGTTTAGTCATGTGCCAAAACTCTATGAGAGGTGAAGAGAGAAAATTTAGCTAGAATCCAATGCCCGTCTAGTGAATGTTCCATTACAGAAGCACGCATTTTGAGACTTTAACAATCTTCTCTCATCGTACAAAAGAAAATGTGAAAATTAGAATGCATAATGGCTTAATGATTTTTTGGGAGTCAGCCCCTTAAGGAAAATGAGAAAACTTCTGTCAATGAGCCCCCCACATGTTTTTTGTGTCAAATCCTTTTTTATTTTTTCTTTTGTATACATCATGTGTACATGGGCTTCGCCTATTTCATTCATTTTGATAAAATTGGCTTTCTTACCTATAAAAAAAAAAGTCAGTTCCTTTTTTATTTTCTATTTCTGTTTGCTTGTTCAATAGATAATAGATGAATGAAACTGTAAATTTTTCTTCTTGTTACAGAGCTTTTATAGCATTAATAATTCACAAACTATTGCTTTGGGAATTTTCGAGAGAGGCCTTAAATTTTGCTGTAAAAGTTCCCTAATGTTAGTTGGAAGAACTGAATGATTTACCTGAGGATTTAACTTTAACAAATTAAAGAAGCAGCCTGTCTCTCTCTTTTTTGTATTTCTCTAAAATTTTTAAGATTAGAATACCCATTTAGTCCATTTGTACAATTTCAAATGCATGCAGGCATGTATAAGAACCAATTGCAAGAGTTGACTCAGAGAAGCTACTTTAATCTGCTGTCTTATTCATGCATCCATGAAGGACCTGACTCACTCAAAAATGAGTAGCACTAATGCTATCCCAAGTGCAGGAGGATGTCGTGTAATAATTAGGAATAAATTCCTAGATCGTCTCCTCAGGGAAAAGTTGCTTAAAATTAAACTTGTTGAAAAAATGTGAAAAACTTCACAAAGAGAAAACAAGGGAATGATATGTACAATGGATGGAAGAGGTTACTAGTCATGGACTAGATTTATATTTTTAGATTTGTGATTGTCGGATTGGAATGTAAATGACTAACAGATTAAATTCAGAGATTAATAAAACTAAATTAAGAATTAAACTAGATTGGAAAGTAATCAAAATATGCATTGAAAATTGAAAATGCATAAAACCAATATTCTAGGGCATCTAAATCACAAATTCTCAAATTAAATCATAACAATTGTAATCACTATTAAAATGAAAGCTTAATGAAACAATAAAAATAAATAACATGAAATAAGTAAACAACAATTAAATTACCCAACTAAAACAAAAACAAAAGCTCTCTACCAAAACCTTCTTGCAATAAAGTAAACTAGTACACTTAATTAAAAATTCCAAAACAATTCTTAATACTTAATGAAAATTCTTAAAACAACAAAGTATTGTAGGCAAAAGAAAAAAAACAAAAACTGCCCATGGTGCTATGCTAGCTTCTAAACAGAAAATAAAACCAAAACAAAAACTGAAACTTCCTTCCGAAAACAACTCCTCAAAGTCTGAACGAAAAGCATAAAAAAACTTTAAACTAAGCTACACCATGCACTGAACTCCCTTCCGAAAACAACTCCTGGTTCTTCTTTTATAGCCGTGTGTTGCTGTGTTCATTGCATGTTGTCCGAATGCTTTCTGCATGTGTAATGTGGTTGCATCGTGTGAGTCTTTCTTGCTGCAGCAGCTTCCCAGTCCAAGCCGAAAAAGAAGAATGACTCCTTTTCACTCCTTCTCAATTTAAACCAATCGGTTCTTCTCCACTCCACCAAACCGACCCCACTCATCACTTACTATATTCATGCACTTTCTTCTCTACCAAACCGATTCCTTCTCATCACTCCTTCAATCACTTGGCTGCCCTCCAATCAGATTATTCCAATTCCTTTCTCTCTTCTTTTCTTTAAGCCGTAATAGCTAACTCACACCTATCCCTTTCTTCCCTCTCTCCTTGTCGTCTCTCCCCACCTTTCACTCCTTCACTCGGCTGCATCATCAACCAACACACCTTCTTTTCTTTTCCATGAGGGCCCACGTTCAGCTAACACAACACATTAATTGCTTTCCACCTCCATCCCCTCTCATCTCTCTTTCTCACCTATTGATCACTTTCTTTCCGTAAATGTTGACTCTTCTTCTGCTTATTTTCCTTCATTTCGTCTCCTCAACTCTCTCAATCCGTATCTCTTTTCCATTTCTTCAACCAACCTACACGTCTCTCCCTCTCTCTCTTTCAATCACGGCACAACATATAATTCTGTCCCCTTCGACTTGATGAGCACTTCGGCTGGTTCCTTTCTTTTCTTTAATGAGTTCACTTTCAGCACTTCTACTTTTCCCTTTTCTTTAATGACAGCTAACAACTCCCCAACCGGTATTACTCTCCCTCAAAAACTCTTCAATGTCTGAACGAAAAGTATGAAAGGAACTCCCTTGACTAAACGAAAAAGTAAGGAAAGCAAAATAGCTCACGGCAGCTCTCTCCACTCAAACGAAAAAGAATAATTTTCTTCTCCTATGCCTCTTTCCGTGAAGTCCAAAATGCCAGCCTGCCAGCCAAGAAAGTCCTCCCCCACCTCCACGAAAAGTCGTGCTCCAGCCGTGGCTCCTGCATGTGTCCGAATGATGTCCCTGCTGTCATGCATGTGTGAGTGCTGCAGCAGCTTCCGAGTGATCTGCGTGTGAGTGGGGCATGCATGGTGTGAGTGTGCTGCATGTGAGCATGTGTGCATGTGTTGCTTTCCTGCATGTGTCCACTGCATGGTGTGAGTGGCTGTGTGCTGTCCGAATGAAGCTGTCTGAATGAATCTGCCAGCTGTGTTGAGTGAGTGTTCTGCTGCTTTTATGTGTATTACATGTTGCTCTGCAGGTGTGCATCGTCCATTTCTTTTGCTGTCCATTTATGGTGTGAGTTTCCTTGCATCCCACTGCCTACATTTACATTTCAAAGGACATCAAGCACAATGAAAAACATTTTCCTTTTGCACATTTGTCTCACATCTTTGAGCCACTCGCCACTCGCCACTCACGTTCCCTTGCCTATTCTGAATCCAGCTTTGAGCCAACTCAATCCTTCTCCATCAATCTTAGGGGCCCATACCTTCTTCACCATCATCCTCTAGCTCTCTTTCTTCCAACTCAATATCACCACCTACACTGCATCATGCACATATGGTTGTCACTTGTTCACAAACAATAAAAATAACACTCAAAAATAAATTAAAAGAAAAATAGATTATCACAAATAAATTATATATGTGAGGAAATATTGTCCCATTAAATCATAGTTATAAAATTAAGCATAAACATGATATTAATCAATTAAAAATCGCAACTCGTATTTATGCTTATTAACTATTTTTTTCATTTAAAACCAATAATAGTGTCATGAAGAATTTAAAATACATTGGTTTTAAATAGCTAAAACATGCAATATTTCAGCTCAATCAGGACCAGATCATGCTTCTCGATTTAAAGGTACGGTGAACTTTAATGGAGAAACTTTTGAGAGCCCTACCTTCTGTTCTACTCTAAGACAGGCTGAACATGCTGCGGCTGAGGTGGCTCTGAGCACACTTGCAGATCGAGGCCCTTCTAGGGCATTGGCTGCAAGGGTTCTGGTGATTATTTGCAAAATCCGGTGGCACATATAATCTTCTGTTTCTAATATATCTTTCTCCTTCTCTTTGTCCATAGCTGTGCATTGATTTTCAAATTTTTAATTTTAGGTAAATAGGGATCATACATTTGTACTGTTGGGTAAAGAAGGTTGTTTCAAATTTAATTTGATAAGACTACCATCGATTTCATTTTTGAACAATAATATTCCAAAGTGTTTGAATTGTATGATGGAACTAAGAGGAAGTAAGAGATAGGATGAAGTATAAATAACCATCTTAACTGTGGCTTTTTAACCTCAGGTGGAGAAGGTATATGGAGACAGAAGGAGAGTTTTGCATTTTGTAGAACGGTATGACAAGTGCTTACAAAGTACTTTTATGTTTTGTATGGATTGTAGCAATTGAGAGGAATGTCTTGGACCTATGAATTACCGTTAGCAGAGATAAAAGTATGTGAAACCCAGAGTTTTGTATACTAAGCCTTCGAGGTGTAACCCTGTGGTCAAAGGGCTGGTTTAAGATGAGCTGTTGTAACAGCCCGCTAGAAATTCAATTGTGGAATTTCTATTGACATTAGGAACCTCGTGAATAGTCTATAAGTTTTCACGAATCCATTAATCATATAGGTTTTAGGCTAACTACATAGTTAGTGTTATTACTCATTATGATATCAGAAGTGTTTTTGATTATTGGAGATAGTTAGAAGTGTCAAAATGTATTATGGTTTGTGCCCTTAGACTCGGAGGGTTATTTAAGGTCTTATGGCGCAATAACACTTTTTCATAATTTTGGGCGAAACGTCTGTTCAAAACTGTAGATATTAATGGATAAAAATATCTTAAGCTAATTTTGTGGATATTATTGGATAAAAATATTTTGAGTTGATTTTTGTATATATTATTAGGTAAGAGAGTCCTACACTCCACTCTCACTCCGGTAAAAGAGTCCTACACTTAACTCTCACTTCGGGTAAGAGAGTCCTACACTTAGCTCTCACTCCAGCCTCATCTCTTCCATATCTCATCCACAAGTATCTCCAGCCACCCCTCCCCACGAAATTATCTTCATTTACGCTTTCCATTGAAAGAATACCAAACACTCTCTCTCGGACAACTTTTAGGAGTTCTTTTGCACACCCATTTCGAAGCTTTTGTAAGTGTTTTATCATAAAGTCTCCTTCATATAAGTTGTTCCTTTTTTAGTCTAGTTTACATGGATATCTTATTTGTCCCATTTGAAGATCATTTGGTTAGTCAAATATTATGTAAACTATAGAAAGGTCATTCTGAGAGATAAACTGGAGAATATGTTATAGTTTGGAGTTTTTGACCAAGCTAATGGATAGATATTGGTCCGAAATTTTTATGGAGTATTGTTAACATGTATATATGACTATTGGTTGAGGATTTTTGCATGATTAAAGGTTTTGATGAAAGATTTTCTTAGATTTAGAAACTTAGAAACTGGAAGAGGAAAAACAGTTTCTGTTTTGAGAAAGTTTAACTCTTTGGTGGTATAAACCTATTCCAATGACTTTGATAATTTTATTGGAGGATCCTAAGCATCTTATATACATGTTATATTATTATTTTGAATATATTTGATGTTAGTTTCAAAGATATGAAATTTTATGTAAAGAGATATTCAAATAAGCCAAAGTGTGGATGTTCTTGGCTAAATTTATGTTTTGGTTAATTTTTAACCATGTGATCTTGAATTAGAAGCTTATATATGTTTTAGGACATCTTTTAAAACCACGTGATGGTTTAGTTTGAAGATCACATCTTTATAAGTCATAGATCAAAAGGTTAATCAAAACAAGTTAGAAACAAAAATCAATGGAAATAGCATATGGGAATTTCGGCCCTATGGAGTTTTAATAGTTGTGATTAGTTTTAAATTTTTCTAAAGTGATATTTGAGTTGAGGATAAAATTTACATGAAGCATGTAAATTTTGGTAACTTTTGGAGTTAGTATGCAAAATCCTTAAGTTATGGGTAAAACTGTCATTTTCCTACATGTAGAGAGTAAAATGGAAATTTTAGTCTTTAAGTTAGTATTTTCCCATATTTCAAGTTATTAGTGATTTAGTGCTAACTTTTAGAATCACTAATTACAGTTCCTCGTGATCGCGCTTGAGGTTTTATAAGAAATGCGGAGATCGAGGTAAGTTAGCTTTTAACTTACTAGCAATCTACTGTGTATGTGTGCTAAGTGAAAGAACTACAGTGTACGTATATATGTTATCATATATGTCATGCCATGCCAAGTTATCACGTAATTGTATATTATACAAAATTTATTCTGTCATCAACTTTTATCTGTTACATAATATATTCTGTCATGTATTACTATACATTACAAGTATGTCATGTTAAATATGTTGTCTGTTATATGTTATGCCATGTTACGAAATGCTTCTATCTCAAGTTGGTCATGTATTTCAAGTTATGTTCAAGTCACGTTATGTTACGTCAGGGCTTCAGTCCTTTCGTATTCCAGTCACGTTTCATCTTGAGTACATTCACTTTGTGTAGAATACATGGGGCTACAACAACTGTGGAGTATGTATTTAACTACAATTGTGATGCGTGGAATACATGGGGCCACAACAACTGTGGAGTATGTATTTACACGTAGAATACATGGGGCCACAACAACTGTGGAGTATGTATTTTTCATGTTAAGTCAAGTTTATGTAGAATACATGGGGCCACAACAACTGTGGAGTATGTATTTAACTGCATTGTGATGTGTAGAATGCATGGGGCCACAACAACTGTGGAGTATGTATTTTTCATGTTAAGTCAAGTTTATGTAGAATACATGGGGCCACAACAACTGTGGAGTATGTATTTAACTGCATTGTGATGTGTAGAATGCATGGGGCCACAACAACTGTGGAGTATGTATTTTTCATGTTAAGTCAAGTTTATATAGAATACATGGGGCCACAACAACTGTGGAGTATGTATTTAACTGCATTGTGATGTGTAGAATGCATGGGGCCACAACAACTGTGGAGTATGTATTTACACGTAGAATACATGGGGCCACAATAACTGTGGAGTATGTATTTTTCATGTTAAGTCAAGTTTGTGTAGAATACATGGGGCCACAACAACTGTGGAGTATGTATTTTTCATGTTAAGTCAAGTTTCAGAGCAAGTTCATGCTAAGTCAAGTTTCAGATCAAGTTCATGTCAAGTCAAGTTCAGTTCATGTTTCAATTTAAGTTATGTCAATTATGCTATGTTGTACGCTAAGTTATACTTTAATTACTTATGAATTTGATTATGCATTTATGCTTTTACTGTCATCCATGCATCATTAGCCTGTGTGGAAGTTTTTTGTTAACTTGCTGAGATTTGTAATCAAATCTCACTTTGGTAGTCCCAACTACTATTCCCCCCGAATGGTAGATCTTGTTACAGGACTTGAAGGAGAATCAGGAGCTGACCAACTAGACACAGTCGACTGAGCGACGATGCGACGTCAATGTTAATATAGTAGTTAACGTAAATTACTACTTGTACGATGGAGTTGCATCTCCAGTACTTTTTGGATCATAATCATTTTGGACTAGTGTTATGATCTTAGTTGTTCAATGAGTCTTTATATATCAAGTATGTTTTAAGCATTTGGGATATTTTCAATTTGGTGCATAGTATTGCTAAAGAAATAATTTATCCGCTGCGAATATTGCATAATGTTAGATGCATGTTAGGAACATTGCATCTTATATGTCATGAATGGAGGCAGGTAACCTTGTGTTACATGTCTCGACACTTCAAATGTCCGTTCAATCCCAAACGGAATTTGGGGGCGTCACAGCTGTAGACTCAAAAAATTCTGGATTTGATTCTGTATTTGGACTTTGGAGTGCCCCTGGATTATCTGATACATAATTCTGCTGGGTGGGGTCATCTATCCGGACTTTACTCCCTAGGGATGGATCCAAAGGGCCTCCTTAGTGATGTTCCTCGTCATTAAAAAGGAAAAAAAAAGTGTTTTGTATGCCTAGTACTTCAGGACCATTTACAAGGAGGTCCATGGGCACTTCAGGGAAATATCCCATATGGAAGAAACTAATGTTGGAGTTGGGCAAAGAATGCCTGCATCACAAGGTGTTGGGCAAGCATACACCTTAGATCCTTACCCGGATTTATGAGATATTGGCCACTTTTAATTTCCATATAATGCCTATGCTAAATATAAGGTCCCAATGTCTGGGCTAGGGAGGGTATTAATGTATTTCTCATTAAATTTGCACGTTGCACCTATTTGTTACACTGTAGTTTCTTGAAACGTATATTTTCTCAGGTTGGATTTAATAGTTACATGGTGAACCGATCTCCTCTTTCTTCTAGACCAAAATCCTACCAGCAAACCCAAAGCTAAATATCAACTGAATATTGATTCCCACACCATCCCCCTTTCCAACATTGCTTTGCAACTTGAAGCCTCATCATAACAGGATTGAAATTTCCTGAATTTCTGATCATTCCTTATCGGACATTCTTATTGTGCTTTTTGGATTTTTGAAGGTGTTCGTCTCTTCAAAAGCATGGAATTATTGGTTAATGGAAGGTTTACACACTCTTGAGTTTATATAGTAGCTGGGAAAGTAATACAAGAGAACCTGTTTGATATTTTGTTGGTCCTTGCTTCTTATTGAAAACTCTAGCAAACAGGCTGCTTTTCATTTGCCCTTTCATGCTACGTATTCCTATATATATTCTCTGTAGCTCCCTTGAACATATGCATAATCTGCTATCTTAAATTGAAGATCATATTATTTCTTTTTTGGGCTAATTTTGCAGGATGAAACAGGTGTTTATAAGAATTTTTCTGCAGGAGACTGCTCACCGAGCTGGGTTAAAACTTCCTGTTTATACCACTGTTTGATCTGGACCGGGCCATGTTCCTATTTTCTCGTACTGTTGAGCTTGCAAGAATGAGCTTTACAGGTGAATCAGCTAGGACCAAGAAACAAGCTTAGAAAAATGTGCTATGGCTGCTTGGTCTGCCTTGAAAAAAAGTGAGCATCTTCTCTCTCTGTTTGATCTTCCTTTGTAGTGCTCAGCTTTTGTTATAATCATACAAGAATGATTGGCTATGCCGAAAGCATGCTTGTTGCGCTCCTTAAGCATATGCTCCAGGTTAAACCTTCCGTGCTTTTAAAGGCATCTTCCTGGTTCCTTAATGAAATTGCTTGAATACTGATTTTTTCCCTTGGTTCCTTAAAGGCTGATTTTGTTTTTTGTGCCATCTATTTCTACTAGGTGTTTTCACTTGTATATGTCCTGTGTGCTTGGGTTACACCTATTTTCATTTCTATTAATAAAGTTTCTTTTACCTATAAAAAACTGATCTTTTTCCCTGAATGAATGTCTAATTTCTTATAGTGCATGTGTAGTGTCTCAAAGTCACTCATCTTCCCACTCCTCCACTGGACGCAAAAGCTCATGAAGAACAGGAGCAGGTGACCATTGCTCGTGTCCTCGCAAGTTTACAACCATCAGAGTTAAATAAGTCTGTAGAAAATTATCAGAGACATGGTTAGCAAAGATCCACTCCTATCATGTGGGAATCGACCTGGCGACTTCCAAGCTTATACCCTATGCAATGCCAGAACTGGGCATACTTTGGCTTTTCCCCTGAAGTGGCCATGTTCCAAATCTGGTAGCAAGAGCAATTGTTACAGCATCAAAACCAGTTGTTGGCACTTAACAGTTCCAGCAGCTACTCCATCAGATCCTTGGATTTTTCCACTTATGCAATCTATGCTCCAGCCATACCACTATCTATACTTTCCAGGAAGGGAACTAGAGTCAATCCAGACCCAGAATTACAATTTCTACCCCGAGCCCATCATTCTGCTCTCAAACCATTTGGTTTCTAGTTCAATCAGTGGTAGATCTACTGTGACTATTCAAGATATACCAGAGGAGAAACCAGGAGAATAAGCCAAGTACTCTCCTTCTGGAGTTCCTGAACCCCTTAATTTTGGCCACAATAATAGTGCTGAACAGTCGTATAGCTCCACTAGTGAGAAAGACGCCAAGTTCCAGCAAAGATGCAGTGTCATTAAACACGGAAAGAAAGATTTAGGGTTGGAAGATGTGTCGAGAGAGTTCCATATTTCAGGAAGTTAGTTTACGAATGGAGTATAGAAAGAAACTAAACGAATTTACAATGCAGTATAGAAACTAAAAGTCTTCTCTTTATATCTTATGCAATATGGTTATTTGAGAAGCCAATAACGCTTCTTCATAGTAATTCGAATAAAAGGGTAGTTCTTTTAGTTTTTATACAAATGAATTTTATATTGCTTGAGCTTTATCAGTAATGGCATTCAGTCTCTTTATATGTAGGTGTAGGGATGTGAGTGTGTACTTGATAGCTATCAAGTATTGATTTATGTGATCTGCATTTTCATTACCAGAGGATGCCAATCTCTATATCCCTTCTTCTCTCCAATGTTGCCCTTGCAGTGGGTCAAATATTTGAAAGAAATACTGTTACTATAGAAGGACTACCTGAAAAATCTCACCAACGTGATAAGGATCAACTCCAGTAAGGCGATGACTCTCGAGTGTTCCAGAAGGACACTTACAAGGACTCTACTCCTGATGTAGTCTTTACCAATAGTGCTGTAAACATACTTCGAAACCATTGTAAACACTGCACTGTATAGTATTGTTACCGTATAACATTTTAGGAGTTTATATAATTTAGGACTTTGTTATTATTAGCTGTATTTATTATCTTACCATGTATATAGGCGAAATAATAGGAGATCAGTTAGGCTCTTGGTGTATAGCATTTTGACCTACTTTCCTTGTATAGGATTTTACGTTGATAATGAAATGTGGCCAAGAAAACTGAGAGGGCCGATTTTACCAAAAACTTTCTCTGGGTATCATTGATTTTTTGAAGATATTGACAAGTATATCATCCACCTCTATTATGAGTGTGGAGAAGTATGATTTCAACTTTAGCATAAATTAATTTATGGTATCAGAGCTAGTAGTAAGATTCACTATTGGCCATGGCATCCTTGCCTTCAACATCTTCCTCTTTCTCATCATCCACTATTGGATCTTCTATTTCCATCCCACCTCCATTATCTCCTCTCCTACAAATTTCTCTCACTCTCTCTCCATTAAGCTCATCAAGGATAATTGTCTTCTTTGGCATGCCTAAATTGATTCCTATCTCTGAGGCCAACAATTATTTGGCTATGTTGATGGCACTATTTTGCTTCCTCCAAAATTTATTGTCTCTACCATACTCGGTAGTGCCTTTGCTCCAATTTTAAAAGAATGTTATTCACACTAGTTTCAACTGTAGAAGAATGGCTTGCCTCATATAGAGGTCCTTGTATTCATTTATAGAAACGTTTATAAAGGTCAACTACTAGCTATACAATTACAAAACAAAGAAAGGAATAAGTATGGAAATATACAGCTATACAAGAATTGGTAAATGAATGAAACATGGGGAGGAAGTCACGGCAATGAGAATTTTTTCCAGATATGATGCCCTGTTGTTTCCAAGTATGATGCTCTGTCATGCCCTCTCAAGCTCAAGGGGGGACAGGTCCAACGAAGAGCTTGCGAGGATTTGGCAGAAACTTGGGAGAACCAAGGGATTTAGTGAACACATTTGTGACTTGATCATGGCTAGAAATATGTTGAAGATGGATAGCCTAGCGCGCACCTACTCTTTAAAAAAGTGCACGTCGATCTCAATATATTTGGTGCGATGATGAAATACATGATTCTTGGCCATATTAATGGCGCTACTGTTATCACAAAGCAAGATTGGTGGTGGAAGAGAATAGCCAAGACTCTGGAGCAAATGCATAAACTACATGAGCTCAGTAGTGGTGGAGGCAAGTGCACGATACTTAGCTTTGGATGTTGACCGAGACACGGTAGCTTGTTTCTTAGCCCCCCACGACAACAAGTTATCCCCTATGTAGACAGTAAACCAATAGTTGAGTGACAATCATCTCGAGTGCCGGCCCAATCGGAATCACAAAAACCGCTGAGTGTAGTGAGGGGAGTACAAGTAATATGAAGGCCCAAATTGAGGGTACCCTTTAGATACCGAAAAATCCTCTTGACAGCAATCATATGTGTGTCCCTGGGATTTTGCATAAACTGACACACGAAGTTGACAGCATATGCAATGTTTGGTCGAGTGAGGGTGAGGTATTGGAGGTAGCCTACAATTTGTCGATACAAGGTAGGATTGGGCAAAATATTACCATCAGTAGTAGACAGTTGAACTCCTGAAGCTAATGGTGTTGCCACTGGCTTGGCACCATTCAAATCGAATCATTGCAGTAGAGAGAACAGGTAGCGAGTTTGTGTGAGAGTAATTGAAGAAGAATCATGGACAACCTGAATTCCCAAAAAATAATGTTACTCCCCGAGATCTTTCATGTTGAAAGCCACAGACAAATGAGAAATAAATTTACTTATGAGAGGCTGAGAGCTACCCGTAACCACAATATCATCCACGTAAATTAATAGAAAAATAACATTAGATCTGTTTTGGAGATGAAATAATGAGGCATCATAAGGGCATCGTTGAAAACCCATATCCTGAATGTAAGAACTAAACTTCATATACTATACTCGAGGGGATTGTTTTAAGTTGTACAAGGCTTTGTGAAGATGATTGGGGCTAGTAGGATCAACAAAGATTGGAGGCTGAGATAAATCAACTCATTCTTGAAGATCATCGTGTAAAAATGCATTACTGACATCTAGTTGCTTAAGAGACCAACCATGGGACAAAGCAAGAGTAAGAATAAGGCGTATGGTACTAGGTTTGAAAACTGGGCTAAATGTCTCTTCATAGTTGAAACTGTGGAGTTGAGTGAAAACATTTGCAACAAGGCAGGTCTTGTATTGTTCAATGGACCCATCGACGTGAGTTTTAATTTTAAAAACCGCACTTACTCCCAACTAAATTCATATTGGGATGTTTAGGAACTAAGGTCCATATATGATTTGCATGAAGGGTGTTAATTTCATCTTGCATGACTCGCTGCCACTGTGGGTCTTTGAGAGCCTGGACGTAAGTTTTGGGTTCTTGAGCATGAGCTTGTAAAGCAACTATAAAACATGCAGGAACATGATAACGTGTGGAGAGGTAGACCTTAGAATGTCTAGTGCCATCTTGAGTTCTTGTAAACATAGGGTGAGTATGAACGGGGCTTGGAAAAGTAATTGGTGAGGGCTTAGATGATGTTGGAGGTGACTCAATAGGAACCATTGGAGCCAGAGAAAGGGACGGGCTAGAAAAATCACTGGGAGCTGCTACCACTGGAACGAGACCCATGTCCATAGCCAGGCAACGATACCCTTTATGATGTGAGGAGTATCCCAGAAACACACATCTCACTGATTTATAGGCAAGCTTTGAACATCCAAAGGGGGTGACACATGGATAACATGCACACTCGAAAACTCTTAAATGAGTGTAGGGAGGAGGGGTGCCAAAAATGAGATCATGAGGAGATTTATTTTGCAAAACTGGAGTGGGTAACTTGTTTATGAGAAACATTGCAGTGTGAAACGCTACTGTCTAATACTTAGATGGAATGGAGGAATGAGCCAACGTCAAACTAGTTTCAACAATATGACGGTGACGATGTTAAACCAAACTGTTTTGCTTAGGGGTTCTAGGATAAGAGAGGCGCTGAATAATCCCATAAGATTCCAAAATCTGTCGTAAATTGTGATTGACAAATTCACCTTCACCATCACTTTGGATAATTTTAGGCCAGATGTTAAATTGATTTTCCAAGAATTTTAGAAAAGTGGAAAAAATAGTAATAACATCATATTTACGAACCACTGTAAAGAAGATTGAAGAAAGGCAAGAAGCTGACGACATTGTTCTTTGGAGAAGGACAATTGAGGAGTGGTATATGAATTCATGGTTGCTTCATCAAGGCTAGTAGAAGATAAAGAAACTTGATTTACAAAAGATGTTTTGGTTCTTGGATTCTGATGAAATCCAGGAAGATAACCATGCAACTTGTAGCATCTTTCAACTGTGTGTCCAACGAGGCCATAATGTGTACAAATAGGCTTAGAGCGTTGCTTAGGATAATGCTTGTTGTTTGATCCAGAAGAAACTATGTTCTTGCTAAGTAAAGTAGCTGATTCAGTCATCACAGAGGGTCATACAACTTTTTGGTTTTTTTTTTTTCTTGCAAAGTGAGAGACAACACCCTATCAATGAATGTCATTGGACCCATTAATAGGATCTGCCCTCAAATGTGTAAATACATCGTTTAACCCCATCAAGAATTGAACAACATATTTCTTTTCATGTTGGCCAATCACTGTCTTTAAAGCCCCACAAGAACACCCCATGTTATAAGAACAACTAGTAATTGGTTTTACAGTAGAAAATTTATCCCACATAGATTTCAGTCTTGTGTAGTAAGAACTCATAGAACATTGATCTTGAGTCAAAGAAGCAAGATCTTTTTTGAGTTTAAACACACTAGGACCATTACGCTGAGTGAATCTAGTCTTCAAGTTTCTCCAAACTTCTTTAGCGATTGGAGTAGTGATAACACTGGTAGCAATTTCTTTGGTAAGAGAATTAAGAATCCATGAAAGGACCATATTGTTATAATGAAACTGCAAAATATACAAAGGATAAGAGTGATCTATAGGCCAAAAGAAAGTTCCATCCACAAAACCTGTTTTTTTTCTTAGCATTGAGAGCTGTCAACATTGATATGCTCCTTGTGTAGTAATTCTCACCATTTAATAGTTGAGAATCGGGGCTTTCTCCAATGAAAAAAATAGGGATTTGAAAAATACTCCAACAGAAAAGCAAGGTTTGATGCGGAAGCCATGCCAGAGTTTGATGCGGAAGCCATATTAGAGTTTATTTGCTCTAATACCATATCAAAGAATTAACCCAGTAGACTTAGGGTCTGTTTGGGATTGCGGTGGGAGGTCTAAAAAGTGCGATAGAATGGTATAAAGTACTTATATGACAAAATTTATCCGTTTGGTAGTTTTACATTAAAGTATTTCTAAACTAAGAAAAAGCAGAAAACTACGTTTCAACAAAAGCACCAAAGTGATGCTTTTTGTCAGAAGCACTTCAGAAAAAATAATCATTATTTTACCGTGTTATGTACATTACGAAATGACCCTCATCATTTTAACACAATGACAATTTTGCCAATCTATATTTTTTATTATTCCCGTATAATCTACTCAAGACTTTACCCATCAATATTTTTCATTCTTCTCCTATCACTTATGCATCGTTGAAGAAATTTTCTTTTTCATTATAATTATTGAAAAATCTATTAGACTATTTTTGTTATTATTTTATTATAATATTTTATTTTTATCAAGTATATGCCTTTTTATGTCTTTTTTATGTCAAAAAGTGCTTTTTAAATTTGTTTCCAAACAAATTAGCATATTTAAAAGTGCTATAGACATACAGATTCCAAACAATAAATAGCTTTTTAATAGTAGAGCTTATTGTGTTAAGTTCTAAGCTATAAGTTTTAAGTTAAAAGTAATATTTTCTACCGCAACCCCAAATATGCACTTAGTGTATTGAATCACAAGAACGAGAGAAGTGTAGAAACTTGTGCTAGGAAAAAAAAAATTGAACGAGAGAGAAAAGGGCTTGTATTGTATTATTTGATAGCCAAAGTACATTTGTCGAGTCACTTACATACACACAGTAATTTAAGAAAATGTAACTAACTGTGCTATCTGTATTTTTGTATATTACATGTGTAGTTTATATGCCAGTTAGACTTGTATAAGTTAATAAATAATGCCACTGGCAATGGGGAGGAAAGAGTCCTAAAGAAGAGGAAAGCAGATGAACCATCTCAGACTGAGTAAGTAGCAGAGGCTCTGTCTAACAAGAAGAAAAAGAAAAAGAAAAAAGAGAAGAAGAAGAAGAAGAAGAAAGCTGATGCGGGAAAACAACTACTCCAATTAATGGAAATGACCATGCGGAACTAGAAGAGGTTGTGACAAAGGAAAAGAAAAAGAATGAAGAAAGATTTGGCTGGGGATGCTAAGGTATCGAATGAGGATGAGAATGTTTTTGTCTATGAAAAGCAGAAGAGAAAGCATGCCGAGCAAGAAGAATATGAAATACCGAGTAGAAGAAAGAGAAGCATCATTGACTTAAAAATGAGCTCAATAGATCCTCAGTTCAATCAACTTAGAAAACAGAGTCGCATGTCATATCTTGATTTTGTCTCTATGATACCAACCAACAGATCCCTCTATTTATTTTTTCAGGATACAATCAATCCCTTTATCTATCTTCATTATAGGAAGGAATCACACTATAATGCATTGAATCCTTTATAAAATGTAAAACTTGCATAATAGTAACAATGTTATCATCATGACAACTCCCTTTTAATGATAAAATCATATGCACCCACTTGACGATGCAACTACGATACCAGTGTAATGAAATTTTCTGTTATCTACAAAATGCCTAGAATGGAAAACACAGAGGCAACAAATACAAGGAGAGAAATTTCATATTAAATACCCAAAAAAGTAGATAACAAATTTTATTAACAGGGTGATAGAAAAGATTCAAATAAGCACCAATTTACATGCTTTAATTATAATACTCAGTTTTAAAATATTGATTAAATGAAGATATCCAAATCAAAAACTCTATATACAATTACTTTTGCATACTCTTTGCGCACTCTACTAATATGTTTGTTTCGTCATTTTTTCTTTAATATAAAACAACTGTTTTGGCCAATCAAATCAGTGGACTAGTGGAATGCGCAAAGAATACACAAAAGTGACTACATATAACAGAACTACTTTGGCACCCATACTCCATCACCCTCTTTTAAGTTTTGTAGTTTATCATGTAGACAACATATATATATATATATATATATATATATTTATGAGTTAGCCAATCGCATTAGTGGAATGAGTTTAGATTACGTAAAAATGAGAGCACATAAAAATTTTGTTTGTATATATATATATTTGTGAGAAATTCTATTTACAGTCTTAAATAGGGACTGTGTGTGTAGTCTTATTGATGAATGAGAATAAAAGGGAAAAAATCATCATTCTAAAAAAGATATTATTATAATTTTAAAATTCTTTTAAACATAACTATATGAGCTTGTATGAGTAATCCTCATTTGGAGACTAAACTAACTATATATATATGATATTATTTAGTGACAAATTTTATATTTTTTTGATAATTCATGATGATCTAATTAAATGGTTTATAGAAAAAGATGTCATGTACCCATATTTTACATGGAACAAAAAATACAAACTTTAAAGCTTCATTAATACAAAATTAATGAATGTAACAAACTGCTAATCAAAACTTGGCCATTAACAACGTCGTTGAATTTAAATTCTAATAATAATGTAAAATAAGTAATACTAAAATGGGTAAGTAGGCAACACATCGTAGCCTTCTTCCATCTACAAATTTGCAGCGGTAGTTAAATACTGACTAACTGGTTGATCTATATATGGAATCTTTTACTCTCATGTTTAAGCTCTCGGGCTCAGGCGCCCAGCTAACTATGGTTAACTTTCCCGTGTATTAAGGAATGGAAAATGGAAGGTTAAAACCCATGCCTCTGAGAGAATTGTACCTGACGGGTTGACTTCTGCGTAAATTGGACGATCTCTGTTGCTGTTTTATTCTTCTTGTCCGAGTGCCGAAAAGACGGCACAAGACGCCAAGATGAAACAGAGCTCAGAATTACGCTGTCTGAATAACAAAAATTTCATCACTGTAAAGTCTCTTTCCTTCTCTCTCGCTCGCTGTATTAGCTATTCTTTGATGCTCCAGTCCCAGCAACTCCTTGTTTTTTTTAATATCAATTTTGAAGCTCATGTCTCTCTTTTTACTGGATGCCCGGATCAATTTTTGGCTCCAAATGATTCTTGGAAGCTCCGAACCATTGAAAATTGTATTTAATGTACGATTTTCTCTGTCTTTCTTACATGGTCGAATGATTTTATATTCTTCTACTCACATGGGTTTATTTTTATATTCGTAAAGTTTCTTCTTTATGTGAAAATGGTAGTGATCAATTGAATTTCTTATGCACCATGTTTAGGTCGTATTCTTAGAGACAGCTGATTTAAGTCGTTGACTCTTCAGTTTATTTATGAATGTCAAATTGGTTGATTTATATTGATGATTCAATAGTTATATGTGTGTGTGTGTAGACCATGTTGAGCAAGGTCTCATATATGTGTATTGTTTGGGTGTGTAGACCATGTCGGGCAATGAGGCGTAGATTAAAGAATGGGATGCGTTATCAGTCGAGAAGTGTCATCAGGTATAATATCCGAGGCGAAGGAGGAGAGGACTCCAAATGCTCCGTCAAATAGGGAGGTAGATGATGTCTCAGAGGGGAAAGTAGATAGGAATGTTGTTGAGGTTGATAGCGGGGGGAAAGAGGAGGTGGAGAAGGAGAAGGATGGTGGTGATGGGGGTCAGCGGCTGCCCAGGGAGAGAAGAAAGTCTAGGGCGAATCCAAGGTCAAGTAATCTACCAAAGCACTCACGAGGAGAGCAGGTTGCAGCCGGATGGCCACCGTGGCTTACAAAAGTGTGTGGGGAGGCACTCGGTGGGTTGATTCCAAGAAGGGCGGACAGTTTCGAGAAGATTGATAAGGTGGGTACCATTTCTTTTGAAAATGCTTTTAATTTGGGATGATAGAATGACTATCTTGAATGATGTGGCCATGGCCATTCTGCAATCAACAGCATAAATTATGTTTAATTGGTTCTAAAATGGGGAAATGTGATTATGGGTCATATCATTAGAGATGCATTCTTCAAAACTGGCTTTCATTAATTGCCTGTCATAAATGATGTGGCAATGACAGGCTTGAAATCACTACAAAATGTTCATTATTATTTGTGAAAATGAAGGGAAAACAAGACGTTCACTTCATTCGAGATTGGAGATTCATGATTATAATGTTAATTATGGTTTATAATATTTGTGCTTTTGATTTCTTTTTCTTATTGGAATTTCTCTTGTTTTAGATTGGGCAAGGAACATATAGTAACGTGTACAAAGCTAGAGATATATTGACGGGTAAAATTGTTGCACTAAAAAAGGTTCGATTTGATAACTTGGAACCTGAGAGTGTGAGATTTATGGCTAGAGAAATTCTCATATTGCGGCGTTTAGATCATCCCAATGTTGTGAAGTTGGAGGGTTTGGCTACATCAAGGATGTCTAGTAGTTTGTACCTGGTCTTTCAGTACATGGAGCATGATTTAGCTGGACTTGCTGCTAGTCCAGGAATTAAATTTACAGAGGCTCAGGTTTGACCATGTCCTTGGAATCTGAACTTTACAAGATCTTTTCATACACGTCATAATTTGTTCCTGTCAGTGCAGGTCAAATGTTATGTGCATCAATTACTATCTGGACTTGAGCACTGTCACAACCATGGAGTGCTTCACCGTGACATTAAAGGATCAAATCTTCTTATTGACAATGGTGGGATACTAAAGATTGCTGACTTTGGGTTGGCTTCTATCTTTGATCCAAACCACAAGCGCCCCATGACTAGTCGAGTGGTCACACTTTGGTATCGACCTCCTGAACTCCTTCTTGGGGCTACCGATTATGGAGTGGGCATAGACCTATGGAGTGCAGGTTGCATTTTAGCTGAGTTATTGGCTGGGAAACCAATTATGCCAGGCCGTACAGAGGTCGCTGCTTACTTTCTTGTCTCTCTTTACTTCATTTTCAGTATCGTATATCAACTCTCTACTTCAATTTGGTAGAATTTGCTTTTATTTGTTGTGCTGTGTTCTCCAATTAATTTTATTTTGAATATTTATCCTTTGTCTTATATACTATATGCCAAATGGTCAAAAGAAGCCAAAGCAACACAGTTGTTTTTCTTTTCTCTTCATTTTTTTTCTTTAATTTTTTTCAGTTATTTGCTCTCTGTTGCATGTCATAGTAATGGAAGCCTTGCAATCCTGTATAAATTGAAGTTCTGTTTATTGGTTGAGCACCTCTTTTTCCCCCTGTTGTTTGCTGCATTTTGAACATAAATATGTGATGACTATTATCAGAGCGGCTCTGATATCTTTACTGCTCACTTAGGTTGAGCAACTGCATAAGATATACAAACTATGTGGCTCACCCTCAGATGAATACTTCAAAAAATTGAAGTTGCCTAATGCAACCTTGTTCAGGCCCCGAGAGCCTTACAAAAGATGCATTAAAGAGACGTTTAAAGACTTTCCTCCATCATCCTTGCCCCTTATTGATACTCTTCTTGCAATTGATCCAGCAGAACGGCTGACGGCCATGGCTGCATTAAGAAGTGAGGTGAGTCTTGACATATTCATGACCAATCTTTTTCAATTGACATGCATGGTTTTATTCTGTTTCTTCCCTTCATAATCATGCTATCCCTTATCGATAAGTCCTTTATTTATTTAGATAAACTTGACAATTTGAGTGACTTTTGAATTCTTTATTTATGCTGGGTGTTTGCTTTCCTTAACTGTTTATGAAACTGAGTGCTGTATTCCTTTAAATAAGTTGAGCAAACATAAAGACACACATTATGGAAACTAAAAGATTGTTAATTGTAAATAAAAATTAATAGTTTATTTAAATATATTGTTTTCATTTAATAATGTTAAGTTTAAATAGGAAATATTAATTCAATTAGATTAGTATTTTTCATTTAAGATAACCTAATGGCATATATTACATACTTTCATTTGATAATAGCACAACTGGGGAGTGGATGATAAGCCTTTATGGAACTAATTTTCATTCCATAAATGAGATGGTTGATGATGTGGCTTCATAGGAGCAAAGTTCCATACTTTGAAAAATTTTTAGTGTATAGATAAAAATTTGTTAAAGGTCATGTTCTTCGTCATTTCTACCTAGCTATCTTGTAACAATATGCACCTATCCTTAATTATTGATCTGGGAGTCTGGTAATCTGCTTTGGAATTGGTTTTCTGTTGGAACTCTTAAACTACAGATTTTGCCGCTTGTATTTTCATTTGTACTACTAAACTAAACCAAACTAAGTCTTAAGTTTAACCAACTCAACCTAATTGGGTCAAAACCTGTACTTCAATATCTGAAATATGCCTCTAGAAATGAAGTATCTGCTGTTGAAACATTTGGCCTACTGATGATTGTTCTTCACTTGGATCAAGTTTTGTCCTAAATATCTTGTTCTATATTATTTTCACCTTCTGCTTTCGTTTTGTACATTCCTGGTCTTAAAAATATATGCCTATAGGGGCTGGCGGTGGCAGTTTTGCTTGCTATGCAAAACTCGGTTTTTCTGGTACCCATGGTAATCAAACAGCTCTGTTTTATTCACCCTAAGTGAAATGATGGGCATCACAAGGGTGGTACTAAGTCATTTAAATGGTATTGAGAATCTACAATTTTGATCATGTGAGCTTGTTACATGCTTAATTTATTTCCTCTGGACTCATCACCTGTCTGGTATGTTTCTGAAATTAAGCCTGTGTGCTACCAATTTTCCTCTTTTCCCAACTTTCGACAGTTTTTCACAACCGAACCTTACGCTTGTGAACCGTCTAGCCTCCCACAATATCCCCCCAGCAAGGAAATGGACGCTAAACGACGGGATGATGAAGCTCGGAGGTGTGGATGCTTTACATTCAGTTTTTTTTAGAAATAGCTTTACTTTCAGTTTATGATACTTTACATTCTGTTTATTTATTTATTTATTATTTTTTATAAGTAGCTTTGCATTCAACCTCTGGGATCGTATCCTTTGCCAGGGCTATTATTAGGTTTTTATATTTATTGCTTTGGTTAATAATGCTTAAAGGCATAAGCAACCGGATTTTTTGGAATCGTTCTTCATCCTGTTAATTAAATATGTATTGCCATATATATATATATATATATACACAATCATGCAAAGCTAAGGTCTCCCTGCCATATGTCTCCATTTCTGCTTTTTCCCCCAATCTTCACTTCTTAGTGTGCATTGATTGTTGATCTGTTAACATGTTCCATGTCAAAATTCTTTCCTGTCATCGGTATGGACATGTCTTCCATGGATAGAAATATGTAACTGTGAAGATTTTTAACCTTATGGTTGTGCAGATTAAAAGCTCCAAGTAAAGTCCAGGCTGAGGGTGCAAAGAAAACACGGACACGTGGTCGTGCTGTTAGGGCATTTCCTGCTCCAGAAGCCAATGCTGAGCTTCAGTCTAATCTTGACGTATGTTTGATAAAATCTTCTATCAACCATAAATATTTTTTTCTTTTTTCTTGTAGCTACGCTGATTTAGCTTCTAACTTATTTCATAAACATCGCCTCTAATGGTAGTATTTTCTAGTTGATAACCAGATTATGATATTACAACCCTATTTGTGCCCCTCTCAATTCTCTTATTATCCTTTAGGTACTTGATTTGACACAAATTATTGTGCCCTTCATCAAAACTATAATTTTGAGTTTAAGATTTGAATATTGTGGTCTCGATTAAAAAATGGTAACATGAGATTTGCACCATGTTGTCTTTTTTAGGCTTTGATAATATTTTAGCATGCTGGATTGAGAGAGTGGTGAATGGAACTTTACGTGTTTTAGAAGAAGTTTTTGTAATTTCTAACGATTCAAAGACATTGACTAGTCCTTTTGGAGTATAAATACTGATGTGATTTGTACTTTTCATGAGTTATTACAAATGTTATTAAAGCCAATTTCAACCAGAAGTGTGGGACTTGAGCCATACCACCTACATTGTAATGGTCCAGCGAGGACCTGAGGGAAATTAAAGGGGCAGATTGTAATACTTGGGATTTAGGATGAGATGGTGGTGAATGAGATCCTACATTGCTTAGGAGAGAGGAATTTGCATGGCTTATAATGATTTCATGGAGCTCCAATTGTAATTAGTAGTGTTAATAAATGGCTCTAAACAAGTTGAAAAGAAACTATGAAGTGTTGCACTCTATGTTCCTCTTCTCAAAATGTATCTTGTTCTCTCTTCCCCCGTAGGGTTAGCTACCAAAGTGTCTTTCTTAATAAGCAGATACAGTGATGATTTCCTGAATACTATTAATTTGCTAAAATATCAGTCAGTTAAAAAGAGCAGTATGTGTAAAATGAATCAGATGGAGCTCGAGGCGTTTGAATTGAACTTGTCATTGAACAGGGCAACAAAATGTAGTTTTATTTGATTTATATGAGCTTGGGAAAAGCGCAACGTCCTTATATTTGATGAAGCAGCTTAGGCTCCTATTTTTGCACTCATCTCTACATGCATACAAGCACGTTAATTTGACCAAATCTTGAAGTCACTTTTGATCTAATTTAGGTTTGAGTTCTAGTTTATGTTTCTTGACTCTCTCGTGTTTCTTCTGAAACAGAGAAGGCGTCTTATTTCTCATGCAAACGCAAAGAGCAAGAGTGAGAAGTTTCCTCCACCACACCAAGATGGACAACTCGGCTTCCCCTTGGGAGCATCAAATCGTATTGATCCTGCAATTGTTCCACGAGATGTCCCATTTAGTTCAACTTCATTAACTTACTCAAAAGAACCACTCCAAACATGGTCAGGTCCACTGGGTGACACGGGTAGAGCTCATGCTCCAAGGCGGAAAAAAAATGCTCCAGGTGACGAACGAGGAACCATCAAAACCAGAGACAGGAGCTCATGAGGATAAAAGATCCGGTGCTCGTAGTAAAGGAAAGAAAAACATGGCTTAAACTTGAGCGTACAGATCAAGATGTAGATTTGTTTGCTGGATTGCCTATGCTCACACTGTTTCGATGAGTACTCGTACTGCAATGCAATGCATTTCATATTAAACTCAGCCTGGCTTCTTTTGGCATCAAAAAATGTAATTGATTGGTTAGAGGTGCAGGGCGTATAATCAATTTTTACTTCTATTGTCCCTTACTTTCCCCCCCAATAAGATCAGAAAAGAAATCTATTCAATTGCAGGAACAGTGGAAAATTCTTGTACTATGTATATCTTGATTTCTTGTTGTCTCCAAGGTTCGAAAAATAAATGTGGTGCACTGTGCAGCCATATTCTCTCTCTCTCTCCCCCCCCCCCCCAAAAAAAATAATATACATTAATAATGAGAAAATACTACATACTATACCCTTATTTCACTTGGTATCGGACGGACAATGTCATATCTATATAATATAAAAAAGAAAAAAAGGAATGAGAGTCATGTAATAATTAACTTTAAACTTTTAATAATAACAAAAAAAAGGAATCCCAAGGTTTATGTCACAAGAACTAGAGCTGCACAACCACATTCTTGTGTTGTTTGAACTTTTTTAATTTTCTTTGCAGACAGTATTTTTGGATAATTCGACTATGTAAACTGATCCCTTAAGTCATCTTAAAAACTACTATTGCATTTATGAATAGGAAGATGATTAGACACGGACGTTGGGGCCTTTTCAAGTAGGTATGTACACATGATAGGGATGCATAGAGCAGTATAATTTTCTCATTATCTCACTTGACGCCGATCGATCATGCACACAAGGGGAGCAGCACCTTCGTGCTGTCGTCTTCGAACACCAATTTGAAGTGATTGTATGACCCATTGAAGGCACATGAGTAATGTATCGTATAGTTATTTTTGTATATTTTTTATATATTTTATTGATATAATTATTTGTATTAATTTTTTTAATACATAAAAAATCACATCAGTGGATTGTATAAAAGTGTATGTAAAAATGACAGTACATAAAATTTTTAATGTAATAATGTATCCGGAACGAAGCTAGCTAGGATTGAACGTTCACGTTAAGGTCTGCACAATAAGAAGAGTACTCCCGAAGTGTCTCGAACTTTTATCTATCTAGTCTGAAAAGATCCAAAAAGGAGACAAAAGTGAAACCAAAAAACACTGAATGTTGGGTCTAGTACTTTATTTTGAATGTTAGCTTGAAAAGAGAAAGATCATCAGAAGTATATATATATTATATATCCTCAACACCCAACTGATCGATTAACATGTTTCACATTCTTCTTCTACTTAACCATCATTCTTCACCATGTTAAAAGCTTCAAGAAACGTCCCCTGGATCCTTGTTCCATAACGATTAGCTCTTTTCCTCCCAGTGGAATAAAGGGAATTAATAAAAGGAACCTTTAAAAAAATACCAAAAAAAAAAAAAACATTAAGACATTCTTGCTTGTTAGAATAATTAAGACTGTTACTTCCACATTAGTTAAGGCTATACAATGTAGTGCTTAACCGATGTGAGAATAACAGTAACTATTCTAACATGGCTTTCTCTCTTTTCCAGGTCTATATATATATATATATATATATATATAGGACTACACGTTTGGCTCATTTTAAGTACTACCACATTACAAGCTGCTTAGATAAAGAAGCTAGCCGCATTGCATAAGCTTACGAGAAGTGAGGGAAAGAGATTGCTTGAAGAGAGATGCCTCCGCCTTGGGGACCTCCACCAGGAACTCCAGGACTGCAGGGGTTATGTGGTTGCTTTGATTTTCCGTATCGTCCCTGCGAGTTCTCCTTTTTTTTCCCCTTACAATCATACAAGTACCTAAAAGAAAGTCAAGTGTGTGTGCGTATGTATATATATATTACACTAATGGTTGTATATTGCTGTAATACTGATGCTTATTTTCTTTTTTAAGTATAATTAATACCAATGAGAAGTAGCTATCGATGGAACTTAAAAATTCTATTGGTTTCTTTTCTTTTGCAGTTTATATGTGCTATGCTGCTGCTGCCGCCGCTTAGAGAGCTGTTGTGGCCCATTATTTGGAGGAGGGCCAGGTGGTCCATATTAAAATAGATGATTCTATGCCACCTTTTCACAAACGGAATGAAGGCATTCAGCATGACACTGCAGCAAGCAATGGAGGGTGTAAAAGAATTGATAGGCAGAGTAATATATGAATTCTTGTATTTTCACTTGATATTTCGTGTAGTATGCACAGCAATATATATAGCAATGTATTTACAACTGATTCCTATTTTTATGTGAACAATTCAAAACTTCCTATAGCTATACAATTTCAGTTTAGCAGGATCGTATCTTCCTCATTGTTAACCTCCTGATTTGCTGCTATGATTCTGCTGTGATCTCGGCACTTTCCATTGCTGCATATTTTCTAGTAACTCAGGATCCTTATCTTCCTGGTCTTCAGCCTTGACTTCAGCTATAACAACTTGATTCTCTACACACCCCCTCAATCTGGAGGGTAGGTCACGGACATTCAGATTGTTTTGAACTTGTTTGAATTTTATTGGCGGCAATGGTTTGGTAAGAGCATCTGCCAACTGATCTCTACTGGAAATAAATTGAACCACCAGTTGTTTGTTGAAAACTTGATCTCTTACAAAATGAAAATCGATTTCGATGTGTTTTGTTCTGGCATGAAATACAGGATTGGTAGTGAGGTAAGTTGTGCCAATATTATCGCACCATAGTATCGGAGTTTGTTTTGGAGGAAGACCAAGCTCAGATAAAACTGATTTGAGCCAAGCAAGTTCGGTTGCTGTATTTGCTAGCGCCTTGTATTCAGCCTCTGTACTGCTTCGAGGGACTGTAGGCTGTTGCTTGCAACTCCAGGAGATCAAGTTGGAGCCCATATAGATGCAGTAAGCACCAACTGATCGTCGATCATCCCTGTCAGCTGCCCAATCCGAATCTGAATAAGCCTGCAATCTGAAATCAATAGCTTTGGTGATGAATAAACTTGTTGAAAGAGAATGTTTAAGATAGCGCAAGATGCGCTTAACTACAAGCCAATGCGAATCAAGAGGCCGATGCATAAATTTGCTGACTTTGTGTACAGCAAAGGCCAAATCAGGCCTTGTAAATGCAAGGTATTGCATGCTGCCGACTATACTTCGGTAAAGACTAATATCCTCAAAAGGAGTTCCATCTGCAGAGTTTAGATGTGGGGTAGAGGCCATGGGACTACTGCAAGACTTGGCTTTGTCCATGTTGCTCCTTTTAGTAAGTCAACAATATATTTTCGCTGAGTTAGATAAATGCCATCAGAACATCGAAGTGCCTCTACCCCAAGGAAGAAATTCAGAGAACCCAAGTCTTTGACAGCAAATGTTTCCTTTAAGCATTTAATCACTCTGTTGACTGCATCTAAACTTGAACCCGTGATCAAGATATCATCAACATAGATGAGAATATATACAACAGTTGTTGTGGTTCTAAAAATAAAGAGTGATGTATCGGCTCTACTTTCATGAAAATCTAAGGACTTGAGCTTGTCCGAGAGTTTAGAAAACCAAGCTCTTGGAGCTTGCCGCAAACCATAGAGCGATTTGTGTAATTTACACACATGATTGGGATATTGAGGATGAATATATCCTTGTGGCTGAGACATGAATACCTCTTCTTGTAAATCACCATGCAAAAATGCATTTTGCACATCCCGTTGCTTGATAGGCCAATCATAAGAAATTGCAATAGAAAGCACTAACCGAATAGTTGCATGCTTGATGACTGGACTAAATGTCTCAGTGAAGTCAATTCCTTATTGTTGGTGAAATCCTTTGGCGACTAGTCGTGCTTTGTAACGCTCAACAGTATCGTCGACCTTCTTTTTAATCTTGTAGACCCATCGACATCCCACAATGTTGGTGTTAGTTGAAGGTGATACCAAAGACCAAGTACCATTTTGCAGCAAAGCAGAAAATTCTTTATTCATTGCTTCTCGCCAATGAGTAGACTTCGATGCCTCAATATAAGATGTTGGTTCCATGGCTGTATGAACATTCTCTGCTAACAATGCTCTCGGAAGAGGATACCGAATATAGCCATCACTGGGTTGCCGAGGTTTATGAATATTATTCTTTGATCGTGTTGTCATAGAATGACTGTTTGTGACACAGTTAGAAGGAGGAGGCCGTGTATCAACTGGTTGCGCTTGAATAGTATCAGATTGGAAATTTGTAGTGACATGCTGTGGAGATGTGTCTGGATCAAGTCCTGCAGAAAGAGACAACAAAGGTACAGATTGTGTGCATGTGGAAATATGGTGAGGTTGCAAATTTCTTGAACACGTGGATTGTGAAATATTGAGTTGAAGAGGAAGAGAAACAGAGTGTGCTGAATGCTAATTAGGGACGGTGGAACTGGGTTCTTTGACATAAGGAAAATATGTTTCATCAAATATGACATGTCTAGAAACATAGACCTTACCAGTAGAGAGATCGAGGCACTTGTACCCTTGATGACAAAGACTATAGCCAATGAAAGTGCATGTTTTAGAGCGAAAATTGAGTTTGTTTTTATTGTAAGATCTCAAGTTGGGCTAGCATGCACAACTAAAAACACGCAGAAAGGAATAGTCAAGTACACGATTATACATCATTTCAAATGGTGATTTTTGCTGTAAAACTAGTGTTGGAAGTTGGTTTATAACATACACAGCAGTTTGAAAGGCATCTTCCCAGTACAACATAGATAAATTCAAATGAGCCAACATGCTTAAGCCAACTTCGACAATATGTCGATGTTTACGTTCAATTGAACCGTTTTATTGATGAGTATGGGGGCAAGCTAGGCGATGGTTAATTCCAGTGTTCTTAAAATAAGTATGCAAGTGTCGATATTCACCACCCCAGTCAGACTGGATGGCTTTTATTTTCCTTTCAAAGTGTTTCTCAACATACGCTTGAAAGGTTAGAAAAACTTGTTCGACATCTGATTTGAGTTTAATAGGAAAGAGCCAAAGAAACTTGGAATAATCATCTAAGAAGCTCACATAATATTTAGCACCAATGGTAGAAACCATAGATGCGGGTCCCCACACATAAGTGAAAATTAAATCCAAAGGTTGGAAAGAAACAAATGGAAAAGATTTAAACGGTAAATCATGACTTTTAGCCATTTGACATTCAGGACACACAGAGTGCACGTTATTTTTTGCAACTGGAAAGGCAATGGTGGAAAGAACTTTGTTGACGATGGGATCTGAAGCGTGGCCAAGTCGACGATGCCACTCACGAAGAGAAACACGAACACTGGAAAAGGCTTGAGGGAGATTGGGTTTGGTGGAAAACCGATAGAGGCCATCATTGAGATGTCCTTGATGAAGGAAATTCCCTGAGTAGTCCTTCACAAGAAAGAAATGAGCATGAAATTCAAAATAAACATTATTGTCAATACAAAATTGCTGCACAAAGATTAAATTCTTTTGAATTTCAGGAACAAGAAGAACTTGGTTAAGAACAAAGGTAGAAGTAGTAGTTGAAAATTTTGAAGATCCAGTTTTAGAGATTTGCAAACCTTGACCATTACCCACGTGAACACTATCAAAACCATTGTAGTCAACATTTGTTAGGTTCATATTAGCAACATCATTTGTGAGATGATGGGTTGCACCTGTATCAAATTGCCACTCAGGCTCCCAATTGCCCTTGGTCATAGCTACCATAGCCTGCTTTGGTGGTGTTTTGGGAGAGTCCTGATAAGAAAGATCAAATATGTGATAACATTTCTGAGCAGAGTGTCCAGGTTTATTACAAACCTGGCAAATAAGCAAAGACTGGTCATTGCTTCGGTTGGCAGAGTTATAGCCACCAAGATTGCTATGCCCCCTGCCTCGAGAGCTACCGCGTCCATTCCGTGCAAAAGGTTGTGATTGACGTTGAGTAACATTAGCAGAGGGTTGTTGAACTGCAGGGGTAAGTTGATGTCGAGAAAGGCGAGCTTCAGTGGTCAAGAAGAGAGAATAAACTTCCTCAAGTGTCACACTGTCAATGCGTGCAGAAATGGAGGCCACGAAGCTGTCATATTCATGGCCTAAACCTGCAAGCACATACATGATAATATCATCACGAGTCATTGGTTGTCTGGAAACTACTAATTCATCCACGAGCTGTTTGATGAAGAGAAAATACTCAGTGGCAGATTGGCTGCCCTTAGTGGCAGTGGCCAGTTGTGTGCGTATTTGAATAATTCGCGCATGAGATCGTGAAGAAAAGGTTTCATCCAGTGAACACCAGACAGCGTTGGATGTCGTATAATTGACAACTTGAGCAAGCACCCCTTCAGTGAGGGAAGACATGAGTGTGCTTAGAATTAGGTTGTCTTGACGTACCCACTGAGTGTAAGCAGGATTCAGGCTTTCAGAGATAACTCCAGTTTCAGGGTGGGAGATAGAAATGGTTTTGGATGGTTTGGTTGTGGTACCATCAAGGTACCCAAAGAGATTCTGACCTCTGAAATAAGGCACCAACTGTGCTTTCCAGAGTAGGTAATTATCTTGAGTAAGTTTGACAGTAACAACATGAGACATGGAGATAAGGGAGGGATTTGAGGAAGACATAGTTAGACGATGGTCTTTTCACGGCTCGAATGATACCATGTAAAAGAATTGATAGGTAGAGTAATATATGAATTCTTGTATTTTCACTTGATATTTCGTGTAGTATGCACAACAATATATATAGCAATGTATTTACAACTGATTCCTATTTTTACGTGAACAATTCAAAACTTCCTACAGCTATACAATTTCAGTTTAGCAGGATCGTATCTTCCTCATTGTTAACCTCCTGATTTGCTGCTATTCGACTTATTTTATCCATTGCTGTCACCCAATCATGGCCCTTGCACCAACTTGATATTGAAAATGCCTTCTTGCATGATTCATTGACCGATGAGGTGTACATGCGGCAATCTCAGGGATTTATTGATCCTCTACACCCCACATATGTGTGCAAATTGCACAAGGCTCTATATGGTCTCAAACATGCACCACGTGCTTGGTTTTCACAACTTAGCTCATGGCTACTTGCATATGGTTTCACAGCCTCAAAGGCAGATCCTTCTTTGTTCATCCTGCAGCATTGTGATATCATTCTCTATCTCTTAGTCTACGTGGATAACCTAGTTGTCATAGGATCAAATTCTTCAGCCATTGATCTTCTTCTTCATAACTTAGGCTCTGCTTTTCCAGTCAAAGACTTGGGCAAACTTTCTTTTTTTCTTGGACTAGAAGTCGACTACACCAAAGCAGGGCTTCTACTCACTCAACGAAAGTACATCAAGAGCTTGCTTCTTCGCAGTCAAATGATCAATGCAAAACCAATCTCCTCTCCAATGGCAGCCTCTCTCAAGTTATCAAAATCTGATTCTCCAGATTTTGATGACACAACTCCATACCGAAGCATCGTTGGTGGTTTACAATATCTTTCTCTCACCAGGTCAGACATCTCCTTTGCAGTGAATAAAATTTGCCAATTCATGCACTCTCTGAAAACTTCTCACTGGAGTGCTATTAAACAGGTCCTTAGATACCTTAAAGTCACTATCAATTATGGCTTACTCTTTAAAAATCAGTCCACCTTCACACTTCAAGCATATTCGGACTCTGATTGGGGAGGATGTCCAGACGATCGACGGTCAGCTGGAGGATTCTGCATCTACCTTGGAAATCATCTCATCTCATGGAGCTCGAGGAAACAACAGACAGTTGCTCGTTCATCAACAGAAATAGAGTACAAATCACTTGCATCATCAGCTGCTGAGACCATATGGCTTCAAACAGTCTTTCAAGAGCTGGGTATTTCTCTTCCTAAGGCTCCAATCTTATGGCGTGACAACATTGGAGCCACATATCTCTCTGTCAACCCGGTCTATCACTCCAAAACAAAACATATGGACATCGATTATCACTTTGTGAGGGATAAAGTTGATGCCCGTACATTACAAGTTCAATTTGCAATTCCAAAGAACCAATTGCAGATGTCCTAACTAAGCCATTAGTTGTAGAAAAATTCACTCTTCTTAAGACAAGTCTCAATGTGGTCGATACCCCCTTAGACTTGCAGGGGCGTATTAAAATAGATGATTCTATGCCACATTTTCACAAACGGAATGAAGGCATTCAACATGACACTGCAACAAGTAATGGAGGGTAATTACAGAGCCATTGTGTTTTACATCAACAAAGTACCACTCAACAACAGAGCACCACACAACCAAATACAAATTCTAGAAACTAACAGTTAGGGGTGAAAACGGTCTGGTCGGGTCCGGTCCGATTCGGTCCATCATTTTTTCAGTCCATCATTTTTTTCGGACTGGACCAGACTGAACATCTAGTCGGTTCGTTCGGTCCGATCCCGTTCGGTCAGTCCATTCGGTCCAATCTAATTATTTTTTTATTCTTTTTTTTCTAAATAAATCAATTAAACATTTTATTTAAATTACTAAATTAACATTAAGTAAATTATTAAAATAGATTATGTAACTAACTCATTAAAAAAAAAATTCTATGGTCAGTGATACATATTATAAATTATATATACATACATAATGCATATTATAAATTATAAATTATATTTATATATAAATTATAATATATATATATATATATATATACTATATACATATATACATAATGGGGAATTGGTATTAGGTTAGTTAATTTATAATTTATCAATTGCTTTATATTTACTTACAACTTAGGTATTTTACAAAAAATTTATCTAATAACTTTAATTAGATATAGATGTAGATGTTAGTAATTAGTTAATGGTGAATTGGTTATAAGTTAATTGATAATATACACTACTTAATTAATAGAATATTATTTTGTAATTACATATTTAAAATTTTATATTATAAATGGGAATAGGTTAGAAGAAAATTACATAATTAATTATATAATTATTATATAAAATAATATATATATATATATATAAAATAAAAATATTTTTTTTAATTTGGTCGGTCTGGTCCGCTTCAGTTCGAGGAATCGTGGACCATGAACCGGACCGAACTAGTTCAGTTCAAGGAATTATGAACTGAAACCGAATCTCATATTTCTCGATCCGGTCCAGACCAGACCAAACTGATTCGTTTTTCTGATCTAAACCGACCGTTTTATAGCCCTAATAACAGTAGAAGAATTTTTTATTGGTCCCTACAGTTATTTTGTAACAAATCCAATTGTTTTTTTTCTTTTACATCATATATAAATACCGTCTGCTATGGACAAATTTATTAATGAAGAAAGATTTCCAGAAACGTGTTTCTCCTTTCTAACAGTCCAACTGGCCCCTCCCTTGTGAACAGTTTGTCATGTTTTTGTCATGTTACCTAACAATCCTCGAACGATGTGTGTTCACAACGATCATTCATTCAGCCAAGAGGGAACCGACCGACCTACTTGCCTACCAAAAAATTAAAACCAGCAAAAATAACAAGTTTGACATGTTAGCAGGACAGCTTCATGGAGCCCTCCAATCCTCGAACGATGTGTGTCCTGTGGTTGTTGAAAACCGCGCATATGATTAAACAGCTGCATGTCTGTCTTAAGAGTAGATTGTATTCACAATCTACTTATTCAAAGGAACGGATATCTTCTGTACTTACTAGTCCAAGATGGTGTTAGAAATCTCACAACTCTTAGCCATTAAGTTTACTGCTACCCACTTTGACATTCTATAAATAAACCCTCTGCCTAGTTCCTTGTACTCCAACTTCCAATTGGAAGAGAAGCACAAACATTAGCACAGATGCCGGGTTGGGGCCCACCGCCGGGAGGACCTCCCGGCCCTCCGGGGGTATGCGGTTGCTGTGATTTTCTCTGTGGTGGCATATGCCGGCTTGTATCTTCATGGTGAGTTAGATATCTCTCTTGATTATAAGATGCTCTAATATCATATAGATTAAGTTTTCCTTCTTTGTTAGACTTTAATGTCCTTGCATGAGGTAGAAATTACACGAGAGTTTCTGTATTTAGAAAATAATCTGAACATGGAACCTAGTCAAGTCACCTTGAAGACATCATGTAATGATAATGAGAAGTGAATTGATAGCGGTTATCAGAAGCGATGCATGACAATTAAAGTCGATCGAGAAGAAATTAGGAAGAATAAGTGAGGATGAACAAGGTAAAAAGAGAGAGAGAGAGAGTCAAGAGAGGGATCAGAACCATCCGAGTAAGTGGAAGAAGGGAGAAAAGAGATTCAGCTCAAGAGATCATATTTCTCAAAATTCTTTTTTCATCAAATCTGTCAAGTGTTGGAGTGCATAAATAGACTCATGGACTAGAAATTAGATCCCATTAGAAAACTAGATTTTAATTACAATCTAAATCTGATTATCTAAACTTAAGAGGGTGGTATTGTTAACAGAATTCATGTTTGGTTGGCAGTTTCTATCTCCTTTGCTGCTGCTGCATCTTTGAGAGCTGCTGTGGACCAATGTTTGGTAGGCCACCTGGACCACCTGGACCCCCTGGTCCACCAGGTGGACCTCCTCGCTTCTAAGCAGCCACCAGATTTGTCGTGTATTAGTGAACCATACTATGAATGCAGATAAATAAAATTGATCATGCATGTATAGTTGTTAGCACATCGATCGAGGAAGATAATCATATTGAATTTTTTAGGCTTTTCTGTATTTTTTGGGGGCAGAATCCATTTATTCCTTCCCTATGTATTTTACCACCTCTCAGGTGATTATTGTCCATTATCTGAAGGTTATTTTCTGCTGATAATTGAACTAAACACCAGAAAGCAGAGTGTACTATTTTCAGAAGTGACTTTCTTCAGAACAAACACAAGCATTTTTGAAGACTGGGGAGAAGTGGCATTAAAATGAAAAATAAAATCAGATAAGACATGTAGCAAATTTTTGTGAGAATTTAGACTTTCTCAAACGTGTCAAGAGATCAAAACCTGAAGTTTCTGGGTTTCCACTTATCCACAAACAAATACCAGGTGAAGCTTAATGACTAAACAATGGCCATGCCGCCAGAACAAGTGATTGATTTCCTTTTTCCTGTTCTTAAAGAAGAGGAAGGTAATTTTTTGTGCTAAAAATTATAATCACTGAGATCAGAAGTATAGAACTTAGCCAAGCTGAGAGTTGTTGGGACTTGGGTCAAGCTAACTTGTGTCAACAAGCTCGGTTGATCCACACTTGCTCAAGCAAGAATGTGGTAGAAATCGTTGTATCTGCTGAAAAAAATGCATCATTGAGCCTGTTCATTAATGAAAGCATTGCTAGTCTGATTTCAAATAAAAATAAAAGACAATCGTCTCTTTTAATAATTATTTATAGGGTTATGCTGAGGGTAACGTGTTATGGTAAAAGTCTTCACATGCTGCCTAGGTTGTCTGAAAGCAACAACATATCAACGTACAATAATGTTTTGGAAGGATCAATCGATTAATAATTATGTGTACGAATCTTAAAAGTAATGGGACATGCTAAGGAATCTTCATGCTCCCCGGTAACAAATGTTAATCAATGCTATTAATTCATACTAATCCAAACACACATAGATCGTGACAGCTGATCTATTATTTCTAAATGTTAATTTCAAGCATGTATAATATATTTTCTAGTTGGACAGAAGCTCATATGATCCATTCTGTTTTCACATGATAGCTTTTTGAAACTTTGTTGCCTATTAAAAAAGAAGAGAGAATAAACTTTCTTTGGCAGCTATTACTGGAAAGCTTTTTCTTAGCAAATAAATATATGAGGGCAGATTTTGATCATATCTCTTGTGAAGATACAAATATGGAACAATGATTGCTTACAAGAAGAGTTGCACCTTTTGTGTAAAAGTGCCCTGCAATAATTTTGAAAAAAAGTAAATAAATACAAGATCTACATGAAAAATTATTAATTTTTTAATAGTAGATTCAACTATTTTTCAAAGTGACTGGACGCATGGACACTCTACAATTATATATAGTATTACTCATTTTCATTAGAAATAAAATTATAATATAATTCTAAAAAAAAATTATAAGTTAGATCATTTTCTCAACATAAAAGGCACCACTTATTAGTCACAACACTCATTATAATAGAGCTGGGTGCAGCTCTTCTGCATAAATAATGACCTGGGCTATCATTTTCTATCAATGATGTGTCTCCATGTAATTAGCTCTGTACATAAATCTTATATAGGGGAGTTCATAAACTGATATGGCCTAAGGTGATACATCATATTGTAAAGTATTTTTTATTATAAAATAAATTCGACATATCATATTAAATTATATGAATTTATAAATGTTTTGTGTAATATTTATATTTAGACAAAGTAGTTATGGACATAGCTTTCTTTAAAACCAATTCATTCTAAAGAGTTATTATTTGTCTAAGCATAGAAGAGATATATATCTTGATTAATCAAGTTAGTCTTTTTATTGTTTTCTTTTCTTCTTTACAAAATTCATTATAAGTTAGGCTGGATCGAATATAAGAAGTGTTTCATCTCATCTCGTCATTATAAATTTTTTAAATTCTCATAAAAGATATAATAAACAATTTAATAATTTTTTTTTAAATCTTAAAATAATAATAATATTACAAAATATAATAATATTTTTTTCAATTTTTAATTTTCATCTCAATTCATTTTATTTCAATTCACTATCCAAACAGCTCATTGTAACCATTAAAACCTTATAAAATTGGACCTCATGGTTTCTCCACAACTCAATTGATTGGCAAAAATGGGTTTTTATCTTAAGACGAGAGAAAAATAAAAATTGCAAAAGACAAAAAAATAACCTTTTTTTAATATTTATTTTTAGTTTTCTTCTTAACATTTCCACTTCGAATCTGTGCGCCAATCTCTCCGTGTCTGTCTTCACGAACCACCCGTATCTCTCTCTCTCTCTCTCTCTCTCTCCGCTTAGATTTTCTTCCATTTTCTCTCTTTCCTGAGCTTACCGTCCGTCTCTCTCTCCCTCCCTCCCTCCAAAATCAAACTATTATCAATATTTTCTAAGCCTCCTTCGCATATCGCTCCGATGGAAATATGGCATAGCCGAGCTTGTAGCTATCCCGAGGTTCGTGCATTGTTGTGAGAATCATAGAGCTGTGGATCTTGCGTTGCGCAAGGATCTCGAAGCAGAGATTGTTTGTTAGCCCTCTCATTCTCTGCTTCTTCGAAATCTCTGTTTCGTTTGGTGCGTAAATTCGCAAGCTTCGTGCCTTCAACGTGTTATCTGTGCATGAAGCCTGGGAGTGCTTTGGTAAGCTTCATTTTTTTTTTTTTCCTGGTTTACGAAAAGAAAAGAAAATTTTCCATACTGTGGAAGCAAATTATTGGCCAGAAGTGGTTGTCCGTTTGGTTTCTGTGAAAAGAAAGAAAAGCAGAACTGGGGATTCGAAAAACTTTCTACTGTCTTTCTTCCAAGGAAGTGGAAATGATCGAAGACTCACCTCAACCGGGATAGAAATTATTACATTTTCCTCTATATTCTCAGGGAAAGTACATTGCTGGTTTTCGTTTCTCGAGGCTCAAACGAAAGCCCCTTCTCATTTTGCTTTGTGATCCATTTTGTTTCTCAGAACTTGTTTCTTATAATCATTTACGTTTTCTTTTCTCGCATCCTTTTTTGTCCTTTGCATTTCGGTTATTTTTTTCAGTGCTTATCAGCAGAAATACATGCAAGTTTTAGCTGGTCTTTAACGCGTTGAAGCATTTTGTATCGGTATTTCGGAGATTGAATACACAAGAAAATGTGCTTACTTTTTGATGTGTTGGTTTGCAGAGTCGATTTGCATGGTGAGATTTAAAAGATTTTAGGAGCTCAATGGTTCAGAGACATAGAATCAGCAGATTCTTTTCTCCAACGGAAATCTAAAATCTTCTGAATTGACTATTATAGATTGGTTCTATAGTGAGAGGAGTGGTGGAAATAATGGCTATCGGATTGAGTTCTATCATCCCGAGGTTGCAAATGCTATCCACTTCCGATCATGCTTCTGTGGTTTCGATGAACCTCTTTGTGGCACTCCTTTGTGCTTGTATTGTGATTGGCCATCTTCTTGAGGAGAACCGATGGGTGAACGAGTCTATCACTGCCCTTGTTATTGTAAGTTTCGCTCTTACCCGGTTATTTGGTTTCTGGTGAGAAAGAAAAAAGAGATGACTAGTTTTCATTTGTTCTACGTGGGTCGGTTGCAGGGTGTGTGTACTGGAGTTGTTATTCTGCTGGCAAGTGGGGGAAGAAGCTCGCATCTTTTGGTTTTCAGTGAGGATCTTTTCTTTATATACCTTCTGCCGCCAATAATATTTAATGCGGGGTAAATTTGACGTCTCATTGACCTCATTGTATAGAGAATCGAGCTCTTTTTCTTCAATTCTTATTTCTGTTTCGGATGTTTTGATTGCTCTGCTTTTTTTTGTGCATCAATTGTCTATGTTTTTATTCATGAGTTTTATGGTGCTTGAAGCGGTGCTAGGTGGTGGCCTATATTGCTAATTATGTCATTTACAGTTACAATGATTTCCCGTGAATGAACTCAACTAATCTTCAAGCTTTCTTATCTTATGGTACTACGGAATTTTAGAACCCAAAAGTATGTTTCAGCATTATCGTTGCCTTGGTTTGTAGTCATGTCCTCTTACGTGCTAATTATTGGATTAGCTTATGCTATCAGGAAAATCCAAAATACTTGACATAAAATATAGAAAATAAGAATCAGACCGTATGGTTATCTGAAATTTTTCATGTATTTTACTTTTAAAAAATTGATATATTTGATAATTAGAATGAGTTTTAGAGACAAATAGTTGCCAGCACTCCTTAAAATTAAATTGATTAGTGGGAAGAATGTAACATCTAACTGGTTCCAGCTTTGATGTCTCCGTCATCATAAACATGTTCTCCGTCATCACACCTTATTACTATGGGCTTCTTCTATTGTATTGAATGGCACTTCTTTCAATGATCTCTATGCTGCTTTTCACAGCTCTTAGCTTGTATCTAGGCTCTTTGTATACCCGTGCGGACTCGTGCCTTGCCAATTTTCATGATTTAATATATTTCTTTCTTACTTATCAAAAAAAAAAAGGCTAGAGCGGACTAAACTGGTGCAGGGTGGTGTTTAATTAGGCAATTTCAACATGAGCAATGCTAGATACAGTCTTAGGGCATTTAAGCTTCGCGCACTCCTTTTGAAAAAAAATAGGGCCCACCATTGAAAAATGGGTTTTTTCATGTGGATACTAGATTTGCCTATTTTTTTCGAAGGGAGTATATGGGGTTTGCATACCTTAGAACTGTACAAATCATTTCCCTTTCAAACATATAAAGATTTAAAGGAACTATGACATTCTTATGAAATTTTATGAGCTTTCATATGTGGACTATGCCTTTTGTGTTCTTCAACGCAATTCTTGCTTACTTGCAAAATAAGTTTTACAAGCTTTCAAATGGTATGTCTGTTTAAAGAACTAATTGCAGAAATTTAATGGATACTCCATGTTGCGGTATAGTTGGCATAAGTAGCAGGAAGAGATTTTATGGTTTACTGGAAGCCATGGAGTGTTTTCAAATGAAATGTGCCCAATGTGGCATTTCACATAAAGTGTGGAAATTTTATTCTAGTGTTTGAATGATTTGAAAATCTTGAGGTGTATGCTTAGTTTCTGTTCCTACGTCATCAGCTGGGATTTCATCAGTTTAATTTGATTTCACCAAAAAGCATGGTTGCAACAAGTAGCTCACAATTGTGTTTTTGTTGAAATTGGCACCTTATATTTTTTAAAACTTTTTATGGTTCAAATTTATATCTTCACATTAATAATCGTTAATATGTTAACAATGAAATTTTTATAAAAAATTTCTCCCAGCCTTATGATATATGATCTTAATCTCTATCATTTGCTCCAGGTTTCAGGTGAAAAAGAAGCAGTTTTTTGTTAACTTTACTACTATCACGCTCTTTGGTGCTGTTGGTACATTAATATCCTGTGGCATCATATCACTAGGTAAATATCGTCACATTATATTTGCAGTTTTTATTATTATTATTGTTGTTTTTATTTATTTTAAGTTTTACGAGGAAAGAAAAACTATTATGCCAAGGACGTTAAAACTACACCTTTTTCTGTTGGACAGCATTCTGACGGCCAATGGTTTTATACCTATGCACATTGTTTGACAATTAGTGTTAACTCTGTTTCAATTTTTGGGTTACTCACATTGACCATAATTTGGGTAACATTCATTTCCATGATTCTGATAATATGTGATCTATTACCTACTCTTGTGTTGCTGGTGAAACTGTGTTATAATCTGTGTTAATAGAATAAGGTTTACATGTTTGACAAAACCGACTCATTAAAAGGAGTGGAGAGTATGTAAGGAATTAGTTAGGATTTATTTTCGGAAAATGAATCCTTACCAATTTTAATTAGCATTTTTGGAATTTTTTTGACAAGTACCTTTATCTTATTGAAATTTGTAATTACAAATACTGAAGAAAGGAAGCGAGATTTCTGATTCAATCACTGGAACAGCAGTAATAAATTTGGAGAGCATTAGCACAACTCTAGAATAAGCACCAAACTGTGCCTTTTAAAAATTTGTTTGGGAGTTATCAAAGTTTCTTTAGTAATTGGAACAGCAGGGAGTCTTTGACTCTAACTTTTCACTCAATCCCAATTTCGATGATCACTGAACTTGAACAAACAGTTCCTATTGTGGTTCAGCACCGACAGGGTAAACTTTGTTGATAATCATATAGTGGTTCTTTATAGGGTTGTTGGGACATATGGTTTTCAGCCTTCTGCCTGAGAGTAGCACACAGAGGAGGTAATTATAGCAGTCTGGGTTCTAGTCTAGTTGGCACCATGTGATTAGAAGATAAAGTGATGAGGTCTCTAGAGGATAATATTGTTATTATCATTATTTCTTTTCACTAGCTGTTTTGGCAAACTAATCGAAAGGGTACATGGACCAATATCTCACACGGAATATAAGATAGTTTGAATCTCTTTAAGACAATTTATTTATAAATATATATACGATTCCATTTATTAGCAATGCAGCCAATTAGATTATGACTTCTCTGACTGATGGTAACATCAGTGATTAAAAAGTCACCAAGTGAGCCGAAAATCTCCTTTACAAATATTTTTTCATGGCACTGTGCTGCTCATTCAAAATATGGCCATATTCATGGAGTCAGTGGCATGTCCCCATTCTTCTTACGGCCTCCAAGCTATTAAAAGATTAATTACTGTCAATTGCTCCCAATTCATGCTGTAAGACAATTCTAGGGTCATACCAATCTATAGGAGGATTTACCCACTAGGAATGTATTGTTGCTTTCCTCTTGAACTTTACGTGTAAGCTCACTCGGCAGAAAATTCTCTGTTTGAAGCATATTCATCCGGATTTTTAGTACTTACCTATGCTTAGAACTGATAATTCTCACTCTTCTGTCTTGTGCAATCTTTGAGGAGAGACCATTACAGAGCAGAGAATCATTCCTAAAAATGCAGCTATTCTTTTCTTCTGTAAAAAAGTGATAATTCTCTTATCTGACAGTTTATATTCAGTATCTGTGTGATCGCATTGGGTGGACACCTACTCTTTATTTTTAGATATTGTTTTAAAGGCATATTACTAATTTCTTTGGTGTTAGAGGTTGGAATGAAAGTGATATATGCATCCATACTCGACAGTTCACTCTGTCTAAGTCACCTTGTACATTATTTCTTTGGCCAAATAATGTACGAGTCCTTTCAATAAATTTTTATTTTCTTCACCATGTTTGTACCAAATACCCTTCTGAATTGGATTAAAGTATGTTAGGCCTAGCAAATAAAGAAAAAAAGAAAAAAAAAAAAGAAACCCCAAGCGGTTGGCCCAAGTGGTGAAGGCCTTGGTCTTGGGGTATCACTTCAAGGTCCAAAGGTTGAACACCTCATGAGTGCAAACAATCCTTTGGGGCCACACCCCCTGGTGAAAAGCTAGCGATTTAACTAATTCCGTGTAGGGAAACTTCAGAGGGTGTGGTGCACAGGACCGGGATTTACTCTGCAGGGGTGGGTCCAAAAGGCCATGCCTTGGAGAGGTTCCCCGACATAGAAATAAGTAAATAAATAAATAAAGAAAAAAAGAGTTTGAGCTATTGGGTTTTATATTACTAGTTTGTTGTGACTGTAAAATTCTGATGCTTGATCCAGGGGTTACTCAGTTCTTCAAAAAATTGGATATTGGTTCACTGGATATTGGGGATTATCTAGGTACCACATTTGCCATTTTTCTTTTTCTAGTAACTTTGTTTGCTGTTTGGGTCTGACTATTGATCTGCTATTTCAGCAATCGGTGCAATATTTGCTGCCACGGACTCAGTATGTACATTGCAGGTATAGCAGATATCAGCATGTTATCTTGTCTTCAATCGGATAAGGTATCTACACTTCAAACCTGAATGATCACGTGACGGTGCAGGTGCTTAATCAGGATGAGACGCCTTTACTCTACAGTCTTGTATTTGGGGAGGGTGTTGTAAATGATGCAACATCAGTGGTACTTTTTAATGCAATCCAGAGTTTTGACCTCAATCATATCGACCCCAGGATTGGTTTGCATTTTATTGGCAACTTCTTTTATTTGTTTCTCACAAGCAAAATGCTTGGGGTGATAGTAAGCCTCTCTCTCTCTCTCTCTCTCTCTCTCTCTCTCTCTCTCTCTCTCTCTCTCTCTCTCTCTCTCTCTCATAGATTCCTATGTATGAATGCACGTGTGTTATGCTACATGTGCCATTCTCCTGTGGTATGACATATCTCTTTCCCCCTGCAGACTGGGCTGCTTAATGCATACATCATCAAAAAGCTGTATTTTGGAAGGTACGTTTGTCAGAATTGGAATGATCGAGTCAGTTGCTTTTACTGGTATTGCAACAATAGTAATCCATTGTTTTTTTTTATAGGTAACAATAGTATTCCATTGTTATTATATTAATGTTGAAAATGGACCTAGTCTCATAATAAGAAGGTGCCTTGTTTGGTCATTAGATCTTCTGCTAGGTTTTTCTTTGTTGAAGTGGTCTGGTGACACCTAATATTTAGGGTCTCCTGATTTGGCTTCTGAAGAAACCTTTAACTGATGGAGGAAAGAAGTGTTAGAATCATATACTAAAACCAAATTCTGATAGTACAATTTTTCTCATGATATAGGCACTCTACGGATCGTGAAGTTGCTCTTATGATGCTCATGGCATACCTTTCATATATGATGGCTGAAGTAAGATATCTAATTGTTTAACGGCACTTGTTTCCCTTTCTATGCTTCAAATGCTTTATATAGACGGCAGATTTGATAGATTGCTAATTATTTTTCATCTCACTAAGATGCTACTGTATTTAACCTGTTATGCAGTTGTTCTATTTGAGTGGCATTCTCACGGTATTCTTTTGTGGGATTGTGATGTCCCATTACACCTGGCACAATGTGACTGAGTGTTCACGAATCACTACCAAGTATGTCTTCTTAGAAGCTATCAAGCCATTTTAACCCATTTTTCATATGTAGAACAAAGGTCAATTTGTCATATACCTAATGCTTTAGATTTACCTTCAAATTATCACAGGCATGCTTTTGCAACCCTTTCATTTGTTGCTGAGATCTTTATCTTCGTTTACGTTGGAATGGATGCCTTGGACATTGAAAAGTGGAGATTTGTCAGTGGCAGGTATTATCAACATAAGACTAGATGACTAACTAGTCCTTTTAGTTCCAAGCTGTTAATATGTTGAACCTTATATCTATTAGTTGTAGTAGTCTATGTAATTTTTCAGAAAAAAATGTATATCTAGCTGCCTTGCTGAGACATTATTTATTGCTCTAACATGCAATGCTTGATTTTGCTTTTTGCAGTCCTGGAACATCTGTTGCTGTGAGTTCAATACTGCTAGGTCTGATTATGGCAGGAAGAGCAGCCTTTGTTTTCCCCTTATCATTTTTAATCAACTTAGTTAAAAAATTTCCAAAGGAAAAAATCAACTTCAGGCAACAAGTATGCTTTCTGTTTCTATTGCAGCATAATTCTATTTTTTTCGTACTTCATTGATGTACCAAATCTCACCATCATATTTATTGTTGTAGGTGGTAATTGTTAGCGTGATATGCTCTGTATTTCCTTATTTAGATTTAGACATTTGTATATATTTATTTACGTAGAATCTGTACAGAAGGCTAGTTTCCATACATAGACAGATTTCATTTACTGTAATCTAGGCTTAATTCTAGCCGTGTATATTGCACTTTGGTGCCTTTATAATGATAAGAAATCCTCACAATGAGGTATTCAAGCCATTTTGACATGGTATCAAGAGCAGGTTACTAGTCTTACGTTTTTTTTTCCTTCGGGTATTTTTTTTTAGTGTTCTCGGCGGCATCTGTGCTGTCTTTCGGTGCTGGACTGGTGATTCGGTCCTCTCTGGGTGGTTTTTGGCTGTGGGTTTCGTGTGTTCTGGTGTTTCGGTCCTCTCTGTGTGATTTTCGGTGCAGTCTGGTTGTGGGTTACGGGTTTTCCTGTGGCTTTCAGCAGTCTTTTGCGTGGCTCTGGTTCCAGGCTTCTAGTCGGCACTTTCTGTTGCCCTTTCCGTTGCTGGTTTGTGTTTTTCTGCTGCCTCTTTTCATTTCGGCTTCGTGGGTTGGGTATCGGCAGCAGCACTTGTCATTTTTTTGGTCTCGGCAGCAGTTGTTTCTGGAGCTTTCGGCAGCTTATTTATTCCTTTTGGATTGTCGGCAGTTTTTTGGTTGGTCAGGTATTATTTTTTAATTCGGCGTTGCTTATTTTTTTATGGGCCTCATGTCTTCCGAGTCTTTTACCGTAAAATTTACGGGTAAAAATTATTCTGCATGGGAATTTCAATTCCGTTTATTTGTTATGGGAAATGAGTTATGGGATCATATTGATGGGAGTAATCCGGCTCCTACTGAGCTTCCTAAATTAGCTCAGTGGCAGATCAAAGATGCTAGGGTGATGACATGGATTTTAGCATCGGTTGATCCTCTCATTGTTCTCAATTTGAGGCCTTATAAAACTGCTAAATCTATGTGGGAATATTTGAAAAAGGTGTATAATCAGGACCATACGGCTCGACGGTCTCAGTTAGAGTATGAAATTGCTAGTTACACTCAGGGCAATCTCTCCATCCAGGATTATTTTTCTGGAATTAATAATCTTTGGGGAGAATTTACTGACATAATTTATGCCACGGTACCAGAAGAGTCTCTCTCTGTTGTGCAGGAAATTCATGAGCAAAGCAAGCGCGATCAATTTTTAATGAAGTTACGTCCTGAATTTGAGGTCACTCGCTCTAATTTGATGAATCGTGCTCCTGTGCCGTCTTTGGATATTTGTTTTGGGGAATTACTTCGTGAGGAGCAGCGATTTGCAACCCAGGCTACTTATCAGCACGACACAATGATACCCACTGCTGTTGCTTATGCTGCTCACGGAAAAGGCAAGGGACGAGACATGCGGACTGTTCAATGTTTCAGTTGCAAAGAATACGGACATATTGCTAATAATTGTGCACGGAAATCTTGCAACTACTGTAAGAAGCCTGGACATATTATCAAAGATTGTCCTACACGTCCCCAAAATCGCCAGGCTCATGCTTATCAGGCTACGGTGGGTTCCGCTTCTTCTACTCCTATTAATGACTCATCTACTCTTACTACTGAGAAGGTTCAGCAAATGATTCTTTCAGCTTTTTCAGCCTTAGGGCTGCAAGGTAACGGTTCCCTTTCTCCCTCATGGCTTGTTGATTCGGGTGCATCTAATCACATGACTAGTTCTTCTGATACACTTAGCAATATTCGGCCTTATACTGGATCGACACACATTCAGATTGCTAACGGTAGTCAGTTACCTATTCATGCTATTGGGGATGTGGATTCCACTGTTAGAGATGTTTTTGTATCTCCTCAGCTTTCTACTAGTCTTATTTCAGTGGGTCAACTAGTTGATAACAACTGTGATGTTCGTTTTTCTCGTGATGGTTGTCTTGTGCAGGATCAGGTGTCGGGCAAGATACTCGCGAGGGGGTCTAAAGTTGGACGTTTATTTCCTTTACATTTTTCCATTCCTGATGTCATTTCATTTGCTTGTACCACTGTGAACAATAAGTGTGAAGTATGGCACAAACGGTTAGGTCATCCTAATTCCGTTATTTTATCTCATATCATAAACTCTGGTTTGTTGGGCAATAAAGATCAATTTTCTTCTCTCTCTTTTGATTGTTCCACATGTAAATTAGGCAAAAGTAAGTCTCTTGCTTTTCCTTCTCATAGTACTCCTGCTGAACGTTGTTTTGATTTGATTCATAGTGATGTGTGGGGCATTTCTCCCGTTATCTCTCATGCAAATTATAAATACTTTGTTACGTTCATTGATGATTATACGAAGTACACTTGGATTTATTTTCTTCGCTCAAAATTTGAGGTCTTCTCTGTCTTTCAACAATTTACTGCTTATGTTGAAACTCAGTTTTCTTCTGGCATTAAAATTTTGCGGTCTGATTCGGGTGGTGAGTACATGTCTCGTGAGTTTCATGATTTTCTTAATCAAAAAGGCATTGTTTCTCAACGTTCTTGTCCGTATACACCTCAACAAAATGGTGTTGCTGAACGGAAAAATAGACATTTGTTGGATGTCGTTCGTACGTTACTACTCCAATCCTCTGTTCCCCCTCAATTCTGGGTCGAAGCCTTATCTACGGCAGTTTATTTAATTAATAGATTACCATCCAGTGTTTTGAATTTTGAAAGTCCTTATTTTCGTTTGTATCATCGACATCCTACCTATCTTGATATGCATACTTTTGGTTGTGTCTGCTTTGTTCATTTGCCTTCTCATGAACGACATAAGTTATCCGCTCAATCTGTTCGATGCGCTTTTATAGGTTATAGTGCTTCTCACAAAGGCTATGTTTGCTTTGATTCATGCTCTAACAGATTTCGTATTTCTCGTCATGTTGTGTTCTTTGAGAATCAGTCCTTCTTTCCTTCTTCTGTTGAGTCTTTACCTGAGATACATGCTTTGCCTAATTTTGATGATCCGGTTTCTTTTCCTGATCGTTTCAAATCTGGACTTGTATATGAAAGACGACATCCTCCTTTGCCCCTTCCTGAGCCTGGTCCGCCATCTGAGCCTGTTCAGCATGCATCCTCTACGGGTGATCTGCCTCCTACCATAGTTCCTCGCCGTTCGACCAGAGTATCTCGCCCACCCGACCGGTATGGTTTCTCTCATACCTCTCTTCATGCTACTTTGTCCTCCATTCCCATCCCGTCAGGTTACTCTGAGGCAGCTAAACATGATTGTTGGCGGGCGGCGATGGCTGAGGAACTCCAGGCTCTTCAGGATAATCATACATGGGATGTTGTTCCTTGTCCTGCTCAGGTGAAAGCCATTGGTTGTAAATGGGTTTATTCCATCAAGCTGCGTTCTGATGGGACTCTGGATCGGTATAAGGCCCGGTTGGTTGCACTTGGTAATCGGCAAGAATATGGGGTGGACTATGAGGAGACTTTTGCTCCGGTTGCCAAGATGACTACAGTTCAGACTATTCTCTCGGTTGCTGCCTCTGAAGGCTGGCCTCTTCATCAGATGGATGTCAAAAATGCTTTTCTTCATGGTGATCTCAAAGAAGAAATCTACATGACCCTTCCTGCTGGTTTGTCCTCCTCTTCCTCCTCGGATGTCTGTAAATTGAAAAGATCGTTGTATGGGCTGAAGCAGGCTCCCCGAGCGTGGTTTGACAAATTTCGCTCCACTTTGCTTCAGTTTTCTTTTAAGCAGAGTGCCTATGATTCTTCTTTATTTTTCTGCAAGACATCTCTTGGCATTGTTCTTCTTCTGGTTTATGTTGATGATATTGTTATTACTGGGACAGACTCTGCTCTAATCACCCAATTGCAGCATCATCTCCAAGCATCCTTTCATATGAAGGATCTTGGTCCTCTTACTTACTTCTTGGGATTGGAAGTCCATACTGATCCTTCTGGCATTTTTTTTGAATCAGCATAAATACACTCAGGATCTGATTACTTTGGCTGGTCTTCAGGATACTTCTTCTGTGGATACTCCTCTGGAAGTAAACACGAAGTATCGTCGGGAAGAGGGTGATCTACTCTCTGACCCCACCCTATATCGACAGTTAGTGGGGAGTCTGAATTATTTGACTATTACTCGCCCTGATATTTCCTTTGCTGTTCAGCAAGTGAGTCAGTTCATGCAGGCTCCACGCCATCTCCACTTGGCTGCTGTTCGTCGTATTATTCGATATCTTCGAGGTTCCCCTAGTCGTGGCTTGTTCTTTCCTACTGGCACTCCTCTTCGTCTTGTGGCTTACAGTGATGCTGATTGGGCAGGTTGTCCTGATACGCGCCGATCTGTTACAGGTTGGTGCATGTTTCTTGGTGACTCCTTACTCTCTTGGAAGAGTAAGAAACAGAATCGTGTCTCCAAATCTTCTACTGAGTCTGAATACCGTGCAATGTCCGCTGCTTGTTCTGAGATTCTCTGGCTTCGAGGTCTTCTTGCTGAAATTGGTTGTGTTCAGTCCTCTCCTACCCCTCTCCATGCTGACAACACCAGTGCCATTCAGATTGCTGCCAATCCTGTGTTTCATGAACGTACCAAACATATTGAGGTGGATTGTCATTTCATTCGGGAAATCTTGGACTCTCGTATAATTACACTTCCTCATGTTTCTACTAATCTCCAGATTGCCGATGTGTTTACAAAGGCTATGACACGACAGCGTCATCAGTTTCTTGTCAGCAAATTGATGCTTCTTGACCGCCCAGCATCAATTTGAGGGGGGATGTTAGCGTGATATGCTCTGTATTTCCTTATTTAGATTTAGACATTTGTATATATTTATTTACGTAGAATCTGTACAGAAGGCTAGTTTCCATACATAGACAGATTTCATTTACTGTAATCTAGGCTTAATTCTAGCCTTTTATATTGCACTTTGGTGCCTTTATAATGATAAGAAATCCTCACAATGAGGTATTCAAGCCATTTTGACAGTAATATGGTGGGCTGGTCTCATGAGAGGTGCTGTGTCTATAGCACTCGCTTATAATCAGGTACGATATGGACATGCTGTTATATTTATAACTACATAGAAAATTTGTTAAGAAATAATTGATCGGAGGGAAATTTCAGTTTCTTTTATACTCTTCCGCTTGAAATAAGAACACTTGAATGGTGCATGCATGCGTACGTGGGTGAGATACAGATACAGAGATGGTAGCAGTGGAATATTTAGTAAACCTTTTATTTTTTAAATGCAGTTCACAATGTCAGGGCATACTCAATTGCGAGGAAATGCAATCATGATCACCAGCACCATAACTGTTGTTCTCTTCAGCACAGTGGTGGGATGTCTACTGCCTTTTCTGTGATCTATGAAATTGTATTGACTTGATTTAATCTGTTCTATAGTGATGAATATTAATCTTACCATTCTTTCGTCGTTCACTTTTAATTTTACTGTGTACATGATTGGTCCATTGAGGGTCAAACTTATTTACTTGTCACATTAAAAGAGCCCAATTTGGCCTCTTGATATGCCAACTGTTTGTATTTTCTGAGAATTAGCTGATTCATTTACAATGAAAAGAGAAAATGCAAATATGGTGCTTGCTGTTATGGTCTTTACCATTAAGCTTCTTAGCTATCAAGAATATGGGTGTTCCATTGTTCAAAGCTCCATTGGACGAGCGCTTGCTGTCAGATGCCTGCTTCCTCCATATTATTATTTATTATTTGTTTGGCAAGAGCATCATGGACATAATTTTATGTAGATACAATTAAAGTGGATCAGTTCCACCATGCTTCCAATTGAGGTTTTGGGTGAGCTCTATATGTATGTTATTTTCTTCAGAAATGATTTGTACAGTCGGGAAATGCAGTCGGCTGTAAAAAAAAATTAATACGGGACCTATATGAAAAAAAAAAATTATTTTTATAACTTTTTATAATTCATGTAGGTCCCCCTGAATATAAAATAATTTTTTTATAATTTTTTTTTATTCATTCCGTACAGCCGACTGCACGCCGACTGCATTTCCCGACTGTATGTAGCAAAGCCCTATTTTCTTAAGAGGAATGATGCTTCTTAAGGGAACAAGAAAACCAACTGCTCTTCACATGAATTTTTGTAAGAATTCTAAGTTACATTTATGGTTGCTTTTGCATTAGGATTGCTTACGATGTTGTATGAACAAGTTTTGCATATGAAATTTCTATGTTCTTGATAATGGTAATGACACTTCATATTTGTTTCTGGTCAGGTGTTTGGTTTGCTGACTAAACCTCTTATAAGGTTCTTGCTTCTACATCCAAAAGACACAGCCAGCAAGGTACAGTCAGATCCGTCTACTCCAAAATCAGTAACTGTGCCTTTTCTTGGAGAGGGGCAGGATTCTGTGCCTCTTCTTGGAGAGGGGCAGGATTCTGAGTTTGACCTACCTGAAATTACCCGACCAAGCAGCATACGTGCACTCCTGGCCACTCCTATGCACACTGTTCATCGGTACTGGCATAAATTTGATGATGCCTTCATGCGCCCTGTATTTGGTGGCCGGGGTTTTGTTCCCTTTGTTTCTGGGTCACCAACCGAACAGAGTTTTCGTCAAGGGCAATGAGAAGGTGGCCAAGCAAAGATGTAGAATGTGTTGTGGATGATTGCATACATCTTCTGGACAGTAAGGCACCACATGCCTTTGAACCAGCTTGTGAAATATTTGCTTCTGCACTGGGAATATCTCAGCGGGAAGGCCCAGAGAGCATAAAGGATGTGGTTGCAATAGGGTAGTGCGAAGGCTGTGCACCATAATCTTTTGAAACTGCTGCATATCATGTATAGCTGATTGTACCGATCAAAAAGAAATCATTTAGAGCTGGTTGTGTTTGCCCCTGGCTTTGGAAGGGGTTTGCCGTTTTTTTTTTAATGCGTCAATTGACATCGTGGTTATTTTAGTGATAATAAGATGTCGGGTGTTGTTAAGTTATTGTGATGCCTGCATTTTTCAATGAGTTGTAATTTTCTCATGACTAAACAAAGAGATCTCATCGTCAATGATATTTGGATAAGGGTTACGATGCTCTTGTACTTTGTTGTGTGTAAGTGAGATGTTTGGTTCACTTGTTTTTCTAATAAGATCTAGCATGAAAAAATGCATGACCCTTAAATGATAGATTGAGAGACTGGTGGATGCTTGGTGCATCCCTTACGTGCATGCTGATGAGAACATTGAGAAGTTAAAATAATAATAAAAAAGGATTACACTCGGTGGAAGTATGCCACATCACAGGATGGCTGCAGTATTATACAACGAATGTTATTCACAAAATTTGCAGTAGATATTTATATGCCCAGGGGCATTTCACTTCATTTCTTAATCCTTCATTTATGTGTATTCTAGCATATTAGACCATATACAATCACAATTATTCGTAACGTTTTCGTATTATCATCAGGAACAGAGATGAAAAGGGGCAATTTCAACCTGATGGAAGAAAGAAGACCCATTAAAACTAAGACGAATGAAAATTTGTACAACTTTATGTAATACTGATAAGAAAGAGGTCGGTATTACATGAAAAGGGAACAAAGCACGAGCACCCAATTTTAGATCGCAAAAAATGACCCAACGTAAGGTTTGTAATTTATTTAGAAGTACTCAGGCAGTCCTTCACAACCCTACTTGCAGGAGATAGTGCTACACTAGATGAAAGGTTTTGGGAGCAGCAGTTCATCCTTGCAGGCCAATAATACCTGCACAAAATTCCGAGGTAATATTAAACATCATGCGAGCAGAAGGTAAAAGACAAGACAAAAGAATATAGAAAAAACCACAATGTAGATTTTTTCATGGATCAAATAGACAATATATGCTATTTTCAGAGAGAGTGAGAGAGAGCATTGGGATCGCCTACAAATGCTAAAAAGAGGACACAAAGCCAAATTTAAAATGCGCTGTAAATTATGTTGAAATTATGCATCGATTATAGTTCAGAGTGATCTGGATAATTTACATACGACAAGTTACTCGGCCACCAGCATTTCCGGTGCTTTTGCTAAGCTCATGACCCCCTACATATCAAATAATTATATTAAGTTAGAAGTGGCAATACTTTTTTTTTATAAGTAAAACTTTATTAATAGGAAACAGCTTCGCTCAAGTACACAGGAAGTATACACAGAATAAGCCTAAGTACCAATAAACAACAATGAGAGATACAAGCAAATTATGAAAACTGCCCTCATTACAACTAAATACCGATGCCCAAGAGAATAATGTATTATAAAAAAAAAAAAAAAATCTCTTCAGCTCATCCAAGGAATGGCTCCCAGTCTTCAAAGCACCTCTTATTTCTTTCCATCCACAAACACCACATAATACAAAGAGGAATAATCATCTTCCACACAGTAGCGATGTGAATATTTCCCCTCATACCTGTCCAGCACTTCAAATTTTCAACCACTCATGCCAGGCATAACCCATACCACACCAGTCCTGTTAGTAATCTCATTCCACAAGAACCGAGCCACATCACAAGTAACAATAAATGATCCACGAACTCCCCATTTTTCTTACACAAGAAACACCAATCCATAATGATGAGACCACGTTTCCTCATATTGTAAGTGGTGAGGATTCTCCCAAGAGAAGCAGTCCATATAAAGAAACAATCTTAGGAGGGACCTTAAACTTCCAAATAGCCTTCCAAGGAAAACAATGATCATTAGAGAATATCGAAAGAGCCTTATAATCGGAACACACCGAGAACCTAGAATTTCCATCAAGAGTCCAAATCACCCTGTCCTCCATCACATTACCAAACAAAACAACATAGCATACAAGTAAAAAAAAAATAGCAAACATTCCAAGTTCCCAGTCATCAGCCGCTCTAAAAAAACTGAGATTCCAATGAAAAAACCATTAGAATTGTAATGCTCCAATGGAAGGCCCAAACCACATGGCCTATACTTCAAAAGGGCTAGTCATGAATGATACAATTGAAGCTCCACTGGAACCTTATAAAGAGCAAGAACTTCTCCTTCCCGATCAATATGGGATCTCATACACCACCTATCCTTATCCTTATCCTTATCATATGAGGTATCACAAAAACACACCAAGAAGTCAGCCACCAAAGCTTCTTTTGTCACTAGACATCTAGTAAAGAGTAGGAAAAACATACTTAAGAGCCCTTGAAACACACCAAACATCATGCCAGAAATAGACACCATAACCTCTTCCAACCTCAAATTTGAAAAAGTTGGAGAACCTCTCCCATCCAGAGCGAATATTTTTCTACAACCCCACACCATATGCCCCTAACTTCATTAGAACACCAACCCTCCTAAGACTCGCGTATTTTGAATCTATAATGACTCTCCACAAACCCTCCCCTTCCCGGTGATATCTCCGCAACCATTTTCTCAAAAGTGCTTTATTGAAGATCCTCAAGTTACGCACCCCCCAAACACCACAAGATACAAGAAAACAAACTTTATCCCAGCCAACAAGATGAAACTTAAGCTTCCTTCCCAATACCTCCAAAAAGATAATTATGAAACATCATCTCAATTTGAGAGGCCACACTAGCAGGTAACAGAAATAAGGAAAGAAAGTATGAAGGAAGGTTGAATAACATACTTTTGATAAGAGTTACGGCCCGTTTGGTTACATAGATGAGATGGGATGCTTTGAATAGTAATGAATAAAATATTGTTATAATATAATTTTTTAATGTTAGTTTTGTTTTAGGATTTGAAAAAGTTGAATTGTTTATTATATTTTGTATGAGAATTTATGAAAGTTGTAATGATGAAATAGGATGAGATGAGACGTTTTTGGTAAGTGAACAATAAATCCTTTTCCAACCTGCCAACCTTCTATCATTTTTTTCCAACACACCTTCCCAAATAGATTTTGCCTTGAAAGTAGTCCCCAACGGAAGACCACCCTTGGTATCTGAGTATAGGAGAAAAGATCGTGTACCTCTCAAACTCATGCTAGATATTTTTTCAACTTCTCCCCTTTTGTAGCATATAGGCCCAACACTTGATTTACAACTACCTGTGAATCTGATTTGGCCTTTATCTCGATCGCTCCTATCTTGGAGGCTATAGAAAGCTCTGCCACGAGTGCTTCATACTCGGCTTCATTGTTGGTTACTTTGAATGTTAGTGTTGCCATGTAGTATCGCTCTTTTTCGTCGGGGCTTAGCAAATGTATTACCAAACCCCCGCCCACCTTGCAAGATGAGCCATCTATGAAAAGTACCCATGGCTTTGCCCTTGGAGCAATTATATCTTCTTGGGGGAAACCTGAGAACTCAGCTACAAAATCTACCAGTGCTTCTCCCTTTACAACCTTTATTGGCATGTATTCCAAATCGAATTCACTTAGCTCAATCAACCACCCCACCAACCTTCCTGTGCTGTCAAGGTTTCTTAGGATCTTTGCTAATGGGCTCTCTATAAGCACCCTTATTGTATGGGCTTAAAAGTATAGGCGGAGTTTCTTGGCTGTTGTTATTAAGGCAAAAGCTAAGATCTCAATTCGAGGGCATCTTACTTCCGCTCCTCTAAGAGCCCAACTTACGTAATACACAGGATGCTGGGCGGCCCCTTCCTCCTTCACTAGGACGGCAGACACCGCAAATGGGGAAACTACTATGTATGCACAAAGTACATCACCTTTCTCTAGCTGCCTCAGGAGTGGCGGGCTTGCCAGGTGCTGCTTCAACTTCTCAAGGGCTTCATCACATTCTTTGTTCCAGGGGTGCATCTTGCGTAGTACTAAAAAAAAATGGAGGCATTTGTCTATTGACCTAGCTATGAATCTACTCAGGGCAGCCACCTTGCCCGCCAACCGCTGAGTTTCGTTCAAATTTTTTGGCGGCTTCATGTTGAGTATGGTTCTATCTTCTTTGGTGAGGCCTCAATTCCTCTTTCAGACATGATATATCCCAAGAACTTCCCAGACTCAACTCCGAAAGCATATTTCACAGGGTTTAGCCTCATTTTGTAACAGCGTAAAATTCCGAACACCACCCGCAAGTCGTCGAGGTGCTTGGCGAGTTCCTTACTTTTTACAAACAGGTCGTCTATATACACCTCCATAGACTTCCCAATCTGCTCCTTAAATATGTGATTAACCAACCTTTGTTAGGTTGCACCTGCATTTTTCAATCCGAATGGCATAACCTAGTAGCAATATAGCCCCCGATTTGTTATGAACAAGGTTTTCTCCTTATCCGCCACGTTTATTCGTATTTAGTTGTATCCTGAGTAGGCATCCATGAAACTTAGCATATGGTTTCCTGCTGTTGCATCCACGATAACATCGATGTGTGCTAGAGGAAAATTGTCTTTTGGACAAGCTTTATTTAAATCGGTAAAGTCCACACACATTCTCCACTTTTCGTTGCAAGTAGCTTCTTTATTTCCTCATTTATGGTAGCATACTTCTCTGTGCTGAACGACATTCTTTTCTGGCACACTGCCTTGTGCGCAGGATCCATGCCCAAGAGGTGCTCAATAATTTTGTTATCTATGACAGGCATCTCCTCATGGCTCCATGTAAACACATCCCTATGCTTTATTAACAGCAGCTTTAGAGCTTTTCTGCCTGCTAGCTAGACTTAGGTCCCAATACATGTGGTAGTGTCAGGGAGGTCTAAATATAATGTCACAAGTTCCAGTGGTTCGTTGGCTTCAGCATGTTGTTGACTCTGCTCATTCCTAACTTCCACACTCTTTTCTAAAGTCATCGCTAGAGGTGGTGGAAGGGGCGGTGTCAGTGCTTCGTCTTGTTCTGCTACGACACAAACTTCGCTTTGGGCATTTCTTAATTCTTGTACATAACATTCTCGTGCGAGAGCTTGTTGGCCTCGTGACTCCCCTAACCCGCTAGCAATCGAGAATTTCATCTTAAGGTGGTATGTGTACGTCACGACCCTGAGATAATTGAGCGTTGGTCTTCCTAATATAGCATTGTAGGAAGATGGAGCTTTCACCACCAAGAAATCAGTCATGGTGATGGTCGCCCGAGCACCAGCTCCGGCAATTACTAGGAGGGTGATAGCCCCGACGGGATGCACTGTATCTCCAGAGAAGCCATTTAATGGTGTTGGGGAGGGCCTTAGTTTACTGACGTCAATACCCATTTTGGTGAACCCTGCCCAAAATAGCACATCTGCTGAGCTTCCATTGTCGATCAGTACCTGCCTGGTTGTATAGTTAGCTATTACAAGGGTGACCACCAATACATCATCGTGTGGATACAACACTCGTTCTCGATCCTCCTCCTTGAAAGATATTGTTACCTTGTCACTAAACTTTTGGTACTTAGGGGCTCTATCTGTCACATATACATCTTCATATCACGCTCTTCGTGCATACACCTTCCGACTAAACGTGGATACGGCCCCTCCAGCGAAGCCCCCTACTATTGTTTTAATCTCTCCAATGGATGCCCTATTTCTGTCACCTTGGGGCGCCCTATCCCCATTGCTTTGGTGACCAACAACTCAATGTTGACATTGTTGCTTAGGACTGCTGCTCCTCCTGGTACTATGCCTGGGTTCCTGGCTCCTTTTGGGTTTTGAATATTCTACAACCATTCATTCCAATTCTCCTGTTCCTACTAGCTCGGTCACTCTTAGTCCAATGCGATCATATATGGTGGTACTTGCAGTAGAGACTACCTGTCTTAAGTTGATGTTGCTCTTCGCTGTCCTTCTCTTCTTACCGCATGCTCAAATTATTATGAATCAATCTGAGATTGTGGTTTGGCCGCCTTTCTCACCTTCTGTCTTGTCGATTCACACCAGTTTTTCTATTAATCTACCCACTCCTTCGTTCGACCTTTTGTCCTCCTTCTAAGGATCCACTAGAGCCTGTAGTGTATCTTCGGCATTAACAAAATCACCCACCCTATCCATAAACTCCCTGAGGGTGGAATGAGTCTTTCTGGCCAATTCTGCCATAAAGAGACTTCGTGGCCATATTCCACCCAGGAGGGCGGCGAGGGTAATCTTTTTTATCCTGGTCGTCTGCTGTTAACCTCTCTTTGTTGAAGTGGGTAAGGTAGGTTTTTAAGTTTTCATCTTCTTTCTATTTGACTGTTAGCAAGTAGGCGGCTGGGCACCGCCGCCTCCTACTGGCCATAAACTGGGTCGGGAACTGTTTAGCCAATTCTTCAAAACTGTTTATTGACCTTGTCCTAAGGGTCCCGAACCATCCCCTTGTTGTTCCTCTCAGAGTAGAGGAAAAGCTTGGCATGCAATCTCCTTTGGAAAACCATGGAGCGTGATGTAGGCCTTAAAATTCTCCATATGGTCTATTAGATCTTTGGACCCATCATACATGTCTATTTGGAGTACCTTGAACTTTGGCGGGAGCAGCATGACCATAATCTGTTTGTTATACAACAGATCATTTTGACTCCCAAGCATTCTACCGTGGAAGATCTTCTCATCCTCTTCGCCATTTTCTCATACTTTCCCGCCAGTTCTTTCAATTCGTCATGCATTTTTTCTTCTCCGTTCTTCCTAAGCTTGACTCTGTATTGCACTGCACTTCTCCCTCACCTTGCTCATTGTGACTAGGTACGGTGGTGTCATTAGATTCAACATTCTTTCGCCGCAAGTTGTCGTTTTCTTTCTTCAAGATTCCCATGGCCTCCAATGCCTTTTTTAGCTTTTCTTCAGTTACTACTAGTCATGCTTCCATGGATGTTAGCAATGTATCCATTGCTTTGCTGGCTAAGGAACGGGTTACAATCGGCATGTGAGAACCACGTTAGCGCTTGGAAATACTTCGATGCTTAAGTCAATAAAAACGTATCAAAAGAGAGCGAGAGAGAGTTTACTATCAAAGGTTACCTGGTTTATATAGAGTCTCACATTAAGCTTATCTTGTATTGTATTCATCAATGTAGATCGTTATTCAATAACTAAGATAGCCACGTATGTGCATGGCATCCTGATCTTCCCATGAAAAGTGGCATACAGTGTGTTAGGCTTTGTTGGGTTTGGGCTCTTTAGTTTCCTTCGGTCTACTGAAAGCTTTTTAAATTGGGCTTAAATATAAAATGGGCCCTCCAGTATCTACAATAAACAATTGTAGCTAGCTACTATAAATATGTATATGGCCTTGATCTTAATGAAGAGATCGAGAAAATCATTTTCAATCCTTCTCATTGTTAGTTCGTGGTCTAGAAATTAGATATGGAAATAAACTTTGTTTCTTTAATTCTTTTATAAAAAGCCAGCTAGCTAGCTTACTTGGGTGGTGATTCATTATTAATGTCTGATATTGCTTTTATAATCTTCTATAATATATATATATATATATATATATATATATCTATATGTTGTTTACTGTCAACAAAGGTTGAGAATTATGAGGAAGGAAGAAAATCATCCATAATATATATGCAGTAGCTGGAATGTCGCTTTCCAACATAGAGTTTGTGGAACCGATAATCACGTTTCTTTCTTTCTTTTGAAGTCAATTGGGTAGGGAGCTTTCATTCCCATTGTTAGTGAAATAAAACATATATAGTTAATTTATGGTGTTTGCATGTTGATCTACTATTATATAGCTTCTATTTAAAAACAATTCAACATATATAGTACGTCTCGGTTTGATTTACTATTATTGTGTCTATCTTTGATCGAATTTCATAATTTGTTCTACCAAAAATTTTTAATACCACAATTTAACCTAATCATTTAATCTCCCTTGGTTTTTTATTCATCATTTGATTTGGTTGGACTACATTTTTTGTTGTCACAATACTTTTCATCTATGACGAATTGACCACCTACCTAATTTGGATAGCCAACAATTGTAGACTAATAATTTAATATTTTTGTTCTACATTTGACAATAATGTTGTCCATAAAAAAGGTTGAATCAAGTTTCAAAGAAAAAAAAAGGTATCTACAACTTATTAATAAAGTAGGGCGGAAAAATGAGCAACTAAATGACAAAAATAAATGGCTATGAGACCACCAAAGTAGCGATAAGGTTTGCATATGGATCATGACCAATATGGAATCTTGTAAGTAGAATCTAGATCTACACATGATATAATATATCTTCAAAATTTATTGTAGAGTTTGGAACAAGAAGAACTCTAAGGAATTACAAAAATTAATACTATCATAAAAAATTAGAGTCATACTAAATACAATATATATTAAAGTATGCAATTAAAAAATATTAAAAATCCTTATTAAATATATATATATATATATATATATATATATATATATAAATGGATCATGAAGAGAATCGAGATGTGAATACTTGAACCCAAGGTAGCAATATTTGTCAAATAATATGACCCCACAACGGTCCCACCGATGGACACCAATGGATTGTGACGGTGAAAAATCAAATCAAAACACGCTTAGTTTGGTGGGTTCTTATCATTTATCATCTTTCATGCTTTTTTTGAGCTTTTTTCTTTTCTCTATCTTACTTTTTTTTTTTTTTTATTGGTTGTAAGTTTTTGTTTTTTCCTCCTTTAAGCTCGGTTTGGATTGCTCAATCCATATCATCTTATTTTATTATTATAATTTTTATAAATTTTTATATAAAATATAATAAAAAAATTTAATTTTTAAAATTTTAAAATAAAAATAATATTTTAATAATATTTTATTCAACTTTTTAACTTTTATTTTAATTCATCTAATTTCAACTCACTATTCAAACTCTATAATAAATGTGGAGATATATGTGTAGATCTAGGTCTTACAAGATTACACTTTCGTCTAATCTATGTGCAATTTAAAATTATGATAATACTTTTGGTGGGTCTCATGATGTACTTATTGTTGTCATTTGATTACTCATTTTTCCACCCATCTTTATTGATTGGCTCTAAGTATGTGCTAATTTTTCTTCGAAGATTCTCGATCCACCCCTTTTCGAACAGCATTATTGTCATCTTTGGTTTACTATTCTTGTGTCTATCTTGTTTGATCGAATTTCATAATTTGTTCCTCTGACAATTTTTAATATTACAATTTAATCAAATCCTTTAATCTCCCTTTTATGACTTAAGATATATATGCATTTATTTTTATCATTTAGTTACTGATTTTTCTGCCCATCTTTATTGATTGGCTATAAGTACATGCTTTTTTCTGAGAACTTCTCGATGCATCCCTTTTCGCACAGTATTATTGTCATCTTTAATTTACTATTTTTGTGTCTATCTTTGATCGAATTTCATAATTTGTTCAACTGATAATTTTTAATACCACAATTTAACCCAATCCTTTAATCTCCCTTGATTTTTTATTCATCATTTGATTTGATTGGACTACATTTTTGTAATACTTTTCATCTATGACGAATTGACCACCTACCTAATTTGGATAGCCAACATTTGTAGACTAATCATTTAATATTTCTATTCTACATTTGACAATAATGCTGTCCATTAAAAAGGTTGAATCAAGTCTCGGAGAAAAAAAAAGGTATCTACAGCTAATCAATAAAGTAGGGCAGAAAATGAGTGGCCAAATGACAAAAATAAGTGGCTATGAGACCACCAAAGTAAAGATAAGGTTTGTATATGGATCATGACCAATATGGATTCTTGTAAGTAGAATCTAGATCTACACATGATATAATATATCTTCAAAATTTATTGTAGAGTTTGGAACAAGAAGAACTCTAAGGAATTACAAAAATTAATACTATCATAAAAAATTAGAATCATACTAAATACAGTATATATTAAAGTATGCAATTAAAAAATATTAAAAATCCTTATTAAATATATATATATATATATATATATATATATAAATGGATCATGAAGAGAATCGAGATGTGAATACTTGAACCCGAGGTAGCAATATTTGTCAAATAACATGACCCCACAACGGTCCCACCGATGGACACCAACGGATTGTGACGGTGAAAAATCAAATCAAAACACGCTTAGTTTGGTGGGTTCTTATCCTTTATCGTTTTTCATGCTTTTTTTGAGCTTTTTTCTTTTCTCTATCTTACTTTTTTTTTATTGGTTGTAAGTTTTTGTTTCTTCCTCCTTTAAGCTCGGTTTGGATTGCTCAATCCATATTATCTTATTTTATTATTATAATTTTTATAAATTTTTATATAAAATATAATATAAAATTTAATTTTTTAAATTTTAAAATAAAAATAATATTTTATTCAACTTTTCAACTTTTATTTTAATTCATCTAATTTCAACTCACTATTCAAACTCTATAATAAATGTGGAGACATATGTGTAGATCTAGGTCCTACAAGATTACACTTTGGTCTGATCTATATGTACAATTTAAAAAAATGACAATACTTTTGGTGGGTCTCATGATGTACTTATTGTTGTCATTTGATTACTCATTTTTCCACCCATCTTTATCGATTGGCTGTAAGTATGTTCTAATTTTTCTTCGAAGATTCTCGATCCACCCCTTTTCGAACAACATTATTGTCATCTTTGGTTTACTATTCTTGTGTCTATCTTGTTTGATCAAATTTCATAATTTGTTCCTCTGACAATTTTTAATATTACAATTTAACCAAATCCTTTAATCTCCCTTTTATGACTTAAGATATATATGTATTTATTTTTATCATTTAGTTACTGATTTTTCTGCCCATCTTTATTGATTGGCTATAAGTACATGCTTTTTTCTGAGAGCTTCTCAATGCATCCCTTTTCGTAAAGTATTATTGTCATCTTTAATTTACTATTTTTGTGTCTATTTTTGATCAAATTTCATAATTTGTTTAATTGATAATTTTTAATACCACAATTTAACGCAATCCTTTAACATCTTTAATCAAGAGAGTAAACTATTTTATTCTACTTTAACTGGCTGTACGTACTGCTTTTTCTTTTGATATTATCGATTCCCTTTTCACTGACAGCATTATCTTCATCTTTGATTTACTTTTCCCTTAGGGCTGGAATCATATGTTTGAAATTACTTTTTTTTTTTTTAAATATTTTTAAACAAAAATAACATGTTTAAAAGCATTTTTTAAATATATTTATCAAACAATAAATAACTTTTTAATATTAGATTTTATTACTTAAGTTATAAATTATAAACCTTAAAATTATAAGTTATATATTTCACTACAATCCCAAAGATACACTAAGAGCATTATAATTTATAATTGACTTTATCGAATTTGGAATTTTAAATAAGAATATGATTAAATAATAAGGGTAATGCAAATTGTTTTTAAACCTCTTAAATATTTTTAAAAAAATTTACAAACTCATTAAAAAATATTTTCTTAATTATTAAATAAAACAATATAATCAATGAGTTGTCTTTGTGGCTTTCCTCGGTGGGAATATCATTTCCCAAGTAATAAACTATATATAGCAGTTTTTTTTAATAAATATATATAGAGAGTAATTGTATCCTATATAGCTTACTGCTTAAGCATGTAGATCTACCAATTTTATTTGGAGTACTTAGGAGTTAAATTTTGCAAAACGAAATATGCTACTAGGTTCGTATGATTATTTATCATTTTGTGGTGTAATTTTTAACTTTGCATTTTTTGAAATGAATACTAATACTCAATGTGACATGCAGTTCAGTCAATTGTCAAATTACTTTATAGATTGTCCAAAATCAATCTTGGCAAAATCATAGACACATTTGGTGAAAAGTATAGAATACCCAACATTAAGAAGAATTATAAGATAGAAAAATTGTGAAGGAATTGAAGAAAAATCAATATTGTGATCATGCCACCTAAGTTAATCTGAATCTGAAGAGATATATGTGCGGGTCTAAGTCCTACAAGATTACATTTTGGTCCTCCTTGTGCAAGTTGAAATTAAAGCTCTACTTTTGGTGGGTCTCAATGACGCATTTATTTTTATCACTTAGTTATTGATTTTTTTATCAATCTTTATTGATTGGCTATAAGTACATACTTTTTCCTCATAGCTTCTCGATGCACCCCTTTTCGGATGACATTATTGTCAATTTTAATTTACTGTTCTTGTGTCTATCTTATTTGATCGAATTAATTTGTTCCACTGACAATTTTTAATACCGCAATTTAACCAAATCCTTTAATCTCTATTGGTTTTTTATTCTCCGTTTGATTTGATCGAACTACATTTTTTGTTGTCACAATACTTTTCAAAATGGGTTGCATACTTACTTATTAATTTATTTATTTATAGAGTTGATATAGCAAATTTATAATAACTGCATATTCCCATAAATAAAAACTTTAAAAAGATTTTCCCAACCCGGGGATTTGGAGGAAAACCTTTTTCTATTTAAAATAAAAACTTCTAATAAGTCTAGTGAGCAACATTGAAGGGAATTGCAAGAGACAATTAAAATAAAATAAAATAAAATATTATTTTAGCTAATTTAAGCTAAAGTTCATAAATTCCAATGTTAAAACTTTGTACAAGGAAGTAACATTTGTCAAATTACAAACATAGATACCCACGTATGCATTTGTCATGCATTGTTTTTTTTTTTTTTTAAACGGTTTTGCTATTTATAAGTTTCACACTACATATCACATTTTTTTAAAATAATTTTAAAATTTTTTTGATTTTATTCTTCTTAAAATAATTGAATTTGTCTACTTATCATTTATATAATATACATGTAATAAGAAAAAAATTAAAAAAAGAAAAAAAAATGATGTATAGTATATGAAGTTTATCAATAGAATTTTTTTTTTTTTTTAATTCGGATGATGGTGACGCTGTATAGACTTGGATACTGATGCTCTGTTAAAAAAATTTAACAATTCAGTGAATATGTATATATTTATATATGAGAAATTATAGAAAAAAATTAGATATTACTTTTTAAGCTTTTTTTTTTATTTTTTATTTTTATGAATAAGAATATAGGGGCGTTGTTTTTCAATTTTGTATGTTTTTTTTAGTCACTTCTAATATTCTAAACTTTTGGCACTTCCAAGAATTTTTGCATTAACCCCAATGGACCAGAGTATTCTCAATGACTTATATATATTATACAAGAAATATAAATTATTTAAAAATTTATTTAAAAAAGGAGTTCCTTACAATTATGTAAAAGAATATTTAAAATATAATTTGTTAAGGTAATCCGCTACATGTAATGGATACTGTAAATATTTTTTATTATTTATATTTCATTTACTATTTCATTTTCTATTACTTTGATTTTCACCATGTAAGTAAATTCTTTTTTTTTTTTTGTTTATCATTTAAAACACATTTATTTCATTTTCTTCTAGCAAATATATTGGAAATATTTTTTTATCCAATTTTTCATATTTTGATATTATTTTTATTTTTTATTTGGCTTATATGTTTTTATTTTGTGTGTATAGAATTGAATTATATTATACTGTATATAAAACTATATTGCAAATATAAAAAATATATGGATTTTGCAAATTTATTGGTAGAAAGGAAATATTTAAAAAGAATAAAAAGATTATTTAAATAATACAAAGAAAAAAATAGATAAATTGATATACAATATATTGTAAAAATTTAAATGTAAAATAGAAAAAGTGAAGTTTGGTTATGTATTTAAAAGAATAACATAAATAAATAAATGTAAATGCTGTTACCACCTTGTTGAAAGAACATAATTTTCCTCCTATATTTTCTTTAACCCATTTATAGAAATAACAAAAGTCTATTAAACACATGAAAAGCAAATATTTTTTAAATAGTCAAAGACTCAAAGTTCAAATTTACCCTTAATTTTTTAAAAAAGAAAAAGAAAAAGAAGCGTGTGTTCCTATTTACATGCTAGAAGACACATAATCATTTTGTTTATATTAATTCGAAGAAGTTTACAAGAAAATCTTATCTTATTTAAAACATACTATTTATAAATTTTTCATATAATCTTTCCAAACTCTATAATGTCTTCTGAAGAGATATATATGCAGATGTAGGTCCTATCTACAAGATTTCATATTGGTCATGATCCATGTGCAAACTGCTCTAATGGGACTCATGACACGTTTATTTTTATCATTTGGTTACTAATTTTTTCACCTCACTATTTTTGTTGGCTGTATCTAAGTGATTTTTCCTCCTACATTCCCGATCCACCATCTTTGCACACAATATCAATATTTCATATTTGATTTACTATTCTTGTGCCTATTTTCGTTAATTTGATTGACTTTTATAACGTGTTCCATCGACCATTTTTAATACCACAATTTTATCATAATCATTTAATCCCTTTGAGAAATTAAAAGCACAAATATAAATTAAAGAGTAAAGAGAGTTTAAAATTTTACACATTAAGCATTAGAGTAGACAAGAATCATTCCATCACATTATCATTATCATTTATGACGTAACAATATATTTGTTAAAGATCTGTATATTTTAATACTATATTTAGTATAGCTCTACTTTCTTACTATGTATTAATAAGATGAAATTAAGAACGTAGATTCAAATTTTTTTTTTCTTTTTCTAGCTTAGAAATTTTTTTTTTCTTTTGTAAAATAAATGGAGCATTTTTGAAGTTTCAATTATTTTTCTTTCAAGCTTCAGATTTTTGTTGGGTGTCTCATTCCTTGTCACTTTCATAAATTTAATTGGGGGCGGTGGGGTTAGCCCCATTACTGCCCCAATTGAATATTCTGGCCGGTAGAACAAAATTAACGAGGAAAATGTTACGATGTACCTATCTTTCTGTACAAACTTCCCTACAGATTCTTATAAAAAAAAAAAAAAAACACAATGTACGCATGTTATATTGATCATGATAAAAATTAATCTTATTAAAAATCATTAATAAGAAACAAATTATAAAATACTTCTAACACATAAAAACTTATTAAGCAAATAAAATATAAAGTTGTAAGAAGTAAACTTTTTTAATCGTTCATTTTTTTAATCATTTTTTAAGTTTATATATGTAAAATGAAATTGTTCATGAAAAGCTTCCGGATCTTATTTTTGCCACTCTTCTTCTCTTATTTCTTTATCTATCCACTTTCTCTGTCAATGTAGTTCTCTTTTTAGTTTATTTTGTTTTCTTAGAGGCCAAAAATGACAAATTTTCAATTTTTTTTTACAACTCTTGAGAAACACGAGCAGTACAAGAAAACTTCCAAGCTGCAAATCATTCAAATGATAGTGGCAATTTTACGAAAATCACCGTGCGTAGTACTCATGCGCCTCTAACCACTACGTGTGGTGCTCATATGTCACCCATTTCAGTAGCTTTAATCACTACACACGTTGGATCATTAGAATCGCCACTATAAGATCTTTTAGATTTGACTTTTGTAGTTGAAAATATATAAGTATATTGTCTTCACGTACCATCACAAATTCTGAAGTCTACTAGAGTTGGCCTAAATTGTAATCTATACTCAACTTTTTGCACACACAAAAAATTTTGGCTTAACCTGACCTAACTCCACATTTTTTGAATAGTAATATTTTTTCACAAATTAAGTTGGTGGATTTTCTCCTCCCATTTTTAGAAATGACAAAAGCCTATTAATCAAGTGACAAATCAATTTTTTTTTTAATAATTAAAGCTAAAATAAACATGTGCATCTTCACTTAAAAAAAAATAAACATGTATTTCTTATATTCTCAAAATATGCACGACAATTTTTTCTCATTACTTTAAATAACTATGTTTAAAATGAGAGATATTTTTGTAAAACATCTTATGATAATAACATCATTATACAAAAATACCCTTATCTTATCACATTATTATGAAATATATTGTGAAAATGTATTTTGTGTGTATCGTTATTCTTAATTTAAAGATATTTTGTCACCCCAATTTAGAGGAAAACCTCATCTTTTTCAAAACAAAAACTTCTAATTAGTCCAGATGAGCCATCCTAACCTCATTTAAAAAAAAAAAAAGAATATTGAATAGAATGCAATGTATTTTGTAAATTCTGGACAATTGAAATAAGAAAGAAGATTATTTTAACTAATTGTAGCTAAAGTTCATAAATTCTAATGTGACTACGTTGTACAAGTTGTAATATTTGTAAAGGAAAATTCTTCTTGTCATCCTTATACTTCACACACCATATTTATTTTAATTTTTTTCTATAATAAATATGTAATGTGTGGATGATAAATAGAATAATTCAATTAGTTTAATAAGAATAAAATGAAATAAAAAATAAAAAATAATAAAAAATAATATTTTAATATATAAAATGTGTGGTGTGGGATGATGTGTAGCATTCCTCGTTGTAAAAGGGTGACTCTACAGCCACAGTTGGTAGTTCCTAAGAGTTATCATTAGTTGATTTTGTGTGTGTGTGTTTTTTTAACATATATTTTGTAATATTTTAATTTTTTTTAATTATAATATTATTAAAAAAATATTTACTTAATTATTAAAAATAAAAATAAAAAAATTCAGTAGCAACACAGAGCTACCAGCGGGCTCTCAACATTTTCATTTATCAAATCAAATCGCACTTAGTTTGGTGGGTCGCTTATTATCACTTCTCATCTGTAATGCTAAAGCCAAAACTAATTTATAAAGCTCCGTTAATTACAGGAGCTTTTTTCTATATTTTATTATTATTATTGAGATGTTGTACGTCATTTTATCTGTATATTTTATATATTTTAAATTTATTTTATTTTATTTTATTAATAAACTAATTAAATTATTTTATTCATCATCCATATATTATAAACTTATTATTAAAAAAATAAAAAATAAAAAAATGTGATATATAATATCTATAGAAATAATAAATAAAATTATTATTAACATTCTTAAGTAAGTGGTGAAGACGTCGCATATCATTAAAAGCATTGCGGCAGCAAAAGGGTAGCCCGATCAAATCAACTAACAATTAAAAAGTCTGATTTTATACAAATTTTATAATCGAATTAGTATATACTAGTTTTACATTTTTAAGAACTGATTTCAGACTGGTTATTTTTCTAAACTGATATTTTCAGTTTTATCGGTTCGAGTTCTGATTGGTTCTATTTTTTGATTTTAATCAAGTGCTAATGTAGTTATATATTATATATAAAAATTATATATATTTAAGATTAAAATTTTATGTTAAAAATTATAATATAAAATTATTTCTTATATAATTATATAGAAAAGCTATATATATACATATAATATTTTATATAATATTAAAAATTATTATTTATATATATATATATTTTATAAACCGGTCCGGTCTGGTTTTGGAAAATCAAGAACCAAAATCAGACCGGGTTTATCTATTTTTAAAATGTAAGAACTGGTTCCAAACTAAATTGGCTTAAAACTGGACCAACCGGTTGGGTCTCGTTCGGGTCAATTCTCTAATTTTTCGGTTCGAACTTTCACCGCTAATCATACTTAGAATGTCCAACTATTATTTAAATAATTTACGAAGGATTTCTTATTTTACTCAAAATATTTAAATAGAGCAAAGAGAGAATATAAAATAGGAAGTAAGGTATTTCTCAAAATTGGATAATAAAAATTAAGAAAGAAGGTTATTTTAGTAAATTTTAGCTAAATTTCATAGGTCCCAATGTGAATTGCACTAGTAATTTGGTAATTCTTTTATAGAATTAATCTTTTGGTAAGTTGCCATGTAAAATTTTTTAAATAAAATTATTATTTGAGTCTGGATAGGTACAGGTAACTTGGCACACCAAATCGTATACCAACTCTTTTTTTTTATTAAAAAAATTTAAAAAATAAAAATAAAATAAAAAAGATCTCTATCTCATAAAAATTATGTTCATTTTCACTTTACACTATTTTATTAAATAGATAACTTACATATTAATATTAGAGCAATATTACATATAGTCTCCGGATGCATAGGTAATTTTATTTTTAAATTATTTTAAAATTATTAATATATCCTTCTTAAAATAATTTTTTTTTTAATAAAAAACTAATGCATACAATTCGTAGATTGCACATAAAATTTCTCTTAACATTAATGTGTGATTTGACGTGCAACTCGCTTGTAAAAAGATTTTTTTTTTTTTTTTTCTTTTTTTTTTTACTAGTGCGTTTGAGAGAAAAACCCTAGAGAGAGGAGCTCCTCCATCTCTCTAGAAACCAGGTAGCGTTTTTCGTACGAGGGAGGTGGGAGCTTAGGCTTCCCCTCCCTCCAACTCTGTTTTCCGTTTATTTTAGTTTTCCTTTTCCGGTTCCTTCTCTCTGTTTTGCTTTTGGTTTTTCCGTTTACAATAAGGCGTTGGTTTGGCAGTGGTATGGTGGTCGAAAGTTCCACCTCCCGGTCAAGGAGCCCAAAGTCATCCTCCAATATAAATCTCGCGGTTGGCGGTGTGATGGTTGCACGGTGGAGGAGGAGAGCTCGACTCCGATTTTGGCTGTGGAATGGTGTGGTCTGAAGGTCCTTTGAGTTTGACTACCGTATCTAAACTACGTAGCTGGGCGTGGTGGAAAACAGAGGACCTCTGGTGTGGGCGGAGTCCGGGCGGTTTGCCATCAGAAGTGATTGGTTTGCTTGCAGGCTTGGAGGTAATACAGTGGGGTCTAATGTGCTCTGTTTTACCATGGAAAACAGAGTTATTTTCGGGATTCATGCTAAGGTGCAAGGGAGGATAAGGAGATCTTCTGGGGTGGAGTTCGAACGCTGCTCACGGTGGAGATTCTCTTGGGTAGAGGCCGGAGAGGGGGTGACGCAGTTATTTGAGGTTTTGTTCATTTCGGTTATGGTGTTTGTCTCTGAAAATAAGCTCTCAGTGCGTTTGGTCTCTGGTTTTGTTTCTGATTTTCCGTCTATTCTAGCCGATGTGGAGAACGGCTTGTTTTGGTTATGGGCTGGCGACGGTGAAGGTGACGGAGACGGCTTGTTTTGCCCAAGCACTTTGCGAAGTGGTCACGTTTGTTGGTTGGTTTGCTATCAAAAGACCATACGTAGAAAGAGAGTGACGGTGTAGTGCATGACGGTAAATTAGTTTGCTGTGCTGCAGGTTACCGTGAAGATTGTGGGGTACTGTCAGAAAATCATGTGTAAAAGTGGTTGGGCAAAAGGCTAGTGGGCATACGGCCTAGAAGAGCATATAGTGTTTTCAGTTTGTGTGTTTTCAGTGGTTTGTTAGGTTTGTTTTTTATATTTTGATAAATTTTTTGAAATAGGCAAGTACCTCTCCTCTTTTGAGGACGAGGGTTGTGAGTCTTCTCCTCTTTTAGAAGGTGAAGGTTGGGTAGTTCCTCTCCTCTCATGGAGGGTGAGGATGTTTTGTGTTTCTCGTAGACAAGCCGAGATGGACATTTCTGTTTAACAGAGTCATGCTTCTCAGTATGGTGTTGTCATTAGAGAGTTTAGAAGTTTTAGACACTGTCCGACACAATGAAAGTTGTGTGCGGGGGAGCGTTCATCCGATGGATAGTTGGCTTGTAAGCGGGGCTTGTTACCTGTTATTATTGGTCACAGCTGTAACTTCCTTCATTCTATATTGAATTGAAGTCTATTTCAAAAAAAAAAAAAAAAAAGATTTTCTTTTTATTATTTTATCAATTCCGTATTGACGTACCATGTGGAGGCCCGGTACACTGCGCTGATGGCTTATATTGGGAGAAGGAGAAGAGAACCTACGGCCTCTTCCAAGAACCAAGCACTTCCTCTTCCCAGATCCAAGCACATCCTTTTCCTCTCTCTTCTCTTTCTTTCTCTCAGACGGCAGAACCCTTCGTCCAAAATCTTCGACGGCCGAACCCTTCGTTCTTAGATCTCTTCCTCTCTCTCAGATTTGAGAATCACCGTCTGCCAGTTCTCTTCCTCTCTCTCAGATCGGCGATTCGGACGGAGTCACTGAGCTCGGCCGCTACCCACTTTTCGGCGTCGAACCAGGTAATACTACTTTGCAAGTTAACAGCTTTTCAATATCAATCGTCGGCCGCTACCCATACTGTGTTGTTCTCGCTCAGTACGCACGCACATGCTTTTATAGTGCGCATTAATCATTTTGCTTCAGTGGAAGCAGTAGTCAGTATGTTAACAAACAAAACCAAACATCGATCTTTTCTACTTACTTGGCTAGCTTTTGATGCTCTGTGTGCTGTTGGTGAAGTCCTTCAGTGGAAGAGAGTAAAATCATCTTGTATTAGAAAATCATTAAATCGTGCTCCATTACCACACCGACCAAGATCAACAATGGCATATACTAAAATGACAAGAAAACAAGGCAATATACCAGTAGTCCACTGTCAAAACACCCAAAACACAAACTCAGAAAAAACAGATATAAAAAAAAAAACTACCAGAAACCCAATTGAAATAGATAATAACCCGTGGAAAAAAATGAGAATGAAAATTGAAATATAAATAAGCGAATCAGAAAGTGAAATGCTTGCTTACCTTGCCTTGTTTTCTCAATCTTGTGAAAGTCTCAGAGAGCCCAACGGTTTGGTTAGTGCTAACAGCAGCCATTGGAGTGAATCTTGTACTTGAGACTGCTAATCTATGAGAGGGAGAGCGGGATAAAAGAATGGGTGTCAGGGCTCTTCTTCAATTGAAAGAAGCTGGGGACTTGAAAGAAACGGCCATGGCCAAGATAAAACAAAAGAGGAAAAAAGTTTTTCCCTTCCATGATTTCCTTGTAACTTTTTCTACTTCTTTACATTAATAAAGTTTAATATTACTTATAAAAAAAAAAAGAAAAAAAGTTTTTCGCTTTGTCTGCGGATACAAATGAAATACAAATTTGAGGAACGCGATTGATCTATAAAACGAAGCGTTTCAGTACTCTTCCCACCATAAAGAGTCAGTCATATGCCCAACTTCGCCACATACTCTTTTAATCATGTTTCACTTCTAAATGCCGATCGATATTGATTGCAGTGACCTTCTTTGAGTAATTTGCAGTCTTGATGCGGGATGGAGGAGGTACGTACGTGCTTGCTTCTTGATCCATCTCAAGATTTATATATGTTATATATATATATATATATATTACCATCACAATTAATTAGCCGAATCCTTTTAAATCCATTGAATTTATGGTTGAATTTAAATATTGGTAAGAGTAGCATTGAATTTATGGTTTATAGCGTCTTCCCATTTTATTTTCTTGTACTTCTTTCTTGGAGCAATTTTTTTCATTTTTACCCCTGCTTTTATGGCATATTTCCTTCTCTATCCCTGCCTTTATGACATATTTGCATTTTCTTTTCTTCTACTTCTTTTGGGAGCAATTTCTTTCCCCTCAAATTAGATCAAAACAAAACCCCTTCAAATTACTATAAACTCACCAAATAAATTGTACGCACACTAAAGGAAATTAAATCTAAAAACAATATCTAAAACGTATAAATCTAAAGAAAATAACAAAATTTCCTCATACCATTGGAGAAATTTACAATCAGATTTATAAAAAAGAAACAAAATCTGTTCAAATTTGTAACGATTCAGGAATGATTTCATACCCATATGACAGCAATGAAAATGATTCACAAAGAAAAGTTGTAAGAAACAAATAGACAGAGAGAGAGAGGAAACCAACATAGATCCAAACAAAATGCCTCCAAGACAATCATACCCATATGCACGAAAGGTAACCAAATCCAAGAACAATTCTTTAAAATTTGTAAAAATTCAATAAATAAATCATGCCCATATACCCGAAATAAAACCAAATCTAAAAACACAATCTAATACAGTATAGATCTAAATTTCTCTTCCGCCTTCAATAGCTCCAGACTCAGTTTACTCTCAGCCCAAGCCCGAGGGATCTTGGAGCCCTTGTACAAAATGTTGAACTCCTCCCAAAATGTCCTCCAATCTTTCGACAATCACGTTCACAATTTCCTCTACACTCTTAACAAATTTTAAAAAAGAAAATAAAAAGAAAATGAAGAGATGAAAACACAAACGAAGTTCTTTAGTTCCAGATTTGTACAAAAACAAACAGAATGAGAAACCAAATCGTACCCATTTAGGGTTTTCCCTATACAAGGCATGGATGGGCTTCGTATATGTGGATGGGTTTTGGGCTTCTATATTAATTTCTGGGCTTGCTATCTGAAAAAAAAAAAACGCTACTTTAAAAATTGGTTCATTTAAAATAATATTATAAAAAATACAAACTCTTTGTAAAATTGTTGAAAAAATAGTGATGTCTTAGAGAAATAAACATTAATCTTCAGCGGCATTTTTTTTCCTTCAATTTTATATTCTTTCATTGGAAAACTTCCAACTTTCTTTCATGGCACAAGAATTTCTCAAGGCTACCTCATTGTGTTTTCATATATAGTTGCTTTTCATTCTTCTACTGGGCAAGTTATCTTTCTCAATCTATTGAGCATCAACGTGTTGAAACTCTCGATCGAGTTCTCCGGAGTCGAAATCATGATCATGATTTTCCAGATCAAAAGTATGAATTTATGAGTCATCAGGTTTGATTAAATTCTTTCAGATATATTATACTTTAGATGTTGCATCGGAATTATTCATCCATTGTGTTCGTAATATACATAAACAAATGGAAATTATTTTGTTTTATTTTTCCACATTGTTTGTTTTAGCAATTTTTGCACAGTTCATTAATTAGTTTAGATACTATATATGATGATCTAGTTCTTTTTTCAATTGTTCGAGACTCGGACTAGAGAAATTATATAATATTTCCTGACAAATACCGATCCTGTTTTCACACGAATGACTGGCTGTGACCCCACAAACAAATATCTGTGTGATATTTCTTCCATAATATTTGCATTTTAACACTTGTAATTATGTTAAAAAAAATGACCTTTCAGCACAGGGCGTGACTGGAGGGCCTGATGAGTGACGGAGAAAGTGATGCATTTGTGAAAGGGTAACCGAGAGTGGCTGACCATCCTTTCTCTGTTCCTGCCTTTTGGCATTTTGATAATTGCCATTTCTTTTTGTAAGAAAGGGACACCCATAGTGGGCACCCCTTTACCTTCTCTTGAGGGTTATGAAGTAGCTTAAGAGCCATTTCATGAGCCTTAATGGTTGGCCAGGCCAGCCGGGAGTTATGTTTAGAGAGGCTATTTACATAGCCCCTCCCCCCTTTGGATATGTGTGTGTGTAGAAATCACAAACGATCTCTTTCTCAAATGGTTATCTTTAGTCCCGGCATCTAGACTGTGGAATTCATGAGTGTTGCTCCAGTATTACCACCTAGTACATTCCACCATCGCCGGGAGGATTTTGGATAAACAACGACGTTGGAAAATCTGTGGAACAACTACACTAGATTCGAGATATTTCCGATGAGCCAATATTGCTTCCGCTGTGTACTTTGATCTAGTATTTCTAACACTTTTCATTTCTTTTTTCTAGTTTTTGGTGAAATGCTTTCTCGATCGTTCTACTTCAATGATTCATTTTATTATTGATCCATTTTTACTCAATATACCACTCCCAATTCTGTTTCTAGTCTGGTATCTATATTGTGGAATCAGAGCCCCGCCTGCCTAGGTTTGCTTTCCAACTTCATCCTATTGACTCTTTGCTCCAGCTTCCAGTCCATCAATGTCCTAAGGAGAGTTACTCGTATCCATACATCACACACACATATATATATCATATATTTAATAAGAGAAAATATATATAAATATAATATATGATGTGAAAATAATAAATAGAATTTTTCTTTATCAAATAGCATGACACGCACCCACAAGGGAACAACGATGCCACCGATGGACACCAACGACTTGTGCAGTGAAAAATCAAATCAAAACTCATTTTTCTTTTCTTTCTCTGTCTCATTTTATTTATTGGTTGTAAAGGTTTGCTTTTTCCACCATTATCTGTCAGTCATATATCCAATTTGGTTTTCAAAATTTATTGTACTGACCGCTTTTATAATCTAACCAGCTCCTCATGTGTACACAAATTTGAATGCTCAGCACACAACTTGCTGCGTGGAGGATCTGTCACTAACTTTGGGTGACCACATCATTTCTTTGTTCTTCCTGAAGGTGTGTATTGCTTGCTACTAATATTTGCTCATCATCTTGTGGAGAATAGCCTTGCCCCTCCTTAGGCTGGTGGACTCATTTTGCCTCTGAAGTACTCTCACTGCCAAAGTTTGATCTAACTTGATTTTCCTATTCTCTCTCTCCATCTTTGCTTTTCTTATCTCTCGTTGGTACAATAGTTATTTCGTTGCCTTTCTACTTGCACAAAATCCAAAAAACCAAAAAACCAGAAAAAGAAAAAAGAAAAAAGAATGGAGTTAGTTATTTCAATTGTAGCGAAAATAGCAGAGTACACGGTTGCACCTGTTGGACAGTGGCTATGCTATTCATGCCACTACAATAGCAACATGGAGAATTTGAGGAATCAGAAAAAGAATTTGCGGGATTTTAAGAAAAGGGTGCTACACTCGATTGATGCTGCTTCAAGAAAAGGCGAGGAAATTGAAGATGATGTTAAAACGTGGTTGACAAAGGTGGATGGTATTTTACATCAATTGGCCACCAAAATACTTGGTGGAGGTGAAGCAGAAGCAGGTACGAGGAGCTCTAATGCGGCATGCCTAAACTTGAAACATCGACATCAATTAAGTCGGGAAGCAAAGAAGATCGTGGAAAATATTGCCGAACTTCTTAAAAATGGAAACTTCAGCAAAGTCGGTTTTTGTCCCGCTGCGCAAGAAATGGTGAATCCAATAAACAGGGATTACATGAGCTTGGATTCGAGGATATCAATTATGGAGAGAATTATGGAGGCATTGGGAGATGCTAATATCAACAGGATCGGCGTGTGGGGGTCGGCTGGAGTTGGAAAGAGTACACTTATGAAAGAAATTTTCCAGAAAGCCAAGGAGGAAAGTTTATTCCATGAGGTGGCTCTAGCAAATGTGACGGACACCCTAGACGTAATTCGAATACAAGGAGAAATTGCAGAGATGCTAGATCTAGAGCTTGATCCTGATAAAATTGTAACAGTAAGAGCAGGCCGTCTACGGGCGAGGTTAGAAAAAGACAATGAGAAGAAGATACTTGTTATCTTGGATGATGTATGGAAACAACTTGATTTGGAGGAAATAGGAATTACTCCTTCCGAAAGATGCAAAGTACTACTCACATCCAGAGATCGGCAGGTACTAGCAGATGAGATGCGCACCGAAGAGAACAGCTTTAAACTCGACATTGTAGGAGAACAAGAAGCATGGAAATTATTTGAAAAGATGGCGGGTGATTCTATCAAAGATGATCATGATTTGCAAAATCAAGCAATTAAGGTAGCTAAAGCGTGTGAAGGTCTTCCTATTGCACTTGTAACAGTTTCTAGGGCATTAAAGAATAAGAATTTGAGTACCTGGAAGGATGTCCTGGTGCAACTAACAAGACCCACTCCAAAACATGACACAAAAATATGGTCACGCGTATATTCTTGTATAGAGCTAAGCTATATACATCTTGATGGTAGAGAGGTCAAATCCCTCTTTTTGCTTTGTGCTCGACAAGGTTACTACGTTTCCTATCGGGATTTGTTGAGATATGGTTTCGGTCTGCGTTTATTCTATGGCATCGATACATTGGAAGAAGCAAGAAACAGGCTAGAGACTTTAGTTAATAATCTCCGAGATTCTTGTTTGCTACTACAAAGTCCACATAGCTCCAAGGAATTTTACATGCATGATGTTGTTCGTCGTGTCGCTACAATAATTGCATCAAATGATCATAATATGTTTGTCATGAGAGGCGATGGTGGGCAAAAAGCATGGCCAGATGTGGATGCACTAAAAATATGCGAGGCGCTCTCTATCTATGGTGGAGATCATATCCATAAATATCCCAATAAAATAGAATGTCCTAATTTAAGATACTTTCATGTCCAGTGTAAAAATCGATATTTGGCAACCCCAAGCAGTACTTCCTTCCAAGGGATGGACAAGCTCGAAGACATTTTCTTCCAGGGGATGGACAAGCTCGAAGTTCTAAGTTTGACAAATATACAACTTTCATCACTTTTGTCACTTAGAAACCTACAAACATTGTGTCTAGATGAATGTAAGTTGGAAGATATTCATGGGATTGGAGAACTCAAGAATTTAGTAATTCTTAGTCTTGCTCGTTCTGACATTTCAAATCTGCCAACAGAAATAGGGTTGTTGACTCGTTTGCGGTTATTGGATTTGAGCAGTTGTTACAAACTTAAAGTGATTCCTCCTAATGTCTTGTCAAGCTTGGTCAACTTAGAAGAGTTGTATATGCGTAAAATCACTGTCCAATGGGAGGTTGAAGGACCCAGCAATGAAGGAAAAAATGCTAGCCTTGCAGAGCTGAAGAAATTGTCACACTTGATCACCTTAGAGATTGATATTCCGGATGCCAACAATCTACCGAAAGATTTGTTTACTGAAAAGCTTAAGAGATACAAGATATGCATTGGAGGTACCTGGCATCTCTTTTTTAAGGAGGAGTTGGCCTTCTCAAGAATGTTAAAACTCAAACTGAATATGAGCTTCCAATTAGACTTTGGGATCAAAATGCTACTGAAGAGGACAGAATATCTTCATTTAGACGAGTCGAACATTACGAAGAGTGTCTTATATCAATTAGATAGAGAAGATTTTCAACAACTGAAACATCTCTGTATCGAAAATAATGGTAATATTAAGCATATCCCTGAGTTGAGGACATCGGCCTTCAAAAACTTGAAAGTTTTAAAGGTGGAAAACTGTGAGACATTAAGATTTATCTTCTCATCATCTATAGCTAGAGGCCTTTCACTACTTGAAGAATTGAACATAACAAGATGCAACAACATGGGTGCAATATTCGTGAAAGAAGAAGAAGACGAAATAGAAGATCAGGGAGATATGATGTTGTTCGGTCGACTTCAAACCTTAGTGCTAAAGGATCTTCCAAAGCTCGTGGGCTTCCTAAGCACAAGAGAAACCAATTCAGAGGGCAACCTGCATGATTTTCAGTTGCCGCTTCTACATCATCAGGTACATTACACAATACGTAATTATTACCCAAAAAATATTCCACACATTACACAAGCATAAACATTTATAGTTGGCATTCATTGTGCCTGAAGTATAATTGCATGCGCTTCTATTAGGTTGTGGCACGCCTACAGCTTAGTCTTGGGGCATAAAAGTACTTAAATTTGAAAACAAAAATAAGATGGGACGACTTGTCTAAAATAATTTTGAAATAAAAAAGCTAATTCCATAAAAATGAATTTTGGCATATTTAATATTCATAAGATTTTTTATTTCATTTCACCCCTCAAACTAACCCCAACAAAAATAGAAAGCGATAAATATTACAACGGATTAATTAACAAAATTATAATCTTTAGAGAGAATAAATTACAATAAATTACTTACATGGTTTTTAATGCATGTTTGTTTGGACTTTTTCAAAGTGGTACTGGTGTTATAAACAGATTTTAAATAGATGCTAATCTCTTTCCGTTAAAATCAGTCGTCGCGAGTTCATCAAAATTACAGTGCCAAAATTGCCCCCCTGTCCACCAAAATTCTGTTAAATTAGAAATAGAAAGTGTCGACCATGTAGCTATAATTTGCCACACCATAATGAATATATAATAGAATAATACATGTTATATATACATTCAGCATTCTAAATGATTAAAAAATATATATAGTAAAAACACTTTAAGAAAATATAAATGCAAATAAACTAAAAGAATAAAAATAAGAATATGAAAACTTTAATAATAACTCTATTTGAAGGCTTTTACAAATCATCTTAAATAAGAAATAATAATACCTTAATATATATATATATATATATATATATATATATATATATATATATATTTTTATATCAAGCGGCCTGTGCGTTTTAAATTAAGTGTTCAACCATTACCAAAAGACACAACATATCAAGCATCATACTTTTATTATGGAAAAAATGAGAAAATAAGATTGGATTTTTCTAAAACAGTTTTCAAATAAAAAAGCTCATTGCGTATATATGGAATTTGTCATAATTTGTCATATCTTTACGAACTTTAAATTTAATTACAATATTAATCATTATTAAAGAATACTCAAATTTGCTTATTAAAGAATATTGCTTAGTTAGTTGTTCCACAATATATAACTTCAAATGTTAAGCCACATATATAAAGTACCAAAAGATCAGTACGTTATTCCTTAATTGGTTATAGGTTCTGTTATGACGTTGGAATACGGGTTATCATGTCTTAAGTAACTACTCTTTATCCTATGAATACGGGTTATCATGGATTCGTTAGAAATTATATTTGGAAAGCTGGAGGGGCAAAATGGTGAAGAATCACAAGTTTTAATATCCCCAGGGTCAGGGACAGAAGAAAGTGGAGCAACCACACATTTTGTGTCAACCGTACGTATACTCTATATACATAGTCAAATAATTAAAGTATTACAACTGATTTATTAACAAAATTATAATCTCTACAGAATAAATTACTTATATGATTTTTAATGCATTATTAATTAAAATTTGAAATAACTTAAAATCATATTTTTATAATAAAAAGTTACTGTTTTGGTCCCAATTTTAAAAGTTTTAAATCCACGAAGTAGAGGCTCGTTGCTGGAAACATTAAATAAAGGTGTTGAACTATTACCAACAAACAAAACGTATGAAACCTCATATTTAAGACTGGAAATTGTTTTTATCTTATTATATTTGTTTATTACAATATGGTATTCTTTCGTTAAATTAGATGATGTATTATTAGCAGATATACCGAACTATAAATCATAAACATTCCTAACGCTAGTGGCTTGTGAACCAATTGGCATCCCCTGCCCCCAAACTATAATTGCATTCTTCTATTAAGGTTGTGGTTGAAAACACCATAGTCTTGAGTCATAAACGTTAGATTTGAAAAAATAAGATGAGACATTTTTAAAACAATTTTCAAATAAAAAAGCTCATTGCGTACGTAAATATGGAATTTGGCATATTTTTGTTAACTGTTATAGCATGTCAAATTGAGTATTTATAATGGCATGATATAATGACTTTGTATCCATGGGAACTCTATTGAGAATTTTATAGATGGACTATATTGATTTTTTAAGGCATCATTGTTTCCAAATTTGTACTCTGTCAGGGCAAACTTCCATTGATATACTTCAAAAACTTGAAGGTTTTAAAGGTGGAGAACTGTCAGAAATTAAGATTTGTCTCCTCATCATCCATAGCCAGAGGCCTTTCACTACTTAAAAAATTGAAAATAAAAAGATGCAACAACATGGGTGCAATAGTTGTGACAGAAGAAAAAGACGGAATAGAAGATGGAGATGTAATATTGTTCCATCAACTGCAAACCTTGGTGCTAGAGGACCTTCCAGAACTCGTGAGCTTCTTAAGCACAAAAAGTTCATTCATGACTGATTGTGGGCAGATCATTGCAGAGGGCAACCACAATCTTCACATGCCACTTCTACCTCATCAGGTACAAGAGACACTAATTACCAAACAAAGATTTCATACATCGACACGAGTCCGTATAAATGTGTCAAAGCATATATACCGTACTATAAATCATAAACATTCCCAATGCTAGTGGCTTGAGAACCAATTGGCATCCCCTGTCCCAAAACTATAATTGCATTCTTCTACTGAGGTTGTGGCTAAAGATACCATAGTCTTGAGTCATAAATATTAGATTTGAAAAAAATAAGATGTGACTTTTCTAAAACAATTTTCAAATAAAAATGCTCATTGCGTACGTAAATATGTAACTTGGCATATTTTTGTTAACTGTTATAGCATGTCAAATTGAGTATTTATAATGGCATATAATGACTTTGTATCCTTGGGAGCTCTGATGAGAATTTTATGGATGGATTATATTGATTTTTGACGGGACCATTATTCCCAAATTTGTACTATTTTATACTCTAATTTAATTTTCATATTTTCAAATTTGAAGCATAGAAATATAAATTTAAACTTTACCAACTATAAATTTAATTACAATCTTTACCAATATTATAAATTTAATTCATTAATCTTTACAAATTATAAATTTAATTACAATATTAATCATTATTAAAGAATACTCAAATTTGATTATTCTATATAAATTAAATGACAAAAACATAAACTCGTATATATGTTTTTTAATGCATTTATAAAAGTGCATGTTAAAGTCCCATTGTTTGGAATTTTTCAAAGTGGTACTTAAAATTTTAAATATATTTGAATCTTTGTCCGTCAAAATCCTGTTAAATTAAAAACAGAAAGTGTCGATGATATAGCTATCATTTGCCAATTGGCATCCCCTGCCCCAAAACTATAATTGTATTTCTCTACTGAGGTTGTGGTTGAAGACACCATAGTCTTGAGTCATAAATGTTAGATTTGAAAAAATAAAATGAGACTTTTCTGAAATTGTTTTCAAATAAAAAACTCATTGCGAAAATATGGAATTTGGTATATTTTTGTTAACTATTATAGCATTTCAAATTGAGTATTTACAATGGCATGATTACATTTTTGTTAACAGGTTTCATTTCCTAGCTTGCAAACACTGCATATGGAAGGTCTACCCAAAATAAAGCACGTATGGAACTATGGTCAAGAACCCAAAACAGTTTTCACAGGTCTCGAGCAATTGCAAGTAGTTGAGATTATGGATTGTGGGGTGGAGGAAATTGTTGCAGTTGAAAGAGGAGGAGGAGAAGCAGTAGCAATTAGGATTTTGGTGTTCCCTCAAGTAATTACTTTGAATCTTATAAATTTAAAGAGACTCAAGTGGTTTTACAAAGGAGTACATGTTACAAAATGGCCGATGCTGAAATGGATGAAAATTGAAGGATGCGAGAAAGTTGAGATTTTTGCTTCAGGAGTTGTGAGTTTTGAAAAAACAGTTCAAGTTCAGAGGCAGTCTGAGATGTCTATTAAACAACCCCTATTCTCGGTGGATGAGGTAATTAAAGAAATTAAATTTATTGGCTCTCTTAAGGTTTCCACATATACATCCCAATATTATAAAATCATTTTGATCCCTCTTTAAGTTCATAAATTTAATTAATTAATCTTCAGGAGCTATAAATTTAATTGCAATATTAATCATTATTAAAGAATACTTAAATTTAATTGATTATTGTGTATAAATTAACTGACAAAAACATAAACTTGTATATATGTTTTTTAATGCATTTATAAAAGTTCATGTTAAAGTCCCATTGTTTGGACTTTTTCAAAGTGGTACCGGCCGTGTTTTAATTTAAAAAAAAACAAATAGATTCGAATCTTTTTCCGTCAAAATAGTCATGGCAAGTTCATCAAAATTACAGTGCCAAAAATGCCACTCTTTCCACCATAATCAATAATAGAATAATACATGCAGTTATATATACATTCAACATTCTAAAAGATTAATATATATATATATATTAAAAATATAATTGTAAAATGGTCAAATTTTGCTTTACTACTTTTAAGTGGGGGAATTAAATTCATGTGTTGTTACTAAGATGAAAACTGCATGCATTCAGATATAGCTTGAATTCCATGACTTGCTAACTTTAATTATATATATATATATATATATAAACCAAAAGATCAGTACGTTATTCCTTAATTGGTTATAGCTTTTTTTTTTTTTTTTTTTAAATTGGTTATAGTTGGTTCTGTTATGACGTTGGGTTAATACGAGATATCATGTCTTAACTAACTACTCTTTATCTCATGAATTTTACAGCTCTCATTCCCCAGCTTGGAGACACTGGGCATTGCGAACATGGATTCGTTAGAAATTATATTTGGAAAGCTGGAGGGGCAAAATGGTAAAGAGCCACAAGTTTTAATATCCCCAGGGTCAAGGACAGAAGAAAGTGGAGCAATCACAAATTTTGCACCAACAGTACGTATACACTCTACATACTTGAAATATGTATATATATAGTATACATTCACAAATTGTCACATTTGAGGTTGTGGCCGAAGATAGTACCATAGTCTTGGGTCATAAAAGTTAGATTTGAAAAAAAATGATGGGACTTTTCTAAAAAGATTTTGAAAAAAAAAAAAAAAAAAAAGCATTCTATAAATTTGAAGTTTTCATATTTTTGTCAACTGTTATATAGCATGGTGAATGGTATTTTCGAAGGGACCAATTTGTGCTATTTTACCCCCTTTTCCCATATTAATTTTTCATACTTTCAAATTTGAAGCATAGAAATATATATTTGGAGTCTTTAATTGATACAAATAACTTAATCCTACAGGTTGTCTTTCCTAGCTTGCAAACACTGCATATGGAGGATCTACCTAAGATAAAGCATGTATGGAGTGAATATTCCAAAACAGTCTTCAATTTTCAAAATCTGCAAAAAATACAAGCTGTGAGATGCGAGAGTCTGAAAAGTTTATTTCCAATCTCGGTTGTTAGCTGTCTCGAGCAATTGAAAATACTTGAGATTAGCAATTGTGGGGTGGAGGAAATTGTTGCAGTTGAAGGAGGAGGAGGAGAAGCAGTAGCAATTAGGACTTTGGTGTTCCCTCAAGTAACTAAGTTGAAGTTTAGAAATTTAAAGAGACTCAAGTGGTTTTACAAAGGAGTGCATGTTTCAAAATGGCCGATGCTGAAAGAGATGGAAATTGGAATATGCGAGAAAGTAAAGATATTTGCTTCAGGATTTGTGAGCTTTCAAGAAACAGTTAAAGATCAGAGGCAGTCTGAGATGTCCAATATTAAACAACCCATTTTCTCGGTGGATGAGGTAATTAAAGAAATTAAATTTATTGGCTCTCTTAAGATTTTCACATATCATCCCAATATTATAAAATCATTTTGATCCCTCCTTAAGTTCATAAATTTAATTAATTAAACTTTAGGAACTATAAATTTAATTACAATATTAATCATTATTAAAGAATACTTAAATTTAATTGATTATTGTGTATAAATTAAATGACAAAAACACTCATATATATGTTTTTTAATGCATTTATAAAAGTGCATGTTAAAGTCCCATTGTTTGGACTTTTTCAAAGTGGTACCGGCTGTGTTTTAATTTAAAAAAAAAAAAAAAAGATTCGAATCTTTTTCCGTCAAAATAGTCATGGCAAGTTCATCAAAATTACAGTGCCAAAAATGCCACTGTGTTTAGTCTTTCGAAAATATAGGTTTAATTACAGTATTAATTATTATTAAAAAAAATACTCATATCTCATCATTCTGTATATCAAGTTGATAAAGAAATAATTAAATAACGAAAACAGAAAGAATTTTAAGTATTACAACTGATTTATAAACAAAATTATAATCTCTACAGAATAAATTACTTATATGATATTTTAATGCATTAATTAAAATTTGAAATAACTTAAATTCATATTTTTATAAGAAAAAGTTTCTGTTTAGGTCTCAATTTTAAAAGTTTTAAACCCACGAATTAGAGGCTCGTTGCTGGAAACATTAAACAAAACATATGAAACCTCATATTTAAGACTGGAAATTGTTTTTATCTTATTATATTTGTTTTTTACAATATGATATTTCTTTCATTAAATTAGATGATGTATTATTAGTATGATCAAACTGCATGCAGACATATCGATGCTCACTTTTACAAATACATCAAATATATTTAATTCCACTCGAGCTGAAATATATTTCTTATAGTTTCTGTTATGTTGGATGGGGTATGTGTTAACCACTGTTGCTGTTCTAATTTATTTTATAGCTCTCGTTTCCGAGCTTGAAGAAGTTGTACATTCGGAACATGGATAAGTTGGAAATTGTATGGCAGGATCAAGTCGCTGCGACTTCTATTCCCAATATTCAAGAATTGGAAATTGATTTTTGTCACAAGTTGTTGCACGTCTTTCAATCTAATTTGCATGCAACAACAACAACATTGATGCAAAGTCTGACTAGTCTACGCATAAGCCGGTGCAGTTCATTAGAAAGTATATTTGGAAATATGGAGGGGCAAAATGGTAAAGAATCACAAGTTTTAAAGGCTCCAAGTTCAGGTACAGAAGACGGAATAGCCGGACATATTGAGTTCCCCATACTAACTCAATTGTCACTATTTGAATTGCCAAAACTCAAGTGGATTTTTGAAGGAGTGCATACTAATTTGGAATCATGGCCTTCATTGAAAAGATTATGCCTCTGGGAATGTAGTGAACAAGTGAACAAAATGATGTGGGCTTCAAAATTTGCAAGCAGCAGTAGCAGTCAAGAGAACCAACTCCCGACTTGCATTCAACAACCCATGTTCGTCGTTGAGGAGGTTAACAATCCTATCCTATCAACTACTCTACTCTCTCTCTCTCTCTCTCCAAAGTACTAAATGTTTAATTTTCATATACAGAGAATTTTTCCCTTGCAATAAGTTCACACAATCTTGTTAACCTAGCAATTAGAATTTTTCGTAGCCCTTACAATATAAACTCTAGCAATTAGTTAACCTATACATGATCATGAAGGAATTGAAGAACAGTACCGACTTATCTTTATGATCTCTTTAATTTGTTTAATGTACGTTTTGATTCCTTTACAGGGTACGTTCCCCAACTTGGAGGATTTGTCATTGAAGTTCCTTGGAAGAACCATACGTCCTAGCAGATTTTTAGATTTTCCTAATCTATCTTTTCTTCTAACAAGACTGCCAAATCTGTTGAAACTTAACGTATATGATAGTGTCTGGGAGGAAATATTCCCTTATGAACTTATTGATCGAGAAATACGATTAAGACGACTAACGCTCTGTCGTCTATGTATGCTTACACATTTGTGGAAAGAAGACAGTACCCAGCCATGCCAACTTTTTCATAATCTGGAATACCTTCATGTGTTACGATGCGGCAAATTGAAAAACATAGTGCCATCATCTGTATCTCTTCGCAATTTGACAAGATTGGAAATATCACATTGTCACGGATTGATCAATTTATTAACATCCTCAACTGCCAAAACTCTGGTGCAACTCAAAAGAATGACTGTGATTGATTGCAAAAGGATTACAGAAATTGTAGCAATGGAGGATATTGGTGAAGCAAATGTGGCGATTACTTTCAACAAGTTAACATACTTAAAACTTGATGGCTTACCAAACTTCACGCACTTTTGCTCTGGACCTTATTCCTTTGGGTTCCCATCTTTGAAGGAAGTAATTGTGAGATGTTGTCCCGAGATGAAGATTTTCTGTCACGGGGTCTTAAGTACACCAGAGCTAAAAGGAGTATCTGATGCTGATTATAGTTGGAATTCGAAGCAAAATTTGCATTTGGAGGATGACCTTAATACCACCACACGTTGTCTTTGGGAGTCAAATCAATATGATACTCAATGCTTATTCAGAGAAAGGGTAAGTATATTCCCAGCTTACAAAATCATGAATTTTTTTTTTTTTTTATCTTTGAATGCAATAATGATCCGTTTATGATAATTTGATATTTGAAACTTTTATCTTTATGATAATTTGATATTTGCAATACTCAAGTGAATGGCAGGATGGCTTTGATATTTCTTTGATTTTTTTTTAATGAAAAGCTTCGTTTATGATAATTTGATATTTGAAACTTTTATCTTTATAAATATGTTGTTTTCTGTCAATGGGAAAGTTGAGAATTCGGAAGGAGATGAAGATCATCCTTAATATGCATGCAGCAGCTGGATTAATGTAGCTTTTCAATGCAGAATTTGTGGATCCAATAGTGATGTTTCTTTCTTTTGATGAAGTCAGTGCGGGGAGATGAAGATCATCCTTAATATGCATGCAGCAGCTGGATTAATGTAGTTTTTCAATGCAGAATTTGTGGATTCAATGGTGATGTTTCTTTCTTTTGATGAAGTTAGTGGGGGCAGAGGATCCTTCATTCCCATTAATGTTTAATTATGGTTTGCTTGTTTTATTATGTCTTCTTTATTTTCAAATCTCTCTTATATTTACTAGAGAATGCCAAAAAACAAAAGTTTGACATTGTATTGATTTGATATAACTCCTCATGAAGTACTGTAGTTAACAACTCCGATGTTGCCAACAAATAAACTTGAATTATAATCTTTTGATTATAATTTGACCATTTGATCTCTGCCTTTTGATTATCACTTTTTATATCAGTACTGTGCTTTTCACCATTTTCAACAAATCACTTTTGATAATCTAATTCTTTTACAAACTACTTAAGGTCATGTTTGGGAAATGAGATATATTGTATCTCAAAACTTCCTATTATTTATTTTCCAAATATTACTGAAATACAAAATACTTTTTAATTTAAAATTTTCAATATTTTTATTTAATTATTATCTAATAATTATAATTTTCTTAAACTTCCAAACAAACAAAAAAAAATCATACAATTGGTTCAAATTTCAAAATAAAAATTATATCAAAAAATTATATCAAAATAATTTTTTAACATTATAATATTTTTATTCAACTTTTTCTCTCTCATTTTTCAAAATTTAATATAATATTTTAACTCAAACTATTTTACTAATGTTTTTTTTTTATGAATTATTTCATTATGATTCACAAAATTTTCATCTCATCTCATTACCTAAACATGTAAATTTGAAATATGACTTTTGGTCGTCCTTATATATGCTGCTTGTTCAATATATAAACTTGTTTAGAAGGTTTGTATTTTCCTTTGGGATATGGATACCTATATTGTGTTATATGAACTATTTCGTCAAACAATGATAGAATATTAAATGGTACATTGTATCAAGATTATTATTATTATTATTATTATTATTATTATTATTAGTATCTCCATCAATTCATATGATACGCTTTTATTGATGGAAGCTCTATAACAAAGACCGAATACATGTAGGAACCTCTAGCAAATTTAACTGAAGTATGAGCTATATAACATTTAATTGAATATATTTTCAAACGATTTTATTGTTTTACAGGAGATGACTGAAAAATATAAACATTAAAAAAAAAATAGTGCAAAGAGAGAGGAGACGGATACCACGTCAGTTCACACTACCTCTATGTGACAAATTACATGCTAAGTGATCAGAAACATATAGTATGGCTCCACTAATTGTTACCGATAAACAAAAGCCAGAATGCCTCAATACCATTTTGGAACACACTCATGATTTGCTTTTTACTATAAGAAAAGAATTCCATTGATATATTAAAGCAATTAAAAACAATAATGATATATGATTAAGATATAATATGAGTAACGATGGAAGCACAACCATTATGATAGATAAAGAAAATCATGGAAATATTGTTTGGATTAGATAGGTATATAAGACGAGTAGCCATAAGGATCCCATTACAGTAGAAAATCATGTCACTGGATATTAAATCAAATGTACCAAATTTACCTAATACAACAAAGCATTGAAGTTTTTTATTTCATGGAGGTTCTAACCTTGTTTTGCTCAAGGTCCCCGCATTTAACTAGTTTGTCATCACCAGCAGAAAACATGTAAGTATGTTTGCTGCTGATAGCAAGGCCTGCAAAAGAAAACACACTTTTTTACCCATATTGTGCTCAATAATATAGCCATTAACCATACCATAATTAGGCACTAAAATTTCTATAACATCAATAATTTGTTAGGAGTTGAGCTCGTATTTGTTCAATGTGTCCTGTTAGTGTGAGTTTTAGCCTTCCACTTCCCACATCCCATATCTGGTTGGGCAAAAACAACAACGAAATCTCAGTTGTTGTTCCTTACAAAGAAATGTCACAAGTGAATGGCATTAGGGTAGTTGCATAATCATAATCTTTGGTTTTCAAATCACAGAAGAGATTGCATGACCAGAGTCAGTTTGGAAATAAGAGACACGCAATCTCCTTATACACCTCGCAATAACTGAGCTTTGGAATAGAGCAGTTTTTTAGTTTAATTGGCTCAATTTTGCCAGGTTTTCTGCCCAAGTTCCCCAGAGCAGTTTCTAAAGATAATAGTTACCTAACCATTTCCAAGTTTACATCAAGTAATGTTGAACCATCTAATCAGGATAATTGGGATAAACAAGACATTTCTGACTAGACAAGAAATTCTAACGTGATGCTAGACATTACTTGGATCAAATGCAATAGATCTCACCCATCCCAAGTGGCCACTAATGACCTACAGAAATGAAAATGCAGAATGTTAAAATGTAAAAGAAAAGATGCAGCAATTTAGAGTTTCTTCAGAATGTTAAAATTCAATTCCATTTCCAATGCTCCCTAACTGCATATTATTAAAGTGCAACTAAGCATAATGCATGCGCATTTCAACAATCTACTGCATGTGTGCCAAGATACAGAAATACTTGTTTCCCAAATTAAGGCTCTTTGCTTATCCCCAACAAAATATGCTAAAACCGTTGTTTGTTTTTTCTTAAATCATAATCATAAATCCCTTTGAAGCGATTGGTTGTCAAATTAACCATTCTTTGTTTATCCCCATCATAAATAAAATAAAGAAGCTAAAACCTTTCAGATGACCCTAAAGCAGAAACAACTGCAGTGCTTTTGCTGGGTAGACCGATATCGTTCTTGAAAAAAGATCAACACTAGTTCAATACAATGACAAATGTTTCCTAAAAAAGGAATGTTCAAGAAGAAAAGAATAGTAGCCATAGCTATGGAGAAAACTGACTGAATCAACTTACACAACCAAATTGGTTGAATTCAATGAGGATATCAGTGATATTTGGTTTTATTTAGAGGATCTTTAGTTTTATTTACAGATTTTCATACGATTACCAAATAATAGTGAAATAAAGAAACTCGTGATTCCGATTTCCAATTTTCAAAATTAATATGGAAAAAGACAAAAGATTTGATAGATGCCCTTAGACTCTCTCGTGTTTTGATGGACTGGGACTGCAAAGTTTTGAAATCCGTTCCGGAGACCATTCCGGTTGAGGTACTGAAATGGAATATTTCGGTACCGGTACGTTTCGGTGTACTGTTTCAGGATTAATTATATATTATATATAAATATTTATATGTATATATAAACTAACAACTAATAAAATAAATACATATATATGTAAGTGTGTATCATGTATATGTGTATATATATAGAAGAATTGAAGATTTATTGAAAAAAATCACAAACTTGAGTTAAGACACAAAAATAAAGAAAAAAACAATTAAAGAATAGATAAATTATTAAAAATAATAATACTTAAAAAATAGAGAATGAGGGGACATATTTAAAATTATAAAAAAATTAAAATTATATAAATATATTTTATATTTTAGAATGAATTAAATACCATTTGGATTTAAAATTTATAAAAATGACATCTAAGTATAAGAAAATTACAAAAACTATCCGAAACGGAATGAAGACCGAAACACTCAATTCCTGCCGAAATGGCCGGAATTTGACAGGATGGCCAAAAAGGGGACCGGAATGACCGAAATTTGAAGCTAAACGGAATGAGGTGGTAGAGTATACCGGACACTACACCGGAACGGCAAATTCCGGCCGAAACGGAACAAAATTCAAAACCTTGGCTGGGAGTACAACTGTGAATGAAACAACGACTTTTCCAAGTCTTATGTTGGTCAAGAGGTTCCATATCGTGTGTGCCACAGCCAGTGGAAAAATCACTACAAACTGAAAAGTGAATATTCACAAAATACACAATCAAACAGAAGGATGGACGGAGACTTACCTGTGTGACAAAGGCTGTTATCGGTGACGGCGAGGGACTGCAGCGAAACAAGGGGAGAGAGAGAGAGGCTCGAGGGTGGGTCAAAGGGGGCTTTAAACTCTAGGGATTACGCTTTTCGCTACTTACCGTTGCTGATTGTGATCTTTTTGCCTCGATTTAGTGTTGCCGCAAATAGTTAAATCCTCGTCGCAAACAAGTAATTTTTCTTGTCCAAACTAATTGCAGCGGTTGTTTATCACCGCGAAACAATAATAAACAGAAAATGATATATATTTTTTTGCGACAGTTTTATCTATTACTTTTCGACCATTAAGGAGGTCCTGTTACGGCGACTTTTTGCCGCCGTAAAAATGCATAATTACGCCATTTTCTCCTATTGCTGCAAAGAAAGCCCATTTACAGTAAAATTCACATTTTGTGATGAAATTTCCATCGCTGAAAATGAATTTAACCAAAAATACACTACAAACAATACAAAAGATTAAAATATCACCGCAAAAAGTTTGAAAAATGTTCACAACGAAATAAAAATCAAATTTGTCATGGCAACTTTGCTTGGCTCCAATAAAGTAGTATTAGTAACTATTTTTTTTTTATGGCAAATATAAGATCGCTGGAAAAAGCCATTTTTCTTATAGTTAGAGTTTACTATTTTGGTGTACTGAAAGATCTGTAGGAATAGGAAAGGAAAACAAGGGAGGTTATGGAAATTGTTCCTTTCTTGAATTTGTTTCCCACTATATTTGGAGTTGTGCTGGCGTTTTTTAACTACATTTTTTTACAGGAATATTGAACTACATTAGATGCTATTAAATTCATTAAAAAGTAATGACTAAGTTAGGCAGTATTCAAACTGTTGTATTGCTCACCCAAACTACTCATGGCGAGAAATATCATAGTTTCCAGTACTAGAGTTGTGAAGATAACTTTCTTGGTGCTTTCTTTTTATATGAAGTACCTAAGTATGAGGAAATAAAACCAAATGAATGAAGTGAAAAGAAAGGGCTGTGATATTGCTGAAGATTATTTTATTGTGGGTGATGGCTAGATCAAAGTTAATTTATTTTCTCCATTTTGGAAGAAGTTGACCTAAGTAAATATAAAGACAGTGTGTGCAAAAGCAGACTATGGAGGTGAAGGAGGGCATGCCATGATCTAATATGAGGTATATTTATCATCCTAGTTGGCTTAATCGATAGATGGGTCAAGATGTACAAATGCTGCTTTCAAATCGAAATTGACTGAGCAAACATAAATCCTTTTGGTTTTAGAGTTATAGTCGATGGTAGAGTTTCCTATGCATTACTTAGATTCTCACTTGTTTTGTTGGGTGTTGTAAAGGCAAAAAAGTTGGCTAGGATTAGATGAGTAAATGATAAGGCTTATCTTATCATATTATTTATTATTGTTGGATGAATGTAAAAATAATTATTGATTTATTTCTAAACAATGCTGAGTCTATCTAGAAATGTTAGGAGTTGTTTAGATAAGTCCCTGAAGTCAAAATCGAGTTCTGATAGCATTACACTTATCCAGAAGAAATCTGAACAAAGTTTAGTCTATATCAGAAGAAGTTATCACGAAATGTTAGCAGTCTGTCGGGACGCGTTTTCGCGTCTGTTGCTAACCGTCAGCAGAGTCCTACTGCAACTAGAACTCTTTTCAGATCTTCTATTTAAAGGGATTCGGTTTTGTATCTCTTCAAGGACTTCAAGCCACGAATTTTACAGAGGAGATTCTGTGTTTATTAGAGAAAATTCTCTTGAGAATTTTCATGGGATTTTTCATATCTTCTTGAGTGTGATCGTGCTTTGAGTGCGAAGCAACATCGATTGGGTTTCAGCCTTTGGAGTTCCAGAAGGGAGGTCAACATTTGAAGATCGCCAGAGGTTCTGGCTGCTACTGTGGTAGAAGACAAACGGGTCGTTTGTCTAGGCAAGTAAGAGAGTCGAATTGCAAAGGTTTTGTAATTGATTATTACTTGTAATTGTTCTTCAAATAATGAGATTGACTTTCCTGCGTTTGGCTGCCCTGTAGGGTTTTACCTTTAAAGAGTTCTTTAAAGGGTTTCCCTTCGTAACCAATCGTTGTGTCTTGCAAGTTTGATTATTTATTTTAAAGTATTTGATTCATTTCATAATCTTTATAATTGAGATCTAACTTATTTGTTCAAGGAAATTGGTAGACAATTTCGTGGTTTTACAGGGGTACATTGGGAATTTCAATTGGCATCAGAGCGTGGTTCACTCTTTCGAGTGTGATCCGTGCCCCTGCAATATGTCATCATTGACTGCCCCACCGCACTTCAATGGTGAAAATTATGCATATTGGAAAGTACGCATGCGAGCCTTTCTCAAATCATTGGATGAGCGAGTGTGGAACGCGGTTGTACGAGGTTGGATCAAACCGAAAACAAATATTGATGATTGGACAAAAGAAGAAATCACCAACTGTAATTGGAATAGCAAGGGGCTGAATGCTATATTCATGGCTGTATCTCCAAAAGAATTTAAGAGAATCTCCATGTGTGAGATTGCTAAAGAAGCATGGGATATCCTGGAGGTTACACATGAAGGAACAAAAATTGTGAAGAACTCAAAATTACAATTGTTAACTTCTAAATTTGAGGAGATTAAAATGCTGGAAGAGGAAAGTTTTGATGATTTTTATTCTAAACTAAATGATATTGTGAATTCCAGGTTTAATCTTGGAGAAAAGGTGGAAGATTCAAGAGTTGTAAGAAAGATTCTAAGGTCTTTACCTGAAAGATTTCGACCCAAAGTTACTGCAATTGAAGAAAGTAAAGATCTGGATGCAATAAAGGTAGAAGAACTGGTAGGTTCTTTGCAAACATATGAATCTTCACTTCCTCAAACAAGAAAAGGTAAGTCCATTGCTTTAAAGACTATAGAAGAAAATTATAAAAATATTTCTGATGAAGAAAGTCTGAATGATGAAGAGATTGCTTTACTTGCTAGAAAATTCAGAAAGTTCATGTTTAATAAAGAAAATGGTAAACAAAAACGAGGAAAAAATGTTTTTGCTAAAAAAAATGAATCTGAAAATTGGAAAAAAGAAAAAACTGAGAAAAAGGATAAAGTTCAGTGTCATGAATGTTCTGGGTATGGTCATATAAGAGTTGAATGTCCAAACTTCAAGAAAAACAAAGGGAAAGCATTGAATGTCACACTTAGTGATATTTCAGATTCTGAAAGTTCAAACTCATCCTCTGATGATGAAAAATATTTTATGGCTTTCTCTACTATTGTGAATGATTTTCCTGATATTACACTGACAAATTCTGAAAGTAGTTGTGAGTACAGTGATTCAAATGTATCAATTGTTGAGGCTGATCAAGAACTGAGTTTATAGGAGGCTTACAATGATGTGTGTGAAGAAGTGATCAAATTAAAGAAACTCAACAAGAAATTGTATAAGAAGTTCACTGATATGGAAAGTGAGAAAAACAACATGTCTGAAGCTTTAAAAGTCTCTGAGAGTGAAATAGCCATGTTAGAAAATCAAAATATTGCACTAGAAAAAGAATTGAAAAAGGTTGAAGAAAAAACAGCAACACAAAAATTAGAAGAAATGTTGAGTTTTCAAAAAATGAATAGTGACAGAATTGGTCTAGGGTACACGACTTCTAAAGGAAAAGAAAAATCTGCCTCATCTTCCGCTGCTACAACCTCCAAAGGTATTATTTTTGTTAAAGGAAGTCAAGGTAAGAGTTTTCAAAATCATGCTGAACTCAAGCCAGTTTATTCAAAAAATCTGCATGATAAATTTGTCCCTACATGTTATAAGTGTGGAGTAATAGGTCATATAAGACCACATTGTTTTAACATGAATCAAGTGCAGAAATTTGAAGGAAAAAGAAAAGAGAAGAGCCTACAGACTCAAGTTGATGACATAAGTCAACAAATCAATCTCATAAATCTTAAGCTTGGGGAACTAGCAGATATTTGCCTTCAAAACAAAGAAAAACACAAGTCAATACTCAAGACAAAATGGGTGAGAAAGAAAGATGCAGTATGTCTTGTTGCTCACACAGCACTGAAATCAAAGGAAGATTGTCTGTGGTACCTGGACAGCGGCTGTTCTAGGCACATGTCTGGAGACAAAAACTTATTCAAAAAAATTGAAACATCTCATGGAGGCACCGTGACCTTTGGAGATGGGAGCAAGGCTGTCATAGAAGGGAAATGGAGTATTGAAATACCAGGATTACCTGTGTTGCATGATGTTTTATTTGTTAATGGTTTGAAAGCTAATTTACTTAGCATTAGTCAGTTTTGTGACAATAATTTTTCTGTGCAGTTTTCAAAAGATGCCTGCAACCTATATGTTAAAGGTGGAGAATGGGTCTTAAAAGGTACTAGAACTACAGACAATTGTTATGGAATTTCTCCAAAACCATTGAAGAAATGTCATAGAGTCACACTTGATGAAGCTGAATTATGGCATCAACGCCTTGGGCATATTAATTTTAAAAATTTGTCAAAAATCTTAAAAAGAAAAATTATTGATGGACTGCCCAAGGTAATAAAAGTGAAGAAAATAGTGTGTGGAGCATGCCAAGAAGGAAAGCAAACTAGAGCTCAACACAAGAAGATTTCTCATATTCTTACCTCTCGGCCTCTTGAGCTATTGCATATGGATTTGATGGGTCCAACACAAACTGAGAGTCTTGGAGGAAAGAAGTATATCATGGTGATTGTAGATGATTTTTCAAGGTTCACATGGATAATGCTCTTAAGAGAAAAATCTGAAGCTTTTGATCTTGCCAAAAAGCTATTCAAGAAACTACAAATAGAGAAGGAAGTTTCTATCTCTAGAATACGCAGTGATCATGGTCGAGAATTTGAGAATACTAATTTTACTTCTTTTTGTGATGAACAGGGAATACACCAAGAATTTTCTGCACCTATCACTCTACAAACAAAATGGAGTGGTGGAAAGGAAAAATAGAGCAATCCAGGAAATGGCACGAACAATGTTAAGTAACAAGAAGATGGATTTATATTTTTGGGGAGAAGCTGTGAATACAGCAAATCATATCTTGAATCAAGTGGTTCTAAGACCCGGCACCAATCAAACACCTTACGAAACTACCATGAAGGAGCTTGAGAATATGAAGGAACTGGGGCAGACCGGTGGAGAAGACTCACAAGTGCAAAATGAGGAAGATAATATAGAGGAAACACCACAAAATCCACAAATCAAAGAACCTTCTTCAAGAATCACTCAAAATCATCCTAAAGAAAACATTCTCGGTGAGCTAGATGGAGGTATGAGGCTTAGAAGAAGAGTACTAAATCAGGTTTCTTTTGTGTGTTATTTGTCACAGGTTGAACCCAAGAAAGTTGAGGAAGCACTAAATGATGAAAGTTGGGTCAACGCCATGCATGAAGAACTCCATCAATTTACTAGAAATGATGTATGGGAGTTAGTTCCTAAACCAGAAAATTATAACATAATTGGGACTAAGTGGATCTTTAAGAACAAATCCGATGAGCATGGTACTATTGTGAGAAATAAAGCAAGGCTGGTTGCACAAGGTTACACACAAGTAGAAGGGATTGATTTTGATGAAACATTTGCTCCTGTGGCCCGGCTAGAATCTGTTCGCATTCTACTAGCACTTGCCTGTCATCTAGACTTCAAATTATATCAAATGGATGTCAAGAGTGCCTTCCTAAATGGAGTGTTACAAGAAGAGGTATATGTCAACCAACTAAAAGGATTTTTAATCATCTCTACCCTGAATATGTCTACAGGTTGAAGAAGGCGTTGTATGGACTGAAACAAGCACCTCGAGCTTGGTATGAAAGGTTAACTGCCTACTTACTTGATCATGACTTTGTTAGAGGACAAGCTGATAGGACTTTATTCATAAGAAGATCAGGTAAACAACTCTTAATTGCTCAAATATATGTTGATGATATTGTTTTTGGAGCAACACTTGAATCTCTTGCTTATAACTTTGCAAATGAAATGAAATCTGAATTTGAGATGAGTATGATTGGTGAGTTAAATTTTTTCTTGGGTATTCAAGTAAAACAATGTAAAGAAGGAATATTTATTTCACAATCTAAATATGCAAGAGATCTTGTAAAAAAATTTGGAATGGAAGGAAAAAGCAATGCTCGGACTCCCATGAGCACTTCAGTGAAAATCAGAAATGACTCCACAGGTAAAAATATTGATCCCACTCTTTATAGAAACATGATAGGAAGTCTTTTATATATTACAGCAAGTAGACCTGATATAGCTTTCAGTGTTGGTGTATGTGCTAGATTTCAAGCTAATCCTAAAGAATCCCATCTTACTGCAGTAAAAAGAATCATAAAATACCTTAATGCCACTGTTGATTATGGGATATGGTACTCAAAAGACACTAATCTTACACTTGTTGGCTATTCGGATGCTGATTGGGCTGGGAATGCTGATGATAGGAAGAGTACTACGGGTGGGTGTTTTTATATAGGTGGAAATCTTGTAGCTTGGATGAGTAAAAATCAAAATTCTATTTCTTTATCTACTGCTGAAGCTGAATACATAGCTGTAGGGAGTTGTTGTACTCAGCTATTATGGATGAAAAAAATGCTTGATGATTATGGTTTTTCTCAACACACTATGACAATATATTGTGATAATTCAAGTGCTATAAGTATTTCCAAAAATCCTGTCCAGCATTCTCAAACTAAGCACATTGATATTAAACATCATTTTATAAGAGACTTGGTTGAGTCTAAAATAATATCCTTGGAACATGTGCCTACTGAACATCAACTGGCTGACTTGTTTACTAAACCTTTGGATGGACTTAGATTTGAGTTTTTACGAAAAGCCATTGGTATATGTGATCCCAAGTGAGAGTTTTCTATCATACTAGTTTAGGATATTTTCTTCCAGTTTTTTTTTTTCTTTCTTTAAAAGCATGAATGTTTCAGTTTTTCTTTTTTTAAAAAAAATATATATAAAAAAATTAAGAAATAAAAAATTATAAAAACAAAACTGGGTTGTGTATTTTCTTTAAGGTACATGTTTGTTACATCACAGTTTGAGCATGTATGGAATTGCTTTCAAAAATTTTCTGATCTTATGTATTACTCCTCTTTGTGCAGTTCTCTTTAAGTATACTAACCCTATAGGTCTTTTTGGCAAAGTTCATCTATAATGCACTGTGAGGAACCTATATGTAAGCATCCTATAATTAATCTGTTTTTTTTTTTTAAAAAAGATGCTCATCAAAGAGGGAGTTCATGCCTTGAATTGACTAATACTAGTTGAACCTAGTACTTCTTTAAAGAGCTCTCTTCTTGCCAAACACAAAGAGTGATCCATATAGAAAAAGTCGATGTCTATTCATTGCGGAAAAAGACAAACACCCTACACGGATCTATCACCTTGAGTTCTTACAGAAAAAATCGTTGCTCCAATCATTATGGAAAAAGATGAGCAACCAACATGAACAAAGGACGTGTACAAACTAGTGTTTGGAGGAGATGCTTATGTATCTAGGCCCTAGCATAAAGTTTGACTTTTAAGGTCAAGAAACAAACTCTTGAGAGCATCTTTATTAAAAAAATTTATCTTTCTTTGAACAAAGGTATAAAAAATATAACACAAAAGAGAGCAACAAAAAAAAAAAAGGGGGGAAGCTCATAACATGCTATGATATAAGTATACTCACTCACACACTCACATGAACTTTGGCATTACTGATTCTATGAGGAGTGAACATCCAAAAAGGGACTGTTGCAAACATGAGTGTGCTAAGGATTATTGAATTTTTTTTTGTATATTCTGACTTGATTAAACTAAGATGATTTTAGGCATGTTATCTTTTTTTATATATATTAAACAAAACAAAAAAAAAAAAAACAAATCTTTTTCTAATAAAAAAAATAGTTTTTTTTTTTCCGATTTCTTTGTTCTGTTGTTCCTTTTTATTTAAAATTAAAAAAAAAAAGGGGTTCCCAGTGTGTTGCATACATATATCGGGTCTTTTATGTCTAAGTGTAGAAGTCCTAATAGGACTCTTTGGTCCAGCACGTGCACCGGGGGGGTCTTCTTTTAAAACCCTTTAGCATACCTCTTGGCCTTTGTCCCCTACACTCAGCCCGATCCTCATAAGCATCCCCTTACCCATTTTCACGGCAGCTTGCTTCCTTCCCCTAATCCTCCATACACGGTGCTCTCTTCACTCTCATTCTTCCTCCTTCCATCTTCAAGGTAAGTATTCTCGGATCCTCTGTTTTTTTCTCTTCTTTTCTTCTCTCAAGTTTCGGTATGTTGATCTCTACAGTTTTTTTTGTGAAGGGTTTTATTTTTTTTGAATCTTGGTTGTTTGGTTGAGCTGCACTACTCGGAAATGGGTTGATTGTATTGATTCTTCCCATTATATACATGTATTGAGGACAAAGCTCCATTGCACACGGATTCTCTGTTTTTATTCTCCACGGGTGCACACCAAGTGTTTGTGTTTTTTCCTGACTCATCTCTATTTTGTTTTGGGCACTTGTTAGGATGGCTCTTTCTTATCTATACATAGTAAGGTTTTATGCACATATTGTTTTTGGGTTGTTATCGACTTTCAAACTTATCAAAAAAAAAAAAAAACCCAAACCAACCTTTAATATCATATTTTTTTTATCTATTCTTATCCTCTAAAAAGTTTGAAAATTTCCTTTCTAAACTTGATTCTTGTACTGATTCAGATGAGATTCAAAGAACGGGCCAAACGCAAAAAGATCACTACTCCGGTGCCATCCGAGCACTCTTCAAGTGAGGATGTCCCTTCACTTGAACCAATGCAATTAGGTGACACTTCCGCCCCTCCTCCATCTCCATCACAATCTGTGCCTGTGCCCACAGAAGCACCTACTGATTGCTTCACCTCCATTGAAGCCGAGAATGCCTATAGAAATACCTTTTCCAAGAGACCCGTCTTGGGTGAACGGGAGGTAAGCATCCATGACTTTCCTTCGGATGACTTCCAAATTATCCGCCATATATTCATTGAAAGAGGATGGGAGAAGCTCACTCATGCCCTTCCTACACCTTGTGTTGAGGTGGTCCGGGAATTTTATTCCAATATAGCCCACTTCAATTTAGATGATCATAGCATCATCTCTACTGTTCGCGGGATTCAGATTGCGGTATCTCCTGCTATTCTACGCAATCTATTTACTCTTCCTGAGGTGGAATCCCCTCTATACCCATATAAGGGCATGAGAGCCCCAACCAAGACTGCAATGCGCAATCTGTTTGTTGGTCTCACTGGCCCCAAATGGACTGCCAAGACACACAGACTGCTTCTTCACAATATGCTTCCTCAGTATCGGCTCCTGGCCAAAATAGTCTTGACTAATCTCTGGCCTATTAGTCGTCACACTGAAATTTCTCTAGAAAGAGCTTATTTTATGTATGCTCTTGCTACTGGTGTGTCTATTGATTTTCCACGACATGTCATTGCTATTATTCATCGTTCACATGTGGAAAAAGAGTTAAATCTCCCCTTTGGAAGTCTAATTACTAAATTGGCCATGATTGCAAAAGTGCCACTTCGAGCAAATGAACCCACCATGAAGCTGCCAGGGCCTATTTCTGCCTTAACCGTGGTTAAATCAGCAGCTGTCATCACCAAGAAGCGCCCCCTCACTACTGAGTCAGCATCCTCTCCACCTGAACCGTCCATCCCCACCTCTCAACTTCTTGAGCAAATCTCTTTGTTATCTCAGAAGATTGATAGCTTCACAGCTAAGTGGGAGGCCAGTCAGTCCAAGTTGGAGCAACAATTGGCTGCAGTACGCTCTGATTGTGTACAAGCAAATGATCGACTAGTTCAACTGTCCTTGGATGTCCAACACATTATGGCAAGCGTAGCAGATTCTGACGATGAAATCTAGACCTCCATGGCTGATTGTTGACAAAAAGGGGGAGAAAAGTTTGAGGGGGAGCAGCAGCATCAAAGGGGGAGTACATTGACACAACTGAAAAAAAAAAAATTTTTGAAAAACTTATCATGTTATTTTTTTTTTCTGTTGTCCAGTTTAGTTTTTTTTTTAAACTATAATGCAGATACAATTTGGCATGTATTTTGATTAGGCTAACTGACCATTATGTTTTTATTAAATCACAACTCTTTATAATCTTCTATACTTTTTGTGATTTGATAGTTGACATATTTTCAGGGAATTTACATTCATCAAATTGGTTTCGTCATCAATCCGCCAAAGGGGGAGATTGTAAAGGCAAAAAAGTTGGCTAGGATTAGATGAGTAAATGATAAGGCTTATCTTATCATATTATTTATTATTGTTGGATGAATGTAAAAATAATTATTGATTTATTTCTAAACAATGCTGAGTCTATCTAGAAATGTTAGGAGTTGTTTAGATAAGTCCCTGAAGTCAAAATTGAGTTCTAATAGCATTACACTTATCCAGAAGAAATCTGAACAGAGTTTAGTCTATATCAGAAGAAGTTATCACGAAATGTTAGCAGTCCGTCGGGACGCGTTTTCGCGTCTGTTGCTAACCGTCAGCAGAGTCCTACTGCAACTAGAACTCTTTTTAGATCTTCTATTTAAAGGGATTCGGTTTTGTATCTCTTCAAGGACTTCAAGTCACGAATTTTACAGAGGAGATTCTGTGTTTATGAGAGAAAATTCTCTTGAGAATTTTCATGGGATTTTTCATATCTTCTTGAGTGTGATCGTGCTTTGAATGCGAAGCAACATCGATTGGGTTTCAGCCTTTGGAGGTCCAGAAGGGAGGTCAACATTTGAAGATCGCCAGAGGTTCTGGCTGCTACTGTGGTAGAAGACAAACGGGTCGTTTGTCTAGGCAAGTAAGAGAGTCGAATTGCAAAGGTTTTGTAATTGATTATTACTTGTAATTGTTCTTCAAATAATGAGATTGACTTTCCTGGGTTTGGCTGCCCCGTAGGGTTTTACCTTTAAAGAGTTCTTTAAAGGGTTTCCCTTCGTAACCAATCGTTGTGTCTTGCAAGTTTGATTATTTATTTTAAAGTATTTGATTCATTTCATAATCTTTATAATTGAGATCTAACTTATTTGTTCAAGGAAATTGGTAGACAATTTCGTGGTTTTACAGGGGTACATTGGGAATTTCAGGTGTCTTTCTTTTGTACTTCATGTCTTTCTAGTTCTTGAATTCTTGGATAGCTTTTCGCCAAAAAAGCCTACCACTCTATGTTTCCACTTCTAGTACTTTCTTTAAATATGTTGAATAGATTTTTAAGATTAGATAATCGTGCAGCAAAAAGGCACCCTTGTTAGTTCTTCCAAATTATCAATGAACAATTTGTCGTTGCATTCTTCCTGCATCAAAAATAAATTTACCAATGAAGTAGGTTTCAAGAAAATTTTCCATCTTTTCAAATATTCCATTTGTTATTAAAACTGGAAAGAAGCCCATATTCCAACTAAACTTTTTTTTTAGTAAGTAAAAATACTAGAGAGCCCCTAATGACCCAAAAAGCCAGTGAAAAACTGTCCAAAATACACAATTCTCGAGTTGAAATGGAACATAGCTCCCCAACCCCAACCCTAACCCTTGTTTCCCGTAAAAACTAATACTCTACCCAGAACTCCCTCTACGAGAGTGTCTTCACAATGTTCTCCTATTAGTCTTCCCTCAACTTGAGCTACCACCCTTAGCGTCGTAGTTGATTGTCCAAGAAAAATGCTTTAACTTCCTACTTTTTTTTAAACTTGATTTGATTTCAAGCGGATGGCTAGCCTCAATCGCAGTGATTAGTGCTTTAAATTGGTCTTCACATCCTCCATGTGAAATCCCTAGGATATGCTGAATCTCTTTAACTTTAGGCAGAACTTAATCCAATGGTAAACCCGCTATATTGTTTATCAGCAGAAGAGAAACCAGGAAACAACATTGTCCCTAGACACAATACCCAATTGCACTCCCGACTCTAGACATTCCTCCACACAAGGCACTAATGAAAAACCCATATTCAAATCTCATATCTCCTCAACAACTCTATTGGTTCTCTCCAATGGTAAGGTCATGGACACCATTGGATATTCTGGGTTGGCAGCAAGTCCCTTCACCTCTGGCGACCCTTTATGTGCGACTTCTATGGATCCTACACCATTTTCCTTCAGTTGTGATGTGGGAGCCACAGTTTCTTCGGGGAGAACACTGACCATGGGTGTAACACTGACTATCATTCTTTCATCTTTTACTTGTGGTGAAGGGCATTCCATTACGGATGTCTCAACGCCGATACTTGATGTAGAACCCACTTCAAATAACCCAAATTTCCTTTTGACCCGCCACTCTCTCCTGGATCTAGTTATAGTGACAAGGCTGAATCCGATTTTCCATTTCCTTTATCTGAGTTTAAAGGATTCAGGCCTATCTTAAACTTGTTTCTTAAGACTCTATCTCACCCAAATCACCAGATTTGTGCCTATGAAAAAAAAGAACAAAAAACCCGATTGCCGAAGGAGGACTAACGTCGGAGCCCCTTAATCGAGTCGTCGAAGTCTGTCGGTCTAGTCTGTGGTGGTGGCGGAGGCAGAGAGATAGGTTTGACAGTCGCAGTACCCTAAACTGCACTTAAAAGAAAAAAAAAATAACAAACTCCCAGTCTTCGGAGGAGACTGACGTCGAAGGCCCCTCGATGGAGTCACCGGAGTATGTTGGTCAAGCCTATGGCGGTGAAGGAGGCACATGCACAGGTGACGGTTGATGACACCTCCAAGAAAGAAAAATAGCAAAAAAACCAGTTTTTCGAAAGAAGGACCGACGCCAAATGTCCCTCAGCGAGGACGCCAGGGCCCATCGGCCTCGTCTGTGATGGTGGTGAGGTGTCACTCGTAAGGTCTAGGGTGGGTGAGGGTGGGTGAGGGGTGGCGGCAGGATGGATGCCTTAGGGTTACATCAACCGCATCATGACCACCAGACCATCGTCATGTGTTTCCGACTAGACTTTGCAACTGCTTTCTAACTCCTATGGAACTCTAGTCCATGAAGTCTTTGATCCATTCGAAATTAGAATTCCCTTGCTTCACCTCTTTCACTATGTGGCAATTCCTAATTGTGGGATGAGAAAACGAAGATGACAACCAACAATTATGTTTTAGATAACAATTGATGTGGATGGACATAATTTGATTTACCCTTTTCTTGATATAATAATTTGCAGAACCCAAGCCTTCACAGATGAGAGGAAGCTAGTATGTAAAGATGGTAACTTACTTTTTTTATTGTGTTGACCTTATTTTGATTGACGTGGCTAATAATTTATCGAGCTTGCACATAAATTGGTGCTTATGGGGATCTCTCTCTCTCTCTCTCTCTCTCTCTCTCTCTGATTTCTTTTCACTAACAATTTTTCCGTACACTAATACATAATGCATTCTTGTTTTTTCAAGTTTTTAAACTTTTACTTTTACCAATTTAATTTAAACACTTATGAATTTATTATTCTCATTTTCTTCTTGTTTTTGTTTCATCCTATCCTAATTGTTTAATCTAGTTTGCTTAAAGTTAACTAAAAACAAAGACAAAGCTTTTTATTGGCAACGTGCTTGCTGGGAAACATCTTGATCAGGCAACCTCTTGGTTCATGGAATATGGAACAGGAAAAAAATGAGGAAGCAAAGAATCCTGCAGAGGCACCTACTGAACCAGAGTCTAACATGAAGGAAAAAGAAGATAACAAAAACGAATTAGACTCTCTTGTTGAGGCACCTATGAAACCAGATTATAAAAAGAAGGAAACAGAGGCATCTACTGGACTAGAGTCATCAAAAAAGAAAACCCTGAAATCATTAAAGGCTGAATCAAAAATTGCAAAGAAGCCTCTTGGAAGTAAATCCTTGAACTCCAAAGAAGATAAAAGTGGTCAACAGGCTCAGTGGAAACAAAGAAAGAATAATAAGCGTGTATTGAAGGGTAACATAGAAAGCAGCAATGGTGGAGGAAAGGTTTAAAGGCTGAATTCTAGAGCAGAAGGCAATGAGAAGAACGTCAATGATGAAGAGCATAAGGAGAAGAGCCATAAGCCTGAAAATAACCAATGAAAGATCATTGAGTTGGAAAAGCACAACAAAAAGAGAGCAACGAAGGAAGGCATTTGGTTCTTTAAACTCTTGCCAGTATCACCTCTTGCCAGTGGTTGTTTCCCTAGATGCTTTCACGAAGGCCCTATCTGCCTCATCTCTTAAATCTAAGTTTCTTAGTGCTTCTTTCATGACTAGCAGCAATATCTCTAACCTTTGGCATTGTCGCCTTGGTCATATTTCAAATGCTAGAATGGTTTTAATTGATGATTCAAATGTAAGAGACAACTTCAATGTTAGTAAAATTTCCCCTTGTTCAGTTTGTCCTATTGCTAAACAACACAGAACTCCCTTTTCTATTAGCCATCATAAGTCAAATTCCATTTTTGATTAGGTGCATGTAGACATTTGGCAGCCATGTTCCATACCTGCTTATGATGGAACTAGGTATTTTTTGACACTTGTAGATGACTTGTCATGGACTACTTGGGTTTATTCATTACATGCAAAATCAGAAACTAGAGCTTGCATTGAATCCTTTTATAACATGGGAGCAACTCAGTTTAACACTAAGATAAAAGTCATTAGAAGTGATAATGGGGTTGAGTTTCAAATGATTGAATTTTTTAATCAAAGAGGAATTATACACCAACGTTCTTGTGTTGAAACACCTCAACAAAATGACACTGTTGAGAGAAAACATAAACACATTCGTAATACTGCAAAAGCACTGCATTTTCAATTAGGTCTCCTTTACATTTCTGGAATGATTGCATTTTAACAGCTGTCTATATTATAAATAGAACACCTACCCCTCTCCTTGGCAATAAAACTCCATATGAGCTCTTATTTTCAACTAAACCTACATACCATCATCTAAAAGTTTTTGGATGCTTGTGTTTTGCAACTACCTTATCCCATGGTCGTAAGAAGTTTGATCCAAGGGGCAGAAAATGCATTTTCTTAGGCTATCCTTTCGGCATTAAGGGGTATAAGTTGCTTGACCTTGTGTCGCACACCACCTTTGTTTCTAGAAATGTATTTTTTATGAGGAATCATTTCCTTGTCTTTATGCTTCTCACCCTGAGGAACCTCCTTCTATTTCTTAACCTATATGTTCTTCCTCTTTCTCTTTCAGAACCCACTTCAGAACCTATCCATAGTTCTTCCTCTTTCCCTACTACACATTCCCCATCCATTGATTCTCCCTCACCTTCAATCAACGTACCTGTTGAGTCACCCATCACCAACACTTCTCCCTCACCTTCAACCAACATACCTGTTGAGTCATCCATCACCAACACTTCTCCCTCACCTCCATCCAATCCTACCTACATTCCTCCTACACCTGTTTTAGGCCCAGCTTCTCCCACTATATCAACTTGTCTTCGAAGGTCAGTAAGAATTAGGACTGCACCTACTTATCTGAGGGACTTCCACTGTCAACAGACTGCCTTGTCTTCAAGATCAAAATCAATGGCTCAGGTAAACTCTTCTTCTTCTGATTGTTTATTTCCCTTACATAACTATCTCACTTATGAACATTTCACCCCTTCCTTCCAAGCCTTTTTCTTCATCCCTTTATGTTATGTGTATGTTATGTGTGAGCCAACCTCCTATTCCCAAGTAGTTAGGGATCCAAATTGGTGCAAAGCCATGGATGCTGAATTAGATGCTTTGAAGCAAAACAATACTTGTGTTCTTTCAGACCTTCCTCTCGGTAAACAGCCCATAGACTGCATATATGTGTACAAAGTTAAACTTAACTCAGATGGTAGTGTTGAAAGATTAAAGGCAAGATTGGTAGCAAAAGGCTACATTCAACAAGAGGAAATTGACCACACTGAAACATTCTCACCAGTTTCCAAAATGGTAACTATTCGTTGTCTTCTCTCCATAGCTGCAATTCAAGGATGGCATTTACATCAATTTGATGTAAACAATGCCTTTCTCCATAGGGAAATCTTCATGAACAAACCACCAGGCTATACTAAAGGAGGTCCTAACAAGGTTTGCAAACTTCATAAAAGCATTTATGGCCTAAAACAAGCTTCAAGGCATTGGTATGCAAAACTCACTGCCTGCTCGTTGAATTTTGGTTTTTCCTAATCAAGAGCTGATTATAGTTTGTTCATTAAAGCTATTGGCTACTCCTTTACAACTCTTTTAGTATACGTTGATGATATTTTGGTGGCCACTGATTCACTCAATTCCATAGTTGCTCTCAAAGTTTTCTTCAATGACAATTTCAAGATTAAGGACCTTGGTCCTCTCAGATTTTCTCTTGGAATTAAGGTGGCAAGATCTTCAAAGGGAATTCATATTTCTCAATGTAAATATGCATTGAAAATCCTTGCAGATTCTGGTACTTTGGGATACAAACCAGTCAAAATTCCAATGGATCAAAACCTCAAGCTTAGCAAGGACTCGGGTATTGAGTTACAGGATCCCTCTATCTGTTGTAGATTAGTTGGAAGGCTTCTATACTTGACAATTACTTGCCCTGACCTCAGTTTTGCTGTCCACACACTCAGTCAATTCATGTCCAAGCCAACATGTCAGCTGCTCACAAAGTTTTAAGGTACCTTAAAGCAGCTCCTAGTCAAGGCCTTCTTTTAGCTACACATTCCTCACTCCAGTTAGTAGCATATTGTGATTCAGACTGGGCTTCATGCCCTGACACACGCAGGTCAGTCACTACCTACTGTGTCCTGCTTGGCGACTCACTAATTTCATGGAAATCTAAAAAGCAATGAGTAGTTTCAAGGTCCTCAGCAGAGGCCAAGTACAAGTCTATGGCTACAACTTGGGTTGAGATTACCTGGCTAAAATTCCTCCTTGCTGACCTCCAAGTTCCCCATCCACAAGCTGCACACCTTTTCTGTGATAATTAAGTAGCCATACACATTGCTGCAAATCAGTTTTTCATAAGTGAACCAAGAATATCGAATTAGATTGTCATCTAATTCGAGATAAGATTATTGATGGAACCATTACTACTTCTCATGTTCCTACTCAACTCCAACTTGCAGACCTTCTCACCAAGGCTCTTCCTTCTACTCAAGGCTCTTCCTTCTACTCTTCTCAACTCTCATTTACTCAAGATGAGAATAGCAAATTTGTATTCTCCATCTTGTGGGGCGGATTGCAGCACTCTGCTCATACTGCTGCTACAAGTCATGAAGCTAGAACAGAAGCTACAGGCTGTCTACCTCTAACTACCTGGCATGAACATCATGAAGATCTAGAAGATATCTCTATTCCTACATGTCTTTTGTCTACTCTGGATGATGTGCATGGAGACGCACCAGATTAATCCTTCCTTTCTCTTCCACTTTTTTTTTTTGGTCTTATTTGTTGAGCTGTACAAATACTATTTGTTTTGCCATTTTATTGTTAGTAGTGGAACATGTGATACGTTTTGTTGCTGTCGTTAGGCAGCTGGTCATGTAGCTGTATATATGGTTGTCTTTTGTACAAAACATTTTCATTCATTCATTCTGAATTGAATAGAACACATAGGACTTTTCTCTTCCATTGTTTTCCCTCTCCTTTTCTTACAGTGCTAGACGTGTAACGCCATCCACTGTACCTTTTGCAACTGCAACATATGCTACTACTTCAAGCCCCTATACAAAGGATCTATACCATTGTTATCATTATAGTGCTTTATCAGGTTCTTATCCTATTGGTGGAATGCACCCAATTGAGAGTGCCAATTTACGCAGAATAGAAATTGATCGAGTAGGTAGTTTATACTCCACATATGCTGCTGATGCTTTACTGCATAGAGACAAGACACATCATTATCAAGCTACCCAGCCTAAAGCAGTGCCTGTGCCAATTTCATCTCAGTACTCGTTTACTTGTCTATCATTCCTACACCGCTAACTGTATTTGCATCTTGAACATATGTATCCATCAAAATTCTTTGGGTACCTTTCATCTTGTCAGGGACTCAGAAGAATTCTTTATTGATTTATTATTATTATTATTTTCTTTTCTTTCTTTTTTATGATCGCAGTGATACTCCTTTTTTTTTCATCTTGAACTCTATTTGTCAATTGCGATTACTTTTTAGACAAATAAAAAATGTGGGACTCTCAAACTTGGTTGATTAGTTGGTCAATGTTCTTGGGCTACCAACTGCACATTGTACGACATCTACTCTTGAATTACAAGGTAGAGACCTTGAATTTATGTGCAAATTGGTTTGCAAGTGCTCTTTAGTCTTACCTTCGTCCTATACATTTGCTCGGAAGTAAATCCCTCTTGGGCAACCAATTTGATATTCTATGAAAGGAGGGAACAAAGAAATAATTTAGATTCAAAATAAGAAGATTTAACCCTTCAAATATAAATTCTATTCATTTGTCACATCGAATTAAAATTAAAAGGACCATTACAATAAGGACTTGGAAGGTACATAGATATTAGAGAGGATCAGAGTCTTGTTGATATTTATTACTTTTTGTTAATGTATGAGTTTGCAAGAGGGAAAGAAACACGCGCATCCGTTGGTTGATTCTCAAAGAAAAAGTTGCACACAATCATTTAACACGCAATCTGATTCAATTACATCGTACCCATATTCTAAAGTGAAAGTGTTATACGATTTTGAAAAATACTCAACAAACTCGGTATGAATAATAATGCAGCAATGTAATAATTATTAATTTGACTTTTTTATTTTATTTTATTTTTACTTTTGACATACAAGGAAGAAAACCTATGAATAGGCATTTAATAAGTTAATTATATCATTTCCTAAACAAATGGCAGTATTACTTCTTGTTGCGCAATGTCTTTGTGCCAAACAAACAATAAATAGGTAGTAGAGAGCTGCTACAGGGAAGCCCCCTGTATAGCACGAAACAACACGAAATTGTGCCAAGTGGATAAGTACATGGAAAAAAATAAAAAATAAAAAAAACAATAAAAGGTCAAATCTCTTCACACTAAAGGTGTAGGAAAGACACTTGTATCTGCTACGAAAAGCCCCTCTACCTCCAATGTCTCCCCCATCTGGTTCACTACTGACTTCTTTGGGTCAACCCCCACCCTACAGCTCCGCATTTGACGTGCCGAACATAGCGGATTTGAAAGCCCTTTCAACCACCTTGAACTTTCCTCTTTCACGAACTTCTCAAAATCATGTGAACTAGCTTTTTTCACATTTAAGGTCTTTCCTTTGCAGTTATGGGTTCCTATTTCTTCAGCTCCGATAGCTGCCAATATCCTCAGTACCTTCTCTAGCTCTTTCTTTAGGTTCTCTTCATCACTTTTTTCCATTTGGTAACTGATTGAATTTGGTGAAAGCACTCTTGCATTTTATCTTGATTTGTATGTTTACTTAGTGATTTTTAACTAAATTGATAGCATCCATTTTATCTTCATTTGTATAAGTATACTTTAGCCTTCTACAATTTAAAAAAATTTGGCAACAGACATGGTCAAGATTTGCAGTGTTTTTTTATTTTTTTACCTTAAATAAATCATTTTTATGTACAACCTCAAATTTTTCTTAAAGATTTACACCATTGAATAAAAGTCATGCATTCGCACAAGAAGACAAAACAATAAAATGATATGCGTTATTATCAATGACATGTAGTTAGACACAAAAGCTTCACACCAACTTTCCTAGCTTTTAATTAGTGTGCAAAGGGATTCTTTTATGAAGGGTAAAATGGAGTTTTAGACTTTCGTGCTTTTCGTGCCTCCTACCCTTCGTGCATTCTAGCATTTTTCATAGGTAACATGCCCTCTTCGGGTTTTCAAAACTTTGATCCACAAACCCCTTGGAATTCGGAAAGTTCAATGGAACGTTGAATTCAACCTACCATAGTCAGTCAAGGTTCTTTTAAAAGTTCTATAATTATTTATTTATTTCCTGCCATTAAACTATGTCCAGTGTTCATCAATTCAAAAACTCTGAACGTTGCTTCAAGTTTGCATAAAAGACGCAAATGAATAATGAGTTTATAAATAAACAATTTAATTTCTTCTGGGTTCGTCCCTCTTTTTGTTTTCCTCTGTTTTGGTTTTAACGTCAAATTGCTAGAAGCGAGGAAAAGAGTTCTCAAGGAAACCGCGTTTCATTGAGTCCTAAGAAAGAAACAACTGTTGTGTTTGTGAAGAAAACACCTCCTACTTCGTAAAAGATGCTACAATTTCGTAGGTTCCTATAAGGAAGGGAGGAAGGAAACATTCCATCGTATTCGTAGGAAACTTACTTGTTCTCCATTAATAAATAGAGCAGAGCAGATAGAGACAATCCTCCACAATCACAATCCTCGACACACACGATTTCTGTAAAGTGGGTTGCGATCCAAACACATAAAAAATATTCATTTTTGTATGTTTTGATACAAAGGACAGGTTGAGTTTGAAGAGCTCTGAAAATTTTTTTGAGATAAGTAAATAATTTATCTAGGGTTTTAAATAAAGAAGAGAAAACAAAAACAAAAAAGGAATCTCATTTGGGCTTGAGAGACAGAGATAGATGGGGAACTACTTTTTGGACGTGGAAAGAGCAAAGCAAGCCGTGGGTGGGGTCCAACATAGCTCCACAGCTACCAACAACAACAATGCCGGCCACAACAACGCCGTTGAATTCTTCAATGGGTCTCGGGGGCTCCAGCAATGCTTCACCCGAGTCGAGGTAGTGACTGCCATTCTAACACCTATATATATTACGGAAAATGCTAATATGCCATTGGGTTTATCCCCTCATTTTGACGGTTCATTCCCTGTAATACTATTCTTATACAAATGCAAGGTACAAAACTTGATTAAACAAAGGTTATATAGAAAGAGTAAATAATAAAATAATAAATATTTTGTATTCGTGTTTAGTGTTGTTTTGTTTCAATACATATATGTTTAAAATTATCAAAGAAGTAGTTTTCGTTGCATGGTAGAGGATCAGTTTGTGTGTATTTCAAAGGTTCTGAAATGTTACATCCTTAACGCTCTTAAAGCTATGAGTTTCGCTTGATAAATGAAGCATGCGGGGCATGCATCGCAATGTTGCCTATGATATTCTATCATTTAAATGTTTGGCCTATTACTAGTTTCTCAGAATCAGGAATGGATAGCATGGTCAGGGTGCCATGTGTTTTGGCGCATAGATAAACGATGATGTTTTGATTGACTAAATTGATACCCCACATAGTAACCAACTTCTTAAATTTAAGACTGCAGTAAATGTTTTAGTCAAGCTAGATATTTTAACGGAATATTAGTAAATTGGAGACTAATGAGGTTGTATGAAGCAACATGTTGCATTAATTGAAGTCCTCTCCTCTCAAGGTTGAGGTTTTTTCTCTCTAGCCGAGTTATTGTCTCTTAAGCTAGCTTTGCTGGTTTGAAGAGGTGTCATGGCAGAGGAGCTAGCAAAACAGTGGGAAGAACTTAGTCTCACGGAGAAGGAAAAATGGGAGATAATCTTGGCCTCCAACTCAACAGCAAAAAATGTGCAACATAGTAATTCTTGTTTGCTGGCTATGATCATTGCTGAAAGGCTAGTAAATAGAGAAGCATTTAAGACTACTATGTCAAGAGTGTGGAGATGCAAAAGCTGGATCCAATTTACTAAAGTTGGAAGCAATAAATACTTAGTAGAGTTCCACCAAGAGCAAGACCTTCAACAGGTTATACGAGGAAGGCCTTGGTCTTTTGATAGGTGGTTGGTCTGTCTTCACTTGTATGAAGGGAATAGATCCATCAATGAAGTTCCATTCACCACAGAAGAGTTTTGGGTCCATGCCTATAACATGCCTTTGGCAAGCATGACAGAAGAGGTAGGCAAAAAGATTGGTGACACTATTGAGAAGACTCTTTCTGTCCAAGCAGATGATAGAGGCATTGGCTGGGGTAAGTTTCTGAGACTAAAGGTGGAGGTTGATATCTCAAAGGCTCTCCAGAGAGGACTCTTCCTAACCTTTGAAGGTAAGAGAACATGGATCCCTTTTAAATACGGACGTTTGCCATCTTTTTGCTTCAAGTGTGGGGTCTAAAAACATGCACAGAGAGGCTGCCAAAGTCTGAATACAGATAGCAGCAAGCTTCAATATGGGACTTGGCTTTGAGCACCAGCAACTAGAGAAGGTGATCTCCCAAGGAAAAGGTATGGAAATTTGGGATCATCTGAAGAAGCAGGGGAGCAACCATGGGAGGGGGAGAGAGAAGTCAGGGATGACACTCCAACCAAGAATCATGAACCTACACCAGTAGACCAGAACTCTAGCTTATAGGATGGGGACATCACAGAAACAAAAAGGGCAACTGTGAACCCCCTTTCTGTCGACCAAAAGGTAGGAAGCAATCAGGCCCTTTTTAAGGAAACAAATGTGGAGCTATTTGTGGGCAGGCTAAAGAAAGCTTTCAATGCTGTAGAATCCTGTCTGATGCAAGGCATTGAGGAATCTGCACTACCAATAAACAAGGCAAAAACCTCCAGCTATGACAAGGTCCAGCAAGCTGCATCGAATCTCTATAGGGACAATGACCTGAAGGCCCAAGCATCCTCGGTGGCCTATTTTGTCATAGACCAAGTCCAAGCCTTGCAGAAATTTAAGAGTCAACCAACGTGGAAAAGGAAAGCAAGGGATAAAGGCAATGTAGGCCCCTTAACAGAAGTGAACAAAGAAAACATACCAACTGGCTCTAAGAGAGAGGTAGGCCTTATCACTAGATCAGCATCTATTAAGGCCCTCAAGAAACCAAAAGTGGAGAAGGAACATGACATGATTGATAGCAGGGAAGATATGGTGATGGCTGGTGACTCGGTTTCGAATGTGCTTCCAAGTGTAGAAGTGTCAAGTTGTATCAAGGATAAGTCCAGGATCGTATTCCACAGGGACAATGGGTTATCAAAGCGTGTGTGAAATTTTTGAGTAACAATTGTGTCAATTATGAGAGATGAAAATAAAATTAAAATGAAACGCAAAAAGATAATCGAAATTGAAATTGGAGTTTCTAAAAAAAAAACAAATTAACGAACACTTGGGTTGGGTTTGGGACTCTCTTTATTTTGGATTCTAGATAATTTTCTCGATTAACAACCCAATCAAGGCATTGATAATCGGAAGATAAAAAGGTTAAGCTCAAGTTTTGCAATATTTTCCTAAGGGATTTTCCATTTTACTAGCTGAACACACATTAACAAACAAACGAGAGAAGCCTTGATAATTTTCAAGCTTTTGTTGTGCCTTACGTCAACAACAAAACAAGAGCAAGAGCTTCAATCTATTTTCAATTTAAATCCAACTAGTAACTTAGTGAAATCAACATTATCAACAAAATATTGCATCAATCTAAAATCCAAAACAAATCACGTCCCATTCCGCAACCCAAGCTTAAGAAATTAGCTACACATGATATTTCTAACAACAAATATTAATCTAAACAAAGCCATATTAAAATCTGTGAGAAAATATTTAAATGAGATGAAAACTAATATTGTCTGGACGAAAGAGAAAGGATCAAGTATAAAAAAACTACAACAAGTAACGTAAACGAAAAGGTAAAAGTAACAGAAAATAAATTCGAATGTCTCTTAAACTCTAAACTAACAAGAACGAAAAGAAAAAAATAAACAAGCCGCCTGCGTCTAAATCAAAAGAAAAGAAAATAAAATAGAACTCAAAGCTACTCTGTTGTTCATCCGAACCAACCAACATCAATGACTTCTTTTCTTTCTTTAATGAGAGCTCTTCGTAATCTCCCTCTCTCACCAGCTGGTCTCACTCCAGCAAGAAGGATCCCTCTGCTTTCTTTCCTTTCACAATTTAAACCAATTACTCTACCCAAAACCGACCCCACTCATCATTCCTTCAATCACTCGGCTGCCCCTCCAATCCTCACCTTCCGACTCTGCTTTCTTTTTTTTCTGTTTCCGTAAATGTTGACCTCTCCTTCCAGCCGTCTACCTCCCTTTCTTATTTTTCTTTGGTTGTTGAAATTTATTTTCCTTCATTTCGGCTTGTCTTCTTGCTTTTTGGTCCAGCCCACACGTCACTCCTTCAATCTCAGCAGCTCAATTTCTCCTCCAAGAAGCTAATCAAATTATTCCAGCATTCCTATCTCACACCGGTTGCTTTCACTTCTCTCTCTTTCCCTCTTTGTCGTCGGTTAACTAGTTGCCTCTTGAAGCATTTAATTCCACCGGTTGGTCCCTCTCAAATCATGCAAATATTTAATTTCCAACTACTCCACTTAGCTTGAAGAATCATTTAAATATTGATTCCTTCAATTCCGGTTCCACTCTTTTTGTTCCTATCATTTTATTCCACTAACCGGTCCCTCTTTCTCTTCATCTTAATTTTGCACCTATCCCTTTCACTCTATTCTTGTCTCTTCTTTCTCTCTTCATCTTTCCTCCCACTTTATCTCTTTTTTTTTTTTTTCTTTTTCGTCCAGCACACCCCCACTTAACTCTCTCAATTCCTATCTCTTTCACTCTACACCCACCAATTGCTTTCAACCTTTCTTCCCTCTCTCCTTGTCTCTTCCCCCACTTCTCTCTCAATGTGTCCTATCTCACTTGGTTGAAAATTCTGCACCTATCTCCAATTCTCTCAACTCCAATTGCCTTCACATTAAATTCACTCCAACAAATATCTGGAAGCTCCACGCTCTTCTCACCCTCTCTATTTCTGGAAACACTGCACCGAATTCCTCCCAGCAAAATAAAACTTCACATCATGCACCGACTGCCTTCTTTCACTCACATCCACTAATTCTCTCAATATGTCGTCCAATAGCCGAAAAATCAATAGCCCCACTTTATTTAATTCCAACACATGAATTTATTCCAACCAATAAGACTAAGATGCTCTCTTCTTTTCTCTCATTTCCTCTCTTTTTGTTTCCGTCCTTTTCTTCACTCTCTCCTCCTTTTTTTCAGCCGATTGCCTCTTGAAGAATTATTTAATTGGTTGTTTTCTCCAATCTTGCACCACCGGTTGAAAACTCCTACACGAAAGCTCACCCACGCTCCTTCAATCACGGCACCTTCACACACCAACTTCTACATTACTCTGCCGAATGCTGAAAATCTGCGAAGACTACTCCTGCTTTCGGTCCATTTTTCTGCATATTGATTGCTGTTTGTTGTAACTTTTCTGCATGTTGCATGTTTGACCGAACTTCTGCTGATCATGTGATTTTTCTGTTCTGCATGTGTTGAAGATTTTTCTGCAAGATGTTCTGCTGGTGCTTTGGTGTAGTAACTGCTGCACATGTGTGATTTATTGCATGTGTCTTGCAATGGTCAGCACGTGTAGTAAGTGCTGTCCGAATGAGGCTGGCCTGCATGTGTGCATTCACACTTGAATGATATCTTTGCTGTGTATTGCCCAAACTATCCCTGTTATGAGAGGAATAAAAATGAAATATTTATTTTCATGTGAAACAATTGCATTATAAATCTTTTTAAGCACCAAAATACTAGAATTTATCAATTGACTCAAGTAATGTGATCTATTGCATAATTAAGTACTTAAATCATTTTTTATTAAACAATTTGTTTGCTTAAGTAACTTTAATCATGCAATTTTAGCGCTTCATCAGCTGGTGTCCAGCCCCACCAACTAAGATGAGTTGGTTGAGTTGGAATTGCCGAGGGCTTGGAAACACTCGGTCAGTTAATAATTTGTGCCTTATGGTACAATCAAAGTCCCCAACCTTGTTTTTTTTAATGGAAACAAAGAGTAGAAAAGAAAAAATGGAATCAATCAGGTGTTTGATTAAGTATGAGCATAGTTTTGTGGTTAATTCCATAGGGTCTAGGGGAGGCCTAGCATTCTTTTGGAAAGAAGCAGTAGAGGCAGAAGTGATATCCTATACAATCTCACACATCTCTCTGGCAGTTAAAGATATGAAAGAAGGAGTCACCTGGATCCTAACGGGTTTCTATGGCAACCCAACTACAGAGAAAAGACATGAAAGTTGGCAGCTATTGCAAGCACTGAAACCTACAGCAGGAAATGGATGGTTGTGTGTAGGTGATTTCAATGAGATTCTGAGCAATAGGGAGAAGAGTGGAGGCCCCCCGAGACCTCACAAGCAAATGGAGATGTTTAGGGAAACAATAGCCAAGTGTGGACTTCTAGATATGGGATTTACAGGGAACAAGTTCACCTGGACCAATGGCAGGCAAGGGTTAGCCTTTACAAAAGAGAGGCTGGACAGGGCACTTGGAAATGGAGTCTGGTTAGATCTGTACACAGACCCAAGTGTTTATATCCTCCCCTCTCTTAACTTAGACCATAGCCCCTATCTGGATCACCATGGAACAGCAGCAATCCCTTGGTAGCAGACAAACAAAACCATTCAGGTTTGAAGCCTGTTGGACACTGAATGAAGAATGTTATACAAAGGTGGAAGAGGCTTTGAAGTCACCTAGATTGGCCAACAGCAGTATGAACCCCATCTCAGAAGGTTTGAAAAACTGCCAACAAAGGCTTACTCTATGGAGCAAGAAGACCTTTGGCACATCAGAGAGAGAGATTCAGGCTCAACTAGAACTCCTCTCTAACCTGCAGGAGGACAATACAAGCAACTTAAATGAGGAGATCAAGCAAGTCCAGAGGGCAGTGGACAACAAGCTAGAGGCTAAAAACATCAAATGGAAGCAAAGGGCCAAGATAAGGTGGTTGAAAGAGGGGGATAGAAACACAGAGTATTTCCACCAGGCAGCATCATAAAGAAGGGCAACCAATAGGATAAAGAAACTGGTAGGCGACAATAATAAAGTGGTGCACTCGAGAGAAGGGATTAGGGACCTGTTCCAAGAGTACTTCATTAACCTCTTCACCTCCTCTAATCCTAGTCACGCAACAGAATGCCTGTTCAATTTAGAAGCTCAAGTGACTGAGTCCCAAAATGAGTTCCTCACTAGACCCTATTGCACACAGGAAGTGGAAGAAGCAATGTTCCAAATGAATGAACTTAGCTCCCCAGGACCAGATGGTTTTCCAGCTATGTTCTATCAAAAACACTGGCTAATAGTGGGTCCTCAAGTCTATGAGACAGTTTTGAATGTGCTCAATTTGAGGGGCAGCATGGGAAGTATTAACAGCACCTTCATTGCACTCATTCCCAAGAAGAAGACACCAACAAGAGTAATAGAGTTCAGACCTATCTCACTTTGTAATGTTCTCTACAAACTCATTTAAAAAATCATTGCAAATAGACTTAAAAAAAATTCTTCCTAATCTCATATCTGAATCTCAATCAACCTTTGTTCCTAATAGGCTCATCTCAGATAACATTATTGTTGCTTTTGAGAATTTGCATACCATGAAATGTAAAATGATAGGGAAAGAGGGCTATATGGCCTTGAAGTTAGATATGAGCAAAGCATATGACAGAGTGGAGTGGGGATTTCTGAGAGCAGCTTTACTCAAGCTGGATTTTTGTAGTACTTGGGTGGATTTGGTGATGAACTGCATTGAAACAATCACATACTCCCTGCTTGTTAATGGGGAACCCCAAAAGGCCTTTTCCCCCACTCGAGGCATAAGGTAAGGTGACCCTCTATCCCCTTACCTTTTCATTTTATATGCAAAAGTTCTGAGTAACTTGCTTAAGAAAGCTAAGGACAATGAACTAATTCATGGTGTTCCAGTAGCACGTGGATAGATGAGGGTATCTCACCTATTTTTTACAGATGACAGCCTCCTTTTTTGCAAAGCCAATGCCTTGGAATAGGGTAGAAGGATCAGCTTACTAAGACTCTATGAAAGGGCCTCGAGTCAGATATTAAATGTTGAGAAAACCTCAATTGTCTTTAGTAAAAATACAAGCAGACCAACCCAACAATTTATCTTATCTATAGCAGGAATAAGAACCTTTATTCCTTATGAAAGGTATTTGGGGCTACCCCCTGTGGTTGCTAGGGATAGATTCAAAACTTTTAAGAATATCCTAGACAATATAAGGTTGAGACTGAGAAACCACAAAGTCAAGACTCTCTCTCAGGCAGTGAAGGAAATCTAATTGAAAGCAGTGATTCAAGCCCTTCCAACTTTTACAATGAGTGTTTTTAAGCTGCCCCTAACTCTACTACAATCCATAAACAGTGTAATCCATAACTATTGGTAGGGTCAACAAGAGAATGAACAAAAAATTCATTGGATCTCATGGAAAAGAATGGGGCAAGCCAAAGCTTAGGGGGGTTTGGGATTCAGGGACCTTGAAGTCTTCAACAAAGCTATGCTGTCCAAGAATTACTGGAGGTTAATCCAAGACCCAACATCACTTGCTGCCAGGGTTCTAAAAGCTAAGTACTTCCCAAACTCGAGTTTCCAATCTGCCAAAGTGGGAGCCAAGCCCTCCTTTGTATGGAGAAGTCTCCTATCTGCTAGACAAACCATTGAGGCAGGTTCAATATGGAGGTTATGTATAGGAGACCAGATCAAAATAGGGTCAGATAAATGGCTAGTCAAGTATAAACCAGCAATGGTCACAAGTCCTATTAAGGTTTTGAATGGTGAAACCACTGTTGCTAAGCTTATAGACCCTTAGGGGTGTCAAATCGTGTTAAAGGGTCGTGTTCGTGTCGTGTCAAATCGTGTTAACGGGTCATATAGGTCAACCCTAACCCGACCCGTTAAACTTATCGTGTCAAAATCTCAAACCCTAACACGACCCATTAACATAACGGGTCATGTCGTGTCAACCCGTTTTGACCCATTAATAAATATTACGAAATATGTTTTTTTTATAAGTAAACAAATAAATTAAGAAAATATTACGAAATAGGTTAATACGACACAATACAACTCATTTTAAACGATTTATATAAATGGGTTGAATAGGCCTGAAATTAACCTTTTTAACCTGATTAAATTTAGCATAATTTTATATAAATGTTAAAATTACAATATCTATAAAAATTATAAAAACTAATTATAAGTCCAAAACTACAATCTAAATAATAAAAATATCGAAATTAAAATTCTAACAATTTTATTTTTAGATATAAGGTATAATTGTAACTTTAACTTTCTTAACGTGTCATAACGGGTTATAAAGGGTCAAAACGGATTAACCCGTTATCAACCCGTTAAGCAATCGTGTCTTAACGGGTCAACCCGTTTTGACCCGAACCCATTAAGGCTAAACCCTAACCCGCTATTATAGTGTCGTGTTCGTGTTGGGTTAACGGGTCGTGTGACATATTGCCACCCCTATAGACCCTTCAACCAAGAGTTGGAAAACTGAGCTAGTGTAAGAAATTTTTGAAGAAGAGGAAGCCTCAGTGATCCTTCAAACTCCCATCAGTTCCATGAACTCCAAGGACAGGCTCATATGGCATGGCACTTAAAGTGGCTCATTCTCAGTGAAGAGTGCATATCACATGGAGAAAGCAAAGAAAATGGAAGGAAAAGGCCAAGCCTCAACCAGTAAAACATTTAAAGAAGTCTGGAAAAAGTTATGGCAGCTACATGTCCCTCCAAGTGACAAGATGTTTATGTGGAAAGCATGCCAAGAATCCCTCCCTACTCAACTCACTTATTCAAGAAAAAGATAGTGAATGATCCACTATGTCCAATCTGCTCACGAGAGGAGGAAAGCACTTTACATATTCTGTGGAACTATGAGGCAGTAAAAGATATTTGGGGCCAATGCTCAATGAGGCTACAAAAAAGCTCCTACTCTCAACTTCCAATGCTGGTTTTTTTTTAGGCTATGCTCCAAGTTCTCAATGATTCAGAGTTACTGGAATTTGTGATGGTAGCTAGACAGCTATGGCTGAGAAGAAATTCTTATATCTTCAAAAACATTTTCCTATCTCCAAATTGTCTACTCAGAGAAACCAGCTTGAGACTAGAGTTGATTAAAGAAGCGAAGGACAAAACCCAGTCTCAAAAGAAGGGCCAACAGACAAGGACTTCAGCTGAGATTTGGCAAGCCCCACTAGCAAACTGGCTTAAAGTCAACTGGGATGGGACAATAGATAAAACAAAGAGCATGATTGGCATAGGTGTAGTCATAAGGGATGAGAAGGGCCAGATTATAGCAACCATGAGGCACGAGAAATTGCAACTCCCATATCCTCTCCTAGCCAAATCTTATGGAGCTCTAGTAGCAGCTCAGTTTGCCAAGGATCTTGGACTGACACAAGTCAAATTGGAGGGTTACTCACTCCAGGTAACAAAGGCCCTACAGGAAGAAAATGAAGCATGGAGCAGCTCGAGTATGTTTATTTGTGAGACTAGAACATGTCTCAAAACTTTTGCAATGTGGCGTGTTTCTCATGTAAGGAGAAACGGTAACACCATAGCACATTTATTAGCAAAAGGAGCTCTTAGCATTTCTGATGACTTTAATGTAACTATGGAGGGCATTCCTCAGTGTATCTCTCCTTTAGTTCAATGAAATGGAGTAAGAGTATTTCAAAAAAAAAAAAAAAAAGCAACATGTTGCCTTTTGGTATTGTGTAGGAGTTGAATATTTCTCATTTTTAAGTGCCAAAGGTTGAAGTGCCACCAATATTCTTGAAAAGGGTTACTTGCCATTTCTTTCATCTCCAACAGATGGAAATTGTGCAGTTCTGTTGCCCCTTACTAGAAAGAAATGGGTGGAATAACGGCAAGCTCCAAAGCAGTATATTGCCTAACAAAAATTTTACAGGGGATGGGATTGGTTATCAGTATTATACGAGATTTCGAAATCTGGAATTGTTATTTTATCTACATGCGTGGCTCTTTTGTTTTTAGTTTCTTTTTATTTATGTATGTACTGTTAACTCATTTGTTTTTCCTTTTCAAAATGTATTCATTTAGGCCTTGTTTGTTTAGCCAAAACCAAAAATCTCATCTCATCTCATCTCATCTCAATTCATCATTACACATTTTTCAAATCCCAATACAAAATATAATAAACAATCTAACTTTTTTAAATCCCAATACAAAATTAATATTCAAAAATTATATTATAACAATATTTTATTTATTACTATTTAAAACATCTCATCTCATCTCATCTCATCTGTGTAACCAAGCGGGGCCTTATTTTAATATGTGCTGCAGTTATCCCTATCAGCCATTAACTTGCAAGATCGTGACATCATTTCAATTTTCAAAGGTATTCCTCTGAACATAACCATATGTTTGATAGTGATGTTTACTGAGGGCTTATACTAGCTTCTTTCCTTTGCCGAATCATTTGTTTAGCTGCTCTAATGTCCACCTTCATCACCTATATATTTTCTATGCTTAGCACGGACTGGAAATTATGATCCAAACCACACTTTGAATTTGTATGAATTCAAAACTCTGGTATAATATTTCTCGAGTTAACATAATTCTATGAATTAATCAGTTCTAAATTTTGAGATAACTATCACAATTTTGGTTCATTATGTTGAAGTACATTTTACTATGTGATTTTCACTTCAAGAGATACAACCAAAACAGAGGGGCAATGGGCATGTAAGTTGATCGTTACTTTATGTTAAGCTACTATTTTTATACCTTCTATGTACTTGGACTATGTCTATTTACCTATAAAAAAAAGTTATGTTACTATTTTGACAGTATTTTGTTTACATAAGATATTTGTAGCCATACTCTTGTAATGAGCTGGATTACTATGTATGTGGATCGATAACTGTCTTGGTTAGTATGGGTAGTTACTATACACTGATGAAAAACCTGGGTAAGAAAACTACAGTGCTTAGTGATATAATTTAGTTTGTTCTATTTTTGGTGTTCTTAATAATATATTAGTTTGTACTAGTGTCTTACTATTGTTTGAGCTAAAATAGATATTGTTATGTTCAAAGTGATCCCATGGCAGTGGTATGTGCGAAGAATATAGATGGAAAACTAGGGGAGTTAGGCCACACTAAGGTTATACTGAATAGCTCAAATCCCATTTGGATAGAAAAAGTTACAGTTGCATTCCAGTTCGAGATTGTACAACCATTTGTGTAAGCTTTACAAATTCATTTTAAATGCCTATCTTTTTTGTAGATATAGTTCTTTTATTTATGACAGAAACTCCTGTTTTGATTTGACTGCTTTAGACTCACTCGCACTTCCCTTCTTTATTTTCGCTCCAGATTTCATGTATATGATGTTGATACCAAATTTCACAATATACCTATGAAGGTACATTATAGTTTCTGCTCTCGAGTATCTAATATTTTAAATCTTTGTACGTTATGTTTGTCCAGTTATAATTTGTACCAACATTATACACGAAAAAGTGTACATGCTAAGTGTTTCTGTAGTATCTCTTCCAATACTTTTTAAGTGCTAAATACTGCAATTTGCAAGTTAGAACTCTTTTTTTGGTTTTTCTGAGAAAATACGTGTTGGCTAGATGACATTATACTTTCACTAGCCTGTTCAGTTGTATTTTTGTTGATACATGGTTAAACACATTGAATTGGCAAAAAAAAATTAATTTGAGAACGATAATAAATGACTATTGGATGCCAACTGTATGTTTATGTCAGCCTAAGATTGTCACTGTTTTTAATCTTAGTCATGTGAGAAAAGAAACCAACTTATGGGAGAAGTGCAGATAAAATCTGAGTTGGATCAGAGACAAAACACCAGAGGAAAACATAATGTTAAACTATTACCATATGATCTGTATTTTTTAGAAAATTTGCATGAACCATTTTTCTGTTGCACTTATAAATATATCTATTTTGTTGTGTTTCAGACGCTGAAATTGAAGGATTAAGATTTTCTTGGAGAGGCCACGTGTGTTCTATCATAGGTATGCTGCCTGGGGATTTGTAATGCCCCGATCCCGCAGGGGTCGGAGAGTTACTTCCTATCACTTAAATCCACATTTCAACAAAATAGTTATAGATTCCATATTCCCTATATCATAAAGAAATTGTGATTCAAACTAATTTCCTCAATATAATAAATTTCCCACAATGTTAAGTCTTCAGAACACAATAAAATTTCTTAATAAATTTCGCCACTACACATATAGAAACTCTGTAAACTTAAACCACCATTCTTAAATCATCTCACCCAATGCTTCATAATCTGATTTTCAGCTAAAATATCCAAAATCATCTAAAAAATATTGTGGAGACAAGGGGTGAGTTATCAACAACTCAGTAAGTAAAGAACATATACTAGTGTGTACAACATGAGCCATTTCACAAAGTTTCCTATGCAGAAAACAGAAACATTTCATTTTCATATGTAGGTCTCAAAACATATTATCAAGAAAACAGAGTGACGTTTCAATCTTTTCATATTCAGAAAAACAAATGATCATATTTAAAAATACTTTGGCATAACATAACTAAACATTCTCATCATATCATATCATATCATATCATATCGCATCGTATCATATCATATACCATATTTAATCCCCGTGGTAGGGTTGTGCTATCCCCGGTGGCCAAACCAGACAGTATTATATTGTGAAACTTTTCCTTTTTCAATCTCGGAACCCCAAGTGTGCACACAGGAAAGAACACATAAAAGACCATTTTGTTTCCAAAGTGGTTGCACTCATATCATATCATGTTGGTAGCAAACATATCACGTGAACCAATATCATCATATCAGAACCATATTCAGAATCAGAATAATAACAGATAAGTATGCCAAAGGTTTTTCATATTCATATCAATTCAAATCACGTGCGAAGCACATTCGTATCATTTTCAAATAATCAATAACAAATCCAAAACATTTCATATCACATGAATAAAAATCTCAAATATCATATTCGCTCTTTTCACATTTCAGAACATATCAAATATTGCTCATGTCTACACTTGTCATGTCAAAAAGCATTTTCTCTTTCATATAGATTTCATGAGTGAATGCAGAACATATAACTGAGGTTATTTTCACATTTTCTTTTCAAAACATAACATGCACATTTTTACAAATCAACCTCAGTTCATTTATTTTTTATGCAAAACTAGCATATGAACCCCGCTTACCTATACTTCTTAGCCTCTCTGAATTTCCTCACAACAATGCCAAACGAACACAATAATCACCTATAGAAAATTCATGTCACTTGAATAAATCTCCAATTGAATAGATATCTCGTATTTACACATAAAATACCTATTTTACTACCTCAAAGCCCAAAATTCTCATAATTCCTCACATACCATCATTCTCTAAATCCATCAATATCCACTTAATTGAATTCTTACTGTAAAACATAATCGAATTCATACCGAAAAAGATTACCAAATAAATATTCAGTTAATCATGAAAGTCAATAAATACACTTGTTTAAAAATACTAACAACATATATAAATATATATATATATATATATAGAATACTTGATTACTATAAGCTCCCATAAATAAGTCGTGAAAACTTTCTCTCTTAAAATAGGTTCATTTTCTTAGAATTAACATAATTATTCAACTTTACAAGAAGTTTAATAATACCCAATGCAATTAAACCTTCTTAAAAAATACTACTAAAATCAACTTGTAAAATTAATACTAAATAATATAATGAAGATACCTTAATATTTTCTGTGCAATCAAGTTGTAAATAGATACTTCAAATAATTTAAATAAAATACTATCAGTACAAATACAAATTAATTTGAGACCTAAAACAAAGCCATCATAAAATAGGTTCTACTTAAAACAAGCACAAAGAAGAAACTGAACCAACAAATATTCGGATATAGCCTTCAAATATCAATGGCATAAATGTAAAACGAACTTCTCTTGCAAAAGATAGGTTAACACTTAAAAACAAAATTACACTACACTTCAAAAATAATACACGGAAGGAACATAGGGCACGTAAGAAGCTTACACTAAAAATAAAATAAAATACAAGACCAGAAACAAAGCAATGCCAAGAGAAAGAAGGATGGCATGCAATGCACACCGAGCTGCTGAAAACACAGAGAGAGAGAGAGAGAGAGAGAGAGAGAGAGAGAGATAACTGCGAGAGAGTAGGTGATGATGAGCGAGAAAGAGAGAGACGGCGAGAGAGAGTAAGCCGAGAGGGTGCCGCTGGCTTACCGAGAGGAAAAATGGCAGACCTGGAGTGACGTGTAGTGCCCAACGACGCTCTTCGTGCAGGTGGCGATGGCGTGGAGGAGACTAGCAGTGTGGGGTGGCTAGCTTGAGGCCCACAGCAGGGAAGACTACTTCCTCTATTTCGGGGGGTCAAAAACTGGGGCCTCTTTGACGGTTGATTTCTTGCCATGCAAGCCGTGTTATTGAAGCTGCTGCACATTGATGCTGATGCAGTTTTTCAATAAACTCTATTTTTAGCCTCTTGTTAATTTTAGCCAACTCAGTTAATGTTTTGCTTTGGAACTATCTGTCATTAGTTGCTGATTGTTTCAAGATTGCTTATAAGTTGTATTTGGTTTATGGCATACGTAGAACATATTTAGAATCAATCAAACAAGTGTTGGTTGAGTTCTCCTCCCATAAAAATGAAGACTTTGTTCTTGTCTCTTGATCTATGGGATGTCATCGAGTCTGGAGTTCCAACAGCCAGTGAAAGCTCAAGTGGTGATGGTTCAGTTTCAAGTCAAATCAAGTTATATGGTTGACTAGAATACTTGAAGATATGGGAGCAAAGCAACAACTTCCAGTTGAGATTTTTTGTGATAATAAGTCAGCAATTGCAATGGCCAAGAATCCAGTTTATCATAGCCGAACTAAGCACATAGCAATCAAGTATCACTATCTAAGAGAAGTTGCTGCCAAAGGAGAAATTAAGCTTAAATTCTGTAAGCCAGAAGAACAAATGGCTGGCATCTTTACAAAGGCACTTCCTATAGACAAATTTCAGAAGCTGTGTATGATGCTTGGAGTTTCAAAAAAATGCATCAAGGAGGAGTATTGAAGCTGCTGCACATTGATGTTGATGCAGTTTTTCAATAAACTCTATTTTTAGCCTCTTGTTATTTTTAGCCAACTCAATTAATGTTTTGCTTTGGAACTATCTGTCATTAGTTGCTGATTGTTTCAAGATTGCTTATAAGTTGTATTTGGTTTATGGCATACGTAGAACATATTTAGAATCAATCAAACAAGTGTTGGTTGAAGTTCTCCTCTATTTTTTACATTGTTCTGTTTTCATAAAACCAACACGTGTGCTCGGCGTTTCATGTGGCGAAATCGGGGTAGTGATAGTTTATGGTGGAGAGAGAGGAGAGAGGCGGCGGGTTGGTGGCTCACGAGTTGGTTGGGTGCCAATGAAGATGGTTGTTGCTTGAACGTGGGGTTTAAGTCTGTGTTGTGGTTTCTGCCAAGGTTGAGGGTGGCTCACGGGATGTGTTTCTACAAATGGAAGGTTGTTGTGCATTTGGAGAAGGGCTGGCTGTGAGGTGCCCGATGGCACTTTCTATGCAAGCGGTGATGTCGAGGAGGAAGTGTGTGTGGCGGTAGTTTCTAAATGCAAAAGAAGAAAGAAAAAAAATGAAAGTGTGGCTGACTAGCGGTTTGCAGTGAATGGGAGAGACTCTGAAAGAGAGAAAAACGAGAGCATGAGAGTTGTGGATGGATAGAGTTTGTTGATAGAAAAATATGAAGGGAGAAAACGACTATAGAGGCGTGGGGAGGTGGAACTCGGGGTGGAGAGGGATTCGGAGGTGTAAAAAAAAATTGAATGGAAAAGTATAAGAGAAGTAACCGATGGGTCAAGAAAAATTTTAGAAGGGAGGAAGCTTACCCAAAACGGCGTCGATTTCTCTTGAAGGCTAGGCTTCCATCTAGTCTGGGCTTGGGTTCTGGGTATTACAGGATCAATCAAGCTCATTGAGAATGCATATGCATATTCACTAAGCCGGTGCAAATTGAGTATAAAATTATATCAATTTTTAGAATTTTGGTATTAAAAGCTTCAATAGCAGTAAGACTATCGTGAGAGCTTTTTCACCAATTAAGTGATATATTAAGATATTAGGTTACCATCGATGCAGTTGAAGAGCATGTTGCAATTGCTGCCATTTTTAACCTTACTAAACATCAAATCCTTCCCCCCTCTTCCATGGCAGGTACTTACCAAACAAAATCGGAGTTTAACCCTTAGTCTTCATACTAAAATTGGGCATGTGGGTTTGAGGAACTTAGGGGTACTCACCATCCATGCAAAGGAAACAGTTGCTTCAAGGAGGGTTGTTGAGATGATGTTCCATTGTTCTTACTTGGATAACAAGGACATATTTTCTAAAAGTGTATGTATTTGCAAAGCTTTATGTTACGTATGCATGTATATTCCTTGTTTGTTTCATCCTTAAAATTCATCACTTTATTCTAGGACCCTTTTCTAAGAATATCTAGAATTGTTGAGAGTGGAGGCTCCATTCCAATATGCAAGACTGAAGTAGTGAACAACAATTTAAATCCAAAATGGAAACCCCTATGGCTGAGTATGCAGCAATTTGGAAGTAAGGTAAACTTGTCACCTTATGATTTGGTCACACTATATTATAGGATATTATGCTATTTGGACGATTAAGAAGATGCATGTGGTGCATGAAATTGACTTGTTGCAGGATAACCTATTAATTACCGAGTGCTTTGATTTCAATAGCAGTGGCAAACTGTTGAAGAAAATAAAAGCACAAGACATGTTTGATGAAAGTTTTCTATTGAATTGAATAACAGAGTCTGTATTACTAGCCACTACCTTTCATTCCTTTTACATTGCACAGTGCAGAGTATATATAGAAAGTAAATCGTAACAGAATTATGCCACATCATTGTTTCTGTTTACAGGTTGATTCTTCCTGAATATTCTCATCTATTCTAGAAGATTGTTGTGAGTGGCATTGTAGTGAGGCAGAGGGTATAATAGTCTCAACATCCCCCCGCGATCCATGCATCACTGGAAAAATGGTGAGACTGGATCGAAGCTGTGTGAACCGAGGAGAAAAGAGTGGCTTAGTCATGATGTCAACAATCTGATCTTTGCTTGAAATGAAGGATACTTGTAAGGATTTTGTAGCAACTCTTTCCCAAACAAAATGATAATCTAACTCCACATGCTTTGTCCTTGAGTGCAGAACTGGATTAAGAGTAAGATAAGTGGCTCCAAGATTGTCACACCAAAGTGTTGGTGGATGAGAGGGTTGAATGCCAAGTTCTTTTAATAGTGATTGCAACCAAAGAACTTCACATGCAGTATTAGCAACAGATTTATACTCAGCTTCAGTAGAAGATTGAGCAACAGTAGGTTGTTTCTTAGAGCCCCAGGAAATTAAATGAGTACCAAAGTAAATACAAAAACCTCTTATGAAACGACGATCATCAGGACAGCCAGCCCAGTCGGCATCAGAAAAGGTAGCAAGAGTATGAGCAGATGATGGAGTAAAGCATAAACCAAAGTTGTGAGTATTATTAAGATATTTGAGAATACGTTTAATAGCAACCCAATGGGGAAGACGTGGACAGTGCATAAATTGACACACACGGTTGAAAGCAAAGGAGATATCAGGTCTAGTGAAAGCAAGGTATTGAAGACTTCCCACAACACTACGATACCAGTGAGGATCCTCAAAAGTTGACCCATCTAAGGCAGTTAATTTTTCAAAAACTGACATAGGTGTGGCCACGGCCTTGGAGTTGATCATACCAGCACGTAGTAGCAAATCAGTAACATACTTAGTTTGTGACAAGTATAGACCAGACTGATTTCAACAAACCTCTATAACAAGAAAGTAATGAAGCAACCCTAAATCTTTAACAGGAAAGTATTGTTTCAAGGAAGAGATAAATTCAAAAATAAGAACAGAGTTTGAACCCGTGACCAAAATGTCGTCTACATATATCAATATATAGACACAACCAGAGGCTGTACGCATAATAAAAAGAGAGGAATCAAAGCTAGAACAAGTAAAGTCAAGATGCAGTAGTCTATCACTAAGTTTAGCAAACCAAGCTCTAGGAGCCTGTTTCAAACCGTAAATAGACTTTCTTAACATACAGACATGAGCTGGGAAATCTAGATTCATGAAACCGGGAGGTTGCTTCATGTAGACCGCCTTCTCAAGGTCACTGTGCAAAAATGCATTTTGTACGTCGAGTTGATGCAAAGGCCAATTAGAGGTGACAGCAAGAGAGAGCAAGAGTCATATGGTAATCATTTTTACAACCAGGCTGAAAGTTTCATGGTAGTCCAAACCGGGTTGTTGGTGAAACCCTTGAGCCACTAGACGCACCTTGGGATGCTCAAGTGATCCATCAGAGTTTCATTTGGTTTTTAGAACCCATTTGGAGCCAAGAAGGTTATATGTGGAAGAGAAAGGGACAAGTTCCCAAGTTTTATTGCTGAGAAGGGCATCGATCTCAGTTGCCATGGCAGTGCACCATTCAACAAATTTAGAGGCCTCTGTAAATGAAGTGGGCTCTTCAGGAATGATAGGGGAAGTAGAAATAGAGGAGGCGGTGAGAGACATGGTCAGTTTGCAAGGAGGCAAAGAAATAGTACCATCATTTCGACGGAGAGGACAAAAAATATTTGTTTTTGATCTTGTGAGCATCGGATGACTGGAGGAAGATACAACTTGATTTTGAGAGGAAGAGATGCATTCGGTGGAAGGAATAGACACAGAGTGTTGTGGAGGAACTGTAGAGGAAACGGCGGATTGTGAATATGAAGAGAAAGAAGGAATAAGGGAAGGTGAAGGAACCTTAAGGGACGACGTGGGCTGGGTCGTGGGGGCCTGAGTAGGTGGGTCGAGGAAAGATAATGGGAGGCTAGGATATGGGTTGAGAGGAGATATTATGCCGAGAATTGAAATCAGGCATTGAGGAAGATGAGTTGGACTGAGAGGCAAAAGGAAGATGAGTCTCATCAAAGATTACATCCCTGGAGATTTAAGTTCGGCCCGTGGGTAGATGAAGACAAATGTACCCTTTGTGATCAAGGCTATAGCCCACAAACACACAGGGTTTGGATTGATAGTCCAATTTATGTTGATTAAAAGGCCTGAGATTGGGCCAACAGGAGGACCCAAACACTTTAAAAAATTTATAATCAGGGATTTGCCCAATTAACACTTCAAAAGGAGATCTATTTTGGAGTAGAGTAGTTGGCATGGAATTTATTAAGAAAGTAGCTGTTTGAATGCTTGAGCCCAATAAATGTGAGGAACGGATGCATGAGACAAAAGGGATAAACCGGTCTCAACAATATGACGGTGTCGATGTTCCACACTCCCATTTTGTTGATGGGAGTGAGGACATGTGACCCGATGAGTTATACCATAAGATTGAAAAATATTTTTAAGAGGACAAAATTCACCTCCCCAATCAGTTTGAACTGAAACAACTGTAGTATTAAAAGTGTTACTCACATAATGAAGAAAAGCCACGACTAAGGCTGTTACATTAGATTTAACTTGCATAGGAAATTACCAGACAAACTTTGAAAAATCATCAACTAAAGAAAGATAATAACGCATGCCATGCATGGAAGGCACAGGGGCAGGGCCCCAAACATCTAGAAACAAAAGTTGAAAGGGTTGATTTGAACGTGAGGGAGAAGACGGATGAGGCAGAGCATGCGCTTTAGCACTGGAACAAGCAGGACAATGACTTATTGAAGCAATAGTAGAGAGAGGAAGATTGAACCAATGCAAGATAAGTGAAGTGGTGCATGGAGAGGGATGTCCCAGCCTTGAATGCCACAATTGAGCAGAAGTCCGAACGCCTAAGAAAGCTTGTGGAGAGGAAATGGAGATTTCAGCAGATGGTGGCAAGACGTACAGGCCATCTTTAACGTGACCCTGAAGAAGTACTTCCCGGGAGTGTGAATCCTTCACAAAAAACAAACTAGAGTGAAGTTCAAAAAATACACTATTATCACTACAAAACTGACGCACAGACAGTAGATTGCGTGAAATGGAGGGGACATGAAGAAGATTGTTTAAGAGAAATTTTCTAGAAGAGGTCGGCAAGTGAGCTGTGCCAAAATGATGGATGGGCAGTGATGAGCCATCCCCGATGCAAACTTGGTCAAGTCCCTGATACAGCGTCAACTCCAAGTTGAGGTTATTGAATTCAGATGTAAAGTGGTGGGAAGCAACAATATCCGGAAACCAAGTAGTGGCTGGTGAAGGAGACTGAGAAAGTGAGGTATAGTTGGATGTGTGAGATGATGAAGGAGAAGCTAGAAAAGGAGCTGTGAGCCGATGATAACAAGACAGAGCTGTGACCAAATTTTTGGCACACTTGACACTGAGGACGAGACTCAGTTGGAGAAAAAGGCATATTATTTGGAGAAAAAGATCTCTGTCCTGAGTAGAAACCACGAGGTGAAAAATGACCTCGTCGTCCTCCACGAGACTGAGATCGACCATGAGTGGGTGCTTGAGTGGGAGAGAAACAGGTGGTATTATGCGCAGCAAGAGTGGTGTTAGAAAGAAGGTTTTGAGTTTGATTAGAAATACGAGCTTCATGATTCAAAAGATAACTATAGAGATGATGAGAGGAAATGTCATCTGGACGGGTGGTAAGTGAAGTTACCAACGATTCATACTCATAACCTAGTCCCGCAAGAAGAGCAATGGAAAATTCAGAATCACTCAATGGGTGTCTTGCAGCACTTAACGAAGCAGCAAGATTTTTCACCCGATTATAATAATCGGAAGCAGATTCTGGGCTTTTCTTTAAAGATGCTAACTGAAATTTAGTGTGGACTACATGGGCAGACGATTTTGCAGCAAAGAGACTTTGAAGCGTGTTCCAGATTGCAAAGGATGTAGTGCAATCAAGAACTTGTGCTAGCACCGACTCAGAGAGGGAAGCATTAAGAGTGGACATAATCAATTTATCTTGAAGAACCCACTTAGTATGCTCAGGATTGGGAGTATCAGTTTTCGATGGAGGAGGCATACGAAATGAGCCACCCACATACCCGAATAATTGATGACCCTCTAAAAAAGGTACTATCTGAGCTTTCCATAGAAGATAGTTATCTATGGTAAGCTTGATTGTGATGAAATGAGAGGTTGTATTTAGGATATTAGTGGGGGTTGATTTATCGGATGGTGCCATGAGAAGTAAAAAAGAAGCAAAGGAAAGGGAAAAAAAAAAAAAGAGGCGCGAGTCCTGTTTAGGCTCATGATACCATGTTGAAGAAAATAAAAGCACAAGACGTGTTTGATGAAAGTTTTCTATTGAATTGAATAATAGAGTTTGTATTACTAGCCACTACCTTTCATTCCTTTTACATTGCACAGTGCAGAGTATATATAGAAAGTAAATCGTAACAGAATTGTGCCACATCATTGTTTCTGTTTACAGGTTGATTCTTCCTGAATATTCTCATCTATTCTAGAAGATTGTTGTGAGTGGCATTGCAGTGAGGCAGAGGGTATAATGGTCTCAACACAAACATTCGCTTATTGGGTAAGTGGAATTTAGTTAATCTGCGGATTCATTTTTGCTTGGTTTCCCTTGTTATCTAAGTTTAGTCTCTGGTTCTAAAGAAGATACTGTTCTTAAATTTACCATATCAGTAAACTTCAGAAGTCAATGGCCAACCTAGAAAAACTTCATGAAGGTAGAAGTGGTGCAAATCTTACTATAACATCTCATCATGGTCACAAGAAGGTACTTATTCATAATTGCAGTAGAATTTTTTAAAATATTTCGGTTTATTCATTTTATTTGAATTTGCATTTGTTCAATGATTAATCAATATAGGTTTTGAAGGGAGAGCTCTGTGTGGATCAATTTTGTGAGAAGGAACAATACAACTTTCTTGATTACATTTCTTGTGGATTTGAGCTTAACTTTATGGTTGCGGTTGACTTTACAGGTAAGTAATTTCTAGAGGGCTATTTATACACGTGATAATTGATTTTTTTTTTTGTTCTCTTTTTTCTGGTTGTAAATGTTTCGCCCGAATGTCTTATTCATAATTTGAATATTCAATTTTAATTGGTCCAACCTCAAATGGAAATCCTCGGAACCCAGATTCTTTACACTACATTGATCCTTCCGGCAAGTTGAATTCTTATCAAAAGGTGAGTCTGTGCATCCTGATCTGGTGCTTTCAACAGGGTATTATTTTGACTCCAAAACTAGTATAGGCATATTCTTTGGAACAGAAGATACAAGATTGTAGCCAATGGCCTTTGGATCAATTGGCATGTCCTTCCTCTCCTCCATATTGAGTTATCCTATATGAGCTCATGAGTTGGATTTTCATTATGATATTGACCCTCAAATTTACCTCCTCACATATAACATTGACCTGGGAAATTAGTTGTTATCTTGATTTGGTTCATATATATGTGTATATATATATATATTTATGAAGTTTGGTCCCTAAACATGTTTCTAAATTGCTTTCTTTTATTTCTGTTATAACTCAATTTGATCAAGTGCCTTGTTTTCACTTTTCAATATCCAATTTGCTTTCTTGAGTTTTTGTGAAAAACAAGTTTATTTGTTCTGGTTTGTTAAGGGGGCCTTCTGTTAGCCTGGATTTAAAGAAATTATTATTGATGGGCGAAGTTGCTATCAACAAACTCTCACAGTTCATGCACAAACTGACTGTTACTCAGTGGACAGCAACTAAAAGGCTTCTGAGATATCTAAAGCAGACAATATTCCATGGCATTCAACTAGAAAAATCAGCTGGTTCATGCTTGACAACATATAGTGATGCTGACTAGGCAGGAAACAAGGATGATCGCACTTCCACTTCGGCATATATTACTTTTCTTGGCTCCAATCCTATCTCATGGAGCTCTAAGAAACAAACATTTGTTGCCCGCTCCTCCACTGAGGCTGAATACCGTCCACTTGCTAATGCAGCATCGGAAACTATGTGGTTGTTAGCTCTTTTTCATGAACTTGATTTCTCGCTTAAGGCACCACCTCTACTTCTTTGTGACAACCTTGGTGCAACCCACTTGAGCTTCAATCCAGTTCAACATTCAAGGATGAAGCATATTCAAATCAATTTACATTTTGTGTGTGACTTAGTTAAAAAAGACACACTCCATGTCCATCACGTTCACACTGAAGATCAGCTTGCGGACTTACTGACAAAGCCACTCTCAAAACAGCGTACAGAATTTCTAAGACTCAAGCTTGGTCTAGCCGATGGTAGCCCAATCTTGCGAGAGCGTATTAAGGAAAACAATAGTGACCAAAATAGAAGCTGTAGACAGTCAAGCATATCCACGATTTCAGCAATCTGTGACAACAAAGGAAAATCAATTCATACGTTTCTGTACATTTATTATTTTGTAACTGTTGTATATTTTGAAATTTTAGACTTTATATACTTTCCTAAGATAGAACATGTGTGATGTATATATCTACTCGAAAACTGAATCAATAAAATACTTGAGGATTGTTTTCAATCAAAGGCAGTGAGTTATTCTTTATACCTTGTGGATTTGAGCTTAACTTTATGGTTGCGGTTGACTTTACAGGTAAGTAATTTCTATAGGACTATTTATACACGTGATAATTGAATTTTTTATTTTTTGTTCTCTTTTTTCTGGTTGTAAATGTTTAGCCCGAATGTCTTATTCATAATTTGAATATTCAATTTTAATTGGTCCAACCTCAAATGGAGATCCTCATAACCCAGATTCTTTACACTACATTGATCCTTCTGGCCATTTGAATTATTATCAGAAGGTGAGTCTGTGCATCCTGAAACAGAAGATACAAGATTGTAGCCAATGGTCTTTGGATCAATTGGCATGTCCTTCCTCTCCTCCATATCGATTTATCCTATATGAGCTCCTGAGTTGTATTTTCATTATGATATTGACCCTCAAATTTACCTCCTCACATATAACACTGACCTGGGAAATTAGTTGTTATCTTGATTTGGTTCATATATGTGTGTGTATATATATATATATATTTTTATGAAGTTCGGTCCCTAAACATGTTTCTAAATTGCTTTCTTTTATTTCTGTTATAACTCAATTTGATCAAGTGGCTTGTTTTCAATATCCAATTTGCTTTCTTGAGTTTTTGAGAAGAACAAGTTTATTTGTTCTGGTTTGTTAAGGGGGCCTTCTGTTAGCTTGTATTTAAAGAAATTATTGTTGATGGGCGAATCTGTTTGATAACTGAATTTTTTTCAGGCTATAATGGAGGTTGGGGAGGTGGTTAAAGTTTATGATTCTGATAGGCGCTTTCCTGCTTGGGGCTTCAGTGGGAAAACATTTGATGGAACCATCTCACATTGCTTCAACCTGAATGGAAGCGCAAGAAGCTTTGAGGTGAGAAGAGCCCATTTTATAATTATTGTTTCTTCGTCTTTGATGCAACATTGCAACATTTTGGTTTGCATCTACTGGCATTTCCACAGAACTATTGCCATCTTGTTTGCCCTCCTGCAATACTGTAGTTAATCCCTTCTTCTTTTTTGTTTCAACTTGTGTATCTCATCATTGTCTGGTCTTAACAAATTTAATATTTATCTTTTTTGCTTTGTTTGATTTTTTTCTTCCTCTAACACTTCTAGTTATGAATAGAGTGTCATAGTCAGCGTCAACCAATTAAGTAAGAAGCTGGTAAAAGCATTAGTTGAAAAAACATCGAGTATAGATAACCATGACACATGCAAAACTGTTATATATATACAATCATTTTAGAAAGTCTTTATGGTCCTTCAAAATTTTTTTTAAGTAAATGAAAACGACAAAAATCAAATGGATCGATCGAGTTATCACCCAATACTCTTCATAATGCTATATGTTACACTCTACGTACGGTGCTTTTTTTCTTCCTTGTACAATTGTTCACATAATGAAAATGATACCTACCGTTATAAGACTCACATTGAAATCAAGTGATTTGTGATTGTTGCGTAGCATTAGTATCATCCTAATGAAAACTACATGTTCCTACTCCTCAAGTAACGCATTTAGCTTCTAATTTTCAATAGGTCGAAGGAGTTGAAGGCATCATGTCTGCTTATGCAAGTGCTCTACATAATGTTACTCTGGCAGGACCAACGTTGTTTGGCCAAGTGATTAAAACAGCTGCTCAAATTGCAAGCCAATCCGTTTCATACAACAGCAAAAAGTACTTTGTCTTGCTCATTATTACGGTAAATAGAATAATTAACTTCATTTGTTGTCTCTTTCCACCTTCAGTCCTTCATTTGGTAATCAAATAAATTGTCACCTTTTCTAGGATGGAGTCCTTACAGACGTTCAAGAAGCGAAAGGTGCTTTGGTGAAGGCATCTGATCTTCCACTATCAATTCTTATAGTGGGAGTGGGAGGTGCAGATTTTGGACAAATGGAGGTATGGCATTGTTTTCCTAGAACTTGAACTTACCCTCGTGTTAATCTGTCATCTAACTTAAGTTTTTGTAACGGGTCCTTGATGCTGATAAAGGACAATGATTAGAGAGCTCTACAGATCGTGTTGCTACACGTGACATTGTACAGTTTGTTCCAATGCGAGATGTTCATGGTAAGTACATAATGGCACGTGCACATATGGAGCTAAAATTGGGTCCAGATACATGTTTCTTTGCCAAATTGAGGGATCTATCATAAAAGGTTGTTCTTGGTGCATTCAACTAAGAGCTTGTGGTCTTGTGACTGAGAGCCACGATGGTAATGATGCACCATAATTAACTGCTTTGGAGTGTTGGGAGAGTCCCCATGCTCACATCTTCCCTATTCTCAGAATAATAAGCAAGAACAAATGTTTGCTTCTAGCAAATAAGAAGAGAGTTTGTTTCCCAAAAAAAGAAGGAAACTGTTGAGGAAGGTGACACATGGGCCTCATGCACCAATCAGAATATTGATCTTGTGGTGGTGGATGGTAGATCGGCCAGCAGCCAAATCAAAGATAAGGCATGTGGAGGTCATAAGTGGATTGACAAAAACAAATTGAGAGTTTACATTTCCAGGGAAATGGTGCCAGGGTGCGGAAAATGGAGGTGAAAACGAAATTATGGAAAACACTTTAGGGACTTGAGGTGCAAGTAAAGAAGAGTTAACTGCCGAAAAGAGAGCAGGCGAGGGGTGGCGAGTGGCTATGGATGATCGAATGGTGGGGATTCTATATATGGTGGGCTTGTGGTGGTTGGAAACGATCGGACAGCAGTAGAACTAACCTCCAAGACCTAACAAAATAGAGACAAAAGAAGGAAGAAGATGAGGGGAAATTTTTAAAAAAAAACTGGAGAAATGGAATGAGAAAATCTAGAATGGGGAGAAGATTGAGGAGGGAAAGGGGAGGGAGAAGTTGGGAGGTACTTTGTTCCTCACAGCGTGAGGTTGGGAGGGAGAGTTTTTTAGAGACAGTTAAGAGCTTTTTTGTGGGGAGAGAGAAAGCAACAAAACCACATCGTTGATTGCAATGCCCGGCTAGATAATTATTCATTGGAGTGAAGAAAGGATTAAAGGGTGGGTTTGAACACTGAAATTGTGTCTGATGCATGAACTGCTGTTGCCATGCACCACTGTCTTGGTCCTTCATTTTGTGTGTTTTTTTTAACTCTTCATGGATTAAACATTGACCGACCAAGTTGACCAACACCAAACAGCTTGGCTCCTTCATTTACAACCCAAAAGTCAGTTCAACTTCATTTTTTCGTTGACGTTTGTATCTTCTGTTTGGGCCTATTGACTTTTGTATCAAATGGCATGAACAGTTTCCTTTTACTTTTATCTTGTTGCAGCTGTTTTGTTTTTGCTTCAACCCCATCATTTAACTTCAACTATAACATAGTCGTTGTGTGCCATGTGTAGGTGGGCATATTTCTGTGGTCCAAGCCCTTTTGGAAGAGCTACCAGGACAGTTTTTGACGTACATGCGGTGTAGAGATATCAAGCCACACCCTCTCCATGAAGCCCAAGCGTCTAGTAGTTGAGTATATGTACCAACTCCACAAAAGGTCGACGACACACAAAGGTTGGATAGGGTCAAATAAGGTATGATATATACCACTGATCAACAGAAATTGCCAAGGTTTTTCGAAGTCTATCCCACCGATAGATTAACCTACCTGAAAGTAGGTACTGATTCCTTTTTCCTTCGTGGATGTGGGCAAGGAGTTATAGTTTCAATGCCAAGGATGAAATAGGAGGTTATATGAGATTGTTCAACATCCCTCTCTCCCCCCGGAAAGAAACCCCCACTAAGAGCCCTTCCCTCTTCCACTGACGCTTGTCTCTTCTTTTGCTCCATGTTTTTATTTTTAATCTGCGTGAGCCATTAAAGGCTAGATACAGTGTATTTCATCCATTCCACAATCTCACTTGCACACCACCAATGGAAGTGTCAGTTCTTCATCAACCTCTTCCACCATCCAAAAGAAGTCTTCCGCCTATGTGTGGTTGTCAAAAGCCATTTGCAGCACATGTAACAATTACCACATGCATGCTACCCGTATGGTATTGATTTTGGCCCTTTTTTAAAGCCACTCTCTTATAGTTGGCCACTAGTTGGCTTACTAGCATTTTTTTTCCTTATTTTCTTGATTTTTTTTCTTTTATTTCAAAAACTTTGATCTTCAAATCTAGGCTCCAATTGCAGCCATGCATGCACCACCAAAATGTCTCCTCATTCAGTTTACGACTCACTCTTCTATTGTTTTGATCAATGCACGTATGAGCCATACGTGCCATTGTCTGTACTTGCATGGTGCTCATGTACCACCACAGCATACTCTCCCCTTCACAGCCCTACCTGATCTATACCTACAATTCTTTAACTTTTATCTCCTCATTGGTTTTCTTCAACTATGGGACCAGACTAATTATCTTATACCAATTTTCGAGTTGTGTTTATTTTCTTGTTTTATAAGTCTTTTTTAGGGTGATTCAGGGGATATCTCATCCCCTCAAGTTGTATTCATGTTTTCTTTACTAATGTAATAATTTCTTCCCGAAAAAGGGAGCATATATTCAACGATGTTGCATCGTTTAACTTTATATTTATTTGATTGTGGCATTGTGCAATGTCTCGATTTGCACAATCAAATTACGAACCAGTTTTGGAGTACAAGTTATGTTTTATATATATAAATAAATATATATATATATTAGGTTTGGTGGGCTTTTCGTGTTAATAAGTTGATCAAACTTGCTTACTGAAAAAGAAAAAAAAAAAAAAAAAAAAAAAGGTAGAGCAAAAAAATTAGAATTAATTACACGACATAAAGTTTACGTGGTTCGACAATATACTTATATCCACATCTACAAAACTGAAAAAAAATTTATTTAGATGATAATAAAAAAATACAGTGTAATGATTGTACAATGTTTAATATAATATATAGTAAGCCTTAATTAGCGGGTTGGATTGAATTAAGAGCCAAAAAAGGGTCAAAAAATTTTAGGTGCCTTTTTTAAGATATAAAATGTATATTTATCCCTTCAGAAACGATGAATTGATGCATATTTGAGTTTGAGTTTGGTAATTGGACACATGGTCCTTCACAACATAAAAAATTTCAAAGAAATTCGTGCATTGAGTTACTGCCTTCTTCTTGTATCACAAATCTTTCACTTGTTCTACCCTTTTCAAATTCACTACCTAAGAGAAAATTAGAAGGAAAAAAATGTAAATGGAGCTTGAATTCCTCAACCTCCACTTACCCAGTTGAAGCTGGATGTCGGAATCGTCTATGGTCTCCTCTATAATGCCAATGCAAGTTCCTACAGACTTTCCCATGGACATGGCCTTTGCAAGCTTAGCTCGTGCTAATTCATGGCGCCTCAAAAGTAGGACTGTATTCAGTACAAACCATCTAACTTGGGAATCCGCTTTCTTCTGTGTGAAGGCCAAGCTTTTGAGTAGCATGTCCAACTGTTCCATCATTGACGATCAAGTTCAATTAATAATATGTATATTTTGCTTACTATGTCAAATAAGTAAGAACTAGTACAAACCTTGTTAATGTCAGCAAGGCCTCCCTCAGCAATTCCATATAAAAGATACTCAGCTGCCACACCCGCCAGTGCTATGCATGAGAATCTGTTCAGTGTCTGACAAACAAAGGATTTGTTTCCAGGGAGATAAAACTCATTATTTTCAATTAAAAAGACTAAATATTTTTTAAGAGTAACATTAAGCTGTAAGAATGCTGTGACATCTTGTAGCAGATACTTTTCCTGCATTAACCTGAATGACATGGAAGGGAAGGTAACATTCAGTAACAAGAAGGCAAAACACTGTTTATATTGGTAATAAAGATTTATTTTTTATATATTTTTTAAGAATATAGAGCCTATCAAGTTATAAGTTTGTATATATTAGCATTCAACTTGCTCATTAGAACTAACTGAACCCCCTCCAATGAAACCTTTTGAATTCCACTTTTAAATAGACCACTTCCCTTATCAAAGGTTAAGTTGCTATTGTTTAGACATGCTTGATTAAATCTAAGCATCACCAGGTCCTACGCATCAAGTCAATGGATCAGTCCAATCCCAAAGAATTTATTCTAGAAAAAATGCCAAAATCTCTGTATCTAAAGTTCTATTATTTATTGTTTGATCAATGATACCATGACAGTATCCAACATACTTGTTACTTTTAGGTATACCAATTGGGTAAGGGATACAACTCCATTACCTCGATGGCTACAAGATCTTACCAACGCCCATGAATGATAAATTATATATCAAATTGCCGAAATGGAAAGACTGGATGTTATCATATAACTTTGTGTCGACAAAGTTAATGAGTTGAGTAGCAGACTCGACCTGCTGACAGTTGCCACAGGTTTAACCTGTGACAACAAAGACAATAGACAATAACTCCTCAAGTCGACTTGTGACAAGACCCAAAAGAGCTTTGAGCTCTGCTACGAAGTCAGATCCGATTCATCGCAATTGGTTTTGGATAAAAGTAGCAGAGCCATGGCATCATCAAGTGCCTTTAGTTCTAAAACAATGAATTACAATTCTATTTTCGAATCATTAATCAGACTACATCTTCGCCAATTTGCAGCTAGACTCATCCAAGATTGTAAAGACAATTTTCCTTTATTTTGCATCAAGACAATTCGATATTTTTCATTTGAATGTTTTATTTTTACATTTGAACCTGAAGGTTTGTGATTTGATGTTTGAATGTTTCATTTGCATGTTATTGGGTAATTGTTCGAACCTAAAAAATTAAACTTTCATATGGTTAATATATACATCAATGCAGAATTGGTGGATCCAATGGTTTGAAGTCGTGGGGGCAGAGGACCCTTCATTCCCATTAATGTTAGTGAAATAAAACGTAGTATAATTATGGTTGCTTGTTGTATTATGTCTTCTTTACTTTCAAATCTCTCTTCTATGTATGAGAGAATGCCAAAAAAAAAAAAAGGATTGACATTGTATTGGTCTGAATTATAATCTTTTGATTATAATTTGACCATTTGATCTCGACCTTTTGATTATGAGTTTTATAACAGTACTATGTTTTTCACCATTTTGGTTTTTACAGGATATAATATAGTTTGTTGTTAAGTCTATTTCTTTTACAAACTACCTGAGGTCATGTTTGAGAAGTGAGGAGGAATTCTCCTGCCTTCACTCTTGAGTGGAAGGTGTAGTTTAGGGAGGCAATGCACCACAAACCTATGGCTAGAAATAGTCCACAACCTGTTGCACTACATTGGGAAGCTCCTCCTACCTGGGTGGAGGTTAATTGGGATATGGCCATCAATGATGACTATAATACAATTGGAATTGGAGTGGTGCTAAGAATCGTTTAGGTTCTGTTTTAGTGAGTTTGATGAAGCCTATGTGTTATTGTGTAGATCCTACAATTGCTGAAGCTAGGGGTTTAATCGCTGTTGTTTTATTTTGTCAAGATCTTGGCTTAGACTAGTTAATATTTGAAGGTGATTCTAGTCAAGTGGTCCAAGGCAGCTTCATCGATGGAGGGGGCAGGGCAGGGAAGCTAAACTGCTTGAGCTCAGACATCAATACTCTTCTTGTTAGATTTCATTGGATAATTCAGCATGTGAAAAGGGAGTTAAATGGCGTTGCCAAACAACTAGCAAGGAAAGTTGTGCAATTGGAACAAGAATTGATAGACGGAGACTGTGTGGTTGATTGTATTCAATCTCTTGTAATGGCTGAAAACAACATTGTGATTAATATCAAGTTTACAACTTCTGGTTAAAAAAAAAATAACTTCTTAAGATTTACTTTCTGAACATCACTCAAATATAAAACACTTTTCAATTTAAAATGTTTAACTTTTTTTTATCTAATATTACCTAATGATTATAATTTTCACACATTTCGAAACAAAACACAAAAGACAATACAATTTGTTCAAATTTTTAAAACAAAAATAATATTAAAAAATGACTTTATAATATTTTTATTCAAAATTTTCTCTTTCCTTTTTCAAAATCCAATAAAACATTTTAATTCAAACCATTTCACTATTATTTACGAACTATTTCATTATTATTCACAAAACTTTCATATTAACTGATTACCTAAACATGCAAGTCTTTTGAAGTGTGACTTTTGGTCGTCCTCCTGCTGCATGTACAAGAAATAATTTTGTTTAGAAGGTTTGTGTAAAACCAAGTGCTATTCTTACTATCGAAGATGTATTTAGAAGTTGAAAATTAAGTGAAAATGAGTCAATGACAAACTGTATTTTCCTTTGGGATATGGCTACCAATTTTATTTTATTTTATTCTTAATCTATCTTGACAGTTAAAATTGAATGAGATTTTATCAAACAAACAGAGTATAAATGGTACAATGTATCAAGAATTCATATGATATACTTTTTTAAACCTTTAAGCATCTTCAAATTCATTGTTCTAATTGAACTTATAATTTTCAAAACTTCTATTTGAAAAATACTGTAAGTTGGTTTTTTAGTTAGATTAAACGATAATTGAAAGCTAAGTAAAAAGGTCTGTTCTAATTTTCCTTATATCTTTTTTATAAATAAAAAATAGAAATGATTTATGTCGTCTTAAAATTTATAAGTCTTATGCACTCTTTTTTAAAAAAGTTTAAGAAATATATGATCCATATAAAAATTCAATTTTTTTTTTACATTGAATTTCACTTAAAAAAAAAAAACGTGCGCAAGACTTATATATCTTATAATTATATTTAATATCATTAAAAAAATATAAACAAAAAAGTGTGTTACTAATAAAAAAATATCAAAAAATAATTTACTTGAGTTTTAAGTTTTATCTAACTCCTTTTCATGATAAATAGAAAAATTGTAATTATATTATTATCAGTATTCTATTAACAAAAATAAATAAATATTTTAATCCTTTATTTTTCGAAAAGAAGAAAAGACACCATGGATATAGAGCATGGAAATATATTCATTTCATAAATAAAATAATATTGCATAAATCTCTACTATAATAAAAAGTGGGAATCGGCGTGCTATAATATTAAGAACAGTATTAAGAACGGTAATGAGTTACTTTGTTAGAAACAGTAATTTTTTCACTCGTTTTTTACTTCCGTGTTATTTACTTATTTAACCTTTTGTTCTTCCTTTAAATCGGTTTCTATGAAGATGTTTTGATCTTTACTGAGATTGTGTCAGATATTTTTTCAGAAGAATTTAGACCACAGAACTTTTTCATTCTCGGATTACTCCCGAGCTCTCTCTCTCTCTTTCTACTCAGACCCATTCTCTATTCTATCATTGTACCTCACGACCCTCGATTTTTCTTCATCTTACTGAAACCCAAATCACCAAAACCGTGAGACCCAGCCCCAACACCTGCGATTTCGTTCATTCTCGGCTTCGTATGTGGGGGAAGGGTTGAGGTCGGGATGACGTGGAGCTTGGACTCAACGAAGACGTAGCCGGAGGTGATGGAGCGGTAGAGCGGGACGAAGGCCGTACCAATGGGTGAGGTTAGCATCGTGATGAAGATAAGGAAGAGAGAAACAATGGAGCCTATCGCCAAGGGGAAAATCCATTTCCTCTCTATGGTATGTGGATGCCTTATGTTCATGTAATAGCTCTTCAACCTCTTCATTTTTTTGGAAAATTAAATAAATTTCTATTTTTCTAAACGCTTCTCTCTCAAATTTCAGAGACAGGGAGAGAGGTGGTTATAGGGCTATGTTTGATCAGGGGGAAACTGGGAGAGAAAGTTAAGGAAAATGAGCCTGAGAGAGAGAGAGAGAGAGAGAGAGAGAGAGAGAGAGAGAGAGAGAGAGAGAGAGAGAGAGAGAGAGAGAGAGAGTTGAGTGGGGACCGTGGAAGGGGGTGGGTTTTGTAGTTATTCCTCCATTCCCTTTCTCCTATTTGTTTTGTAGATAGAGATATATAAACTCCAAAAAATGATATCTACCGAAAAAAAAATGTGAAATTTCCAGCTTTTTGAAGATGTGATTTATATATATATATATATATATATATTAAATGAATAAATCTTAAACACATATGAAAAAAATAATAATGATCCCACTGCTTATATAGCATTACTAAATTGTAAGATCTATGGAGACTCTAATCCGGAATTTGGGTACAATTCCAAGTCTGTGATCCAACGGTTCGTGCGGAATTTGGGTACAACTACAAAAGGCTCTGGGAGACTGGTTTTTAAATTCAGGATTATTTATCCCGTGTTGTGCTGTGTTGTGTTGACTTGACTCTTTATATAGCCTGATTGGGACAAAATTTTAAAGAGTTATTCTTCTCAAGAATTCTACAAAACGTATCTTTAAAGGAAAGTATGTAATATAGAGCTGTGTATTTTGAAGCTTTTTTCTCTGTTTGTGTATTTTGAATTGTGATTTTTGTTAAATATTAAAAATTTTAGAATTTTTGAGATTTCCTTTTGGTTTTGAAGGGGCTACGTCGGTTGTGATGGTCGATAAGCAGAGGAGTTCATTCTCTTCGTGGAGTGTATACCAGAAGCGTAACAACCCGATGACGACCTTCAAGACCTCGATACTGTGGTGGATGATTCTCTCACAGTCTGCTCAGGTTTTTTTTTTCTTCTGGTTTTTAAGTGCTTATTAACTATACTATCTACTTGAATTAGTCAGTAAAGCTTCAATTAGTTCATGCTGTGGTTGCAGCTGTGTTGAACTCGGGTGTTTACTTCAATTAGTTCTAATCAATTACTGAAAGTAGTTTACCTAGGGTCTACTCAATCCCATTCATACGCATGGGTAGCTTAGCTTTTTATAGGCTTTTTTGTTTTTCGTTTGGGTCTAAAGCAGAGGAATGAGCCTTTTGATATAAAAGAGTCAATGGCAGTGCACTGTGGGTAGGTTTAGCTTTTGTTCCTATGGGTTTTATTGATGTTTGTAGAATATGTTTCTCAAATGTTTTGGCTTTGTCCAGAATGATTAGTCTTCACCTTTATATATAGATCTTATATGATGGTTCTTAATCACACATTTTAACTACCATAAACAACCATCTAGGATACAATGGAGTGAAGAGATTGAGTGCAAGGAGGATTTCCTGGTTGAAACTCACGGACAAGGAGGATGCTTTTCATACCCTTGTTTGGGAATGATTGATTAAGTGCCTCTCATAATTTTTAGAAGAGTACTGTTCAAGGATGTCTCTTAATTACAAACTGGCAGACATCTTCATCTCCAAATAAACTCATCCATACCATGATTGAGTGCAGATGTAGAAAGTATATAGCTGTAAAAACTTAGTACTACTTGAGATCACAAGGCCACTTCATCACACAGTTTCTTTAAAAATACTAGATTAGGATGTAAGCTACTTCATCACAGTGATCACACAGATTCTTTAAAATTAATTATTTAAAAAACTGATTTTAAATAATTTATTCAAGTGCAGGATTTCACAAGTGGGCTAACTTCATAAATAAGATTGGAGTGCTCTTCCATAAATTAATAAATCAAACATCTATTTAATTGGATCAAATATATATAATCCATTGGAATCATCTTATTCACTTTCTGATTTCTGTTTCAGGTGCTTCAGGGATCTTCATGCAATAGCAACAAATAGAGAGAATATATTGTGTTCTCTTTAGGGATGAGAAGACTTCTGAAGATGAAACCTATTGAAATAGTTTAGCAATGGGTTAAATTATGTTGAGGTTAAATTTTTTTTTAAGAAATTTTATTCTCTTGAACAGCATGAAAGTATTAAAATGCAATAAGAAGAGGAAAAAAGTTAAATATTTTGCTATTTTTATTTTGTCCAAAAATTGAAAGGTTCTTTTATTGAGAATTCTATATGGTACTTTTGTTAAAGAAAATACAGAACAAAAGTAGTTTCCACTGTATGGTTTGGGGTTGATGATGCTTTGAGTTTTTTTTTTTGGCATGTCATCATTTTTTTTTCCTTTAATTAATCTGATTTATTGGTCTGTTTCCTGCAGGAAATCTGCACTTTTTGGTAGGGAATATGCACTTTTTGGTTTGGAGTTGATGGTCCTTTGAGGTTTGTATGTCTTTCAGATTTTTCCCGGTTAAATTATGTTGAGGTTAAAATTTTTTTGTTAGAAATTTTACTCTTGTGGACAGTATCAAATTAGTAAACTGGAATAATAAAAGAAAAAAAGTTAAGTATTTTGCTATTGTTATTTTGTTATTTTATTTTATGAAAAAAACTGAAAAGTTCTTTTAATGGAGAATTCTGTAAAGTATTTTTAAGAAAATACAGCACAAAAGTAACTTGCACTATATGGTTTGGGTTGATGATGCTTTGAGGCCTTTTTTTTTTTTGTTTTGCATGTCATCGTTTTTTTTTTTTCCTTTAGTTAATCTGATTTTTTTGTTTGTTTCTTGACCAGGAATTTGCACTTTTTGGTAGGTAATCTGCAGTTTTTTGTTTGGAGTTGATGGTGCTTTTAGGTTTGTACGTGTTTCAGATATTTTGTTTGGAATTGATACAATAAGCATCGTAGATATCAATTAGTGTGATTCAACTACTAATTTTATCTTCTTGCTCTTTACTTTTTGGCTCAAAATTGGTTCTATTTTATTGGAAAATGGCAGAACAAGGATTCTAATTTTTTTAAATAAACAACTGTTGTGGTAACGTGCAATGTAATATAACAATTTATTTATACTAAAAGCTGGAATATGAGCACACCAATACATGGACCTGAATTTAACTGCATAAATAATCATTAGTCTCTCATAACTGACCTCCCTCTCTCTCTCTCTCTCTCTCTCTCTCTCTCTCTCTCTCTCTCTCTCTCTCTCTCTCTCTCTCTCTCTCTCTCTCTCTCTCTCTCTCTCTCTCTCTCTCTCTCTATCTCACATAAGGACTTTCCCTTGGTTTACAAATCAACACCTTTTGCAAGACTTGGTGATTCAGATGAGTAGTTCTATTCTTATAACAATTTGTTTGTTTCGTGGAGTTTGTGTATGTTGTAGATGAACCTTTGTAGAAGCTTTATTTTGTATGCAGAAAACTTTCTATTTCGTTTGGAATATAAATTTTTCACTTTGGGGTGGAGGTTCTGTTGGATCTTCCATGATTTATTCAGTTTCCGTCAAGTACAGCTTTTACCATTTGTAACATTCCCATTTATATATATAGTAGATATATAAGTTTGTGTTGTGGAGGTGAATTGTTATGTGGTGGATGGTATATATATGGGTTCTAAAGTGGTAGGAAATTTCTATATATCTCTCTCCCTCTCTCTTACTCAATTACTTGCCGAAGGAAGAAAATGCTAATGCCAAAAAGAAACTAATTAAAAACGAGAAGGATATGTTAAGTTTTCAGTCACATTCTATTATCTATATCTAATTGATTTCATTTTTTATTACTTTTTCCAGCTACCATATATGCAGGTTTACTAGGGAACAAGTTGAACAACTTGACAAGAACAAGCAATGGTCCAGGGCACTTGATGGTTCTGATTACCTCCCAGGAATGGTACCTATCTTTGGGTAAGATAATTATACTTCTCCTGATCAAAGTTTCGTGGCCATGGATCTGTAAATGCTTGATTATTTGCGCGGGCTTGTTTAATCGAAATGAGTGATCATTTGATTTTTAGTTTCCTTTTGTAGGTTTTGTATACAATCTTGTTGCTTTATTTTGCAATAATTAAATTCTTATGACTTTTGGCGTGGTTTCGCCGATTGAAGATATTTTTTGAACTTCTAATTGTAAATAATTTGTAGCTAGCTATTTCACGGAGTTCAATTAAATGGTAACATTGTCTGTGTGTGGATTATAAACACTCTACTATCCAAAGCGAAAGTAGCTTTGATTTTTGCTATGATAAAAGATGATTTTTTTTTTTTTTGGGTGGCGAACTACAACTCTTCTGTGCATTTTTAGCTAATAATCTGGAATGAGATGCTCTAAAATGTAAAATGGTCATGAGGGAGCAGCCAAGTTCCAAAACAGCTTCGGTAATAATGGTTATACTGTCTTTCATTATTGCTGCTATGGAGGGGCGTTGTTTTTTTTTTTTTTTCATTTCTTGCTTTTGAAGAACTTAAAGAAAAGCCTGCTGTGGAGAGCATTGTTTTTTAATTGGAAGAATGGTCTTTGAGGTTGTGGGTGTGTGTGTCTTGCCACACTACCTATTCAGTTTGACAACCAATTTTTACTATTTTGGCGTAGAAGGTAGGAAGTTTTCTGGTCATCTCAGAAGTAACAATTTGAGGTCATATTCTTGTCTTTGGTCTACCAAGGCAGTGATAATATTTCTGGGTTGATTCTGGTGAATATTGCTACCTTGGTAACTTGTGGCCTGCAGTTGCTGACAAGGAACTACTTGTCAAAGCAAAAAAAAAAAAATGAAAAAACAAAAACTATGGGGGCGATCCTTGCTACTTCTGGTTTGAGATGCAATTTTTTGTGTATGTATCTTATTTCTCATTTTCATACTCACTGGGACAATCTCCCTTTTGAGCACCTTCATAAAAGAATCAAAACTGAAGTCAGTGTTCTTAATTATAAATAGTCACACAAAGCAAACTTTTTGTTGATTTTCTTTTGAGTCTAGCCTCGGGCCCATTTCAGAGAACTAGTTAGATAAGCAGCTTTAGCTGAGCTAACATTCTTCATAGATGTGATTTCAGATATAGGTTTTATTGTTTTACTTGGTTAATAATATTAGGAATGATTCTATTCTTTTATATGGAGAATGTTTATTCTTTTAATGGAGAATTCTGTATAGTACTTTTGTTCAAGAAACATGTACATGTACATGCAGTGTACATTTGCATGCAATGTAATTAATTGTTTGTGGACATGATCAAGTGATGGGTTGCAGTTGTTCATGCTGTGGTTGCAGCTGTTCATGTTGTGGTTGCAGCTGTCTTGAACTCAGGTGACAAGTTGGTATTTGGAGCAAACCATGCTTATGTATCCTTTTATTTAGGTTTTGGGTGTTTACTTCAATTAGTTCTATGGTGTTGAATCTGGGTTAAGAGCATGAGGAGAGCAGTTTAATAAATGGGTTTAAATTTTTGTTTCTTTGCATGTCATGGTTTTCTGCATCATTGGGTTTATTTTTACACATATTTCCTTCTAAGACCCTCATTTCTTGGTTTCTTTTAATTTTAATTTTCGGGGTGTCTACAAGTGGGACGTGAAGAAAACCCTCAGTTGATCTCCATTGCAGTAGATACCCGTCACTGGTTGCATATAGGGGCTAACCTAGAGAAATTACGTTAAGGAATAAAGTCTCCTTTGATTTCTGGCGGAGCTTGACTGGTACATCTTCAATGTGTTCAATTGAAATTAAAAATATGGGCCTACTCTGCAGCAGAAATTGTCATTTCAGAGGAGTAGAGGCTGAAGAGAAGGCACACACGTAAGTTCTCTCTTTTTTTATTTTTTTTATTTGATTTTTTATGTTTGGTAAAACACATCCTTGGTTATGCCCATGTATGAAATAATTGTAGAGCAACTTTATGTGGCATATAGCTTTATTTTTCTTTTCAATGTGTGGCTTGCAGGATGCAGAAATTGAAAGGAGAATTGAGGAACAAACAAAAGCTGAAAAGCATATCCAAAAACTTCTTTTACTTGGTACACGTAACTTAGACAGTAACACTAGTTACTATTTTTTTGTTTGTATCCACTAAAATTATCTACTTGTTAATTGAAGCTCATGAAGGGAAAAAAAAAAAAAAAAAGGATCCTATTTTAATGATCGAAGACAGCACAGGGCCTTGTACATGGTTCTGGTGGTGGTGCTTTGCAAAAACTAGACAGAAATAACAAATGTGATTTTTTATAGAATTTGTTTGTTCTTAAATGTTGTTTTTATTTTTATTTTTTGGTACATATGGCTTTAAGATGAGTTTTGGGAAATTAAATTTTTTCTTTATTTTATAAAGGACCAGTTTTTCTCTTTTGTGGGATTCCCATCTGCCTGTTGGTATCCTTTAATAAATTCTGCAAGTTTGGCTTATACACACATCGTTATATAAGTTACTTTACAAAAATGCTTTCAATTTAAAACATAGTTGTATGAATGGTTGTAAAAATGTCGAATGTCTATTATTTTCCTAACTTTCATATATCCAACCGTTGCCATAGGCTATTACCTTTAGTCCTGGATAATCTTTTGTATGTCTGCCCTTAGCTGGACAATCATCAATGTAACTTTTACTTGTGAATGGTTCTACCAGTACTTGATTTTGTTCGTTTCTCTTAAAGGCATGCTTGAGTATAGTTGGTTTATTAGGTTTGAAGTAATGATAGCTACTCCAACACTCCAAATACTTGATATTGCTACATCTATTAGCAATCATTTATGGATGTTTTATAGCTATAATTTATTAAGAAATCAAGGGAAAATGGTTGAAAACTTGAAGAACTAGAGAGGGAAAGAACTTGCTGCTGTCTGTTACAGTTTTTGCTGGTCTGTTTCAATTTTCTGTTCTATTTTAGATTTCTGTTGCCCATTGTTTGTGTGGCTTCTCTGACTTGCAGCTTCCATGGAAAAGAAAAGAAGAAAACCATGAAGAAATCTGGAAGTTTGGACTCTCGTTGGACTGGAAAAGAAGTGAAAGAGCAGCAAAGGAAATTGAGTGTTAACTAGACAAAAGACATGTTGCTTTTGTAGCCTTCTAAAGCAAAAAAAGGATTACTTATAGGAGAAAGGAAATTGAGTTTATAATTTTAATTGTTGAGAAGTTTATGTGATTTGTTCACCGCTGTCAAAACATTGTATTTTTTTTCCCCTTTTAGGATTAATTAACTTGGTATGTGTGTACTGTTGAAAAAATAGAATATGTTGCTGAAAACTCTCTGTTTTTCAATGTATTTGTTTGTCTACAGCTGTTGGTATTTATACATGATGTAAATGAATAAAAACAATTGAGTTGGTTACAAATCACCGTAGACATCAATAACAAATTTGTCTACTGTTAGCTTTTAGAACTTGTACTCGATTGTGCTGTGCTCTGCTGTTGAGTGGTACCCGTGGTATTCTTACAGGTTGAGGGTGTTAAGCTCAATGTAAATGCTATACTCCACTTGAATTATTAGATTTTTTTCCCAATGTTAAATTTTTTATTAGGATCAATTTTTTATCAAAAATATTATTTTTTTTTCTAAAATACCCAATTGACCTAACTAAGCAAACGTGCGTAGCAAGTTGCTCCTTTACTAGTATATATATATATATAATATTAATTAACACTTCTTCTCTACCCTTAGATTCCGGAAGCTTATGAAAAAAATCTATTGACTATATTTTTTTTAAAAGAAGTGATTATTAGTAAATTGATATTTTTTTTATTTTTTAAAAATATTTATGGATGTTTAAAAAGTGGTCAAAAGGAAAACAAAAACAATAAAAATAAAAAATGCATTTAGACTTATTGATACAATGCGGAGCACCATTCTCAATCCCCTAGCATTGTCTATTGAGAAAATATTGTTTTAGAGCTTGTTTGGAAGAATGGATGGTTTCATCTCATTTCATTTTATTTCATTCATTTCTTTTTCAAATATCGTTTAAACACAAACATTTTTTAATTTTAAATCTTTAATTTTTTTCATTTAATCATTACATAATCATTACAACTTTCTCAAACTTTCAAACAAAACATAAAAAATAATTCAAATTTTTTAAATCCGAAAACAAAAATAATATTCTAACAATATTTTAATTTCATAATATTTTTATTTAACTTCTTATCTCTTCTTTCCCAAAATCTCATAAAACATTATAACTTAAATATTTTCACTACTTTTCACAAACCGTTTTACTATTATTCACAGATTTATCATCTCATTTCATTCCTCAAGCGGATTTAAGGGATATTTGAAAACAATTTCTATCTCATTTCATTTCATTTCATTTTCTTCACAAACATCATTCAAATACAAATGCTTTTAGAGGCCGGAGGTTTGGATAGTAAGTTGAGATGAAATGAAGTTGAATAAAATACTATTAGAATATTATTTTTGTTTTAAAATTTAAAAAAGTTAAATTGTTTATTGTATTTTGTTTGAAAATTTAGAAAAATCATAATGATAAGATGAGATGAATTGAGAGGCTTCTTGTATCCAAATATATAAACAAATCATTACAATTTTTTCAAATTTATAAACAAAAAAATAATTCAACTTTTTCAAATCTCAACAAAAAATAATATTAAAAAATTATATTCTAACAATATTTTAACTTTATCATATTCTTTATTCAACTTTTTCTCTCTTATTTTTTAAAATTTAATAAATATTTAATTCAAACTATATTATTACTATTCATAAATAATCTTCATACTATTTACAAAAGTTCCATCCTATCCCATTCTCCAAACATTCGCTTTAATCGGGCTGCGATAAGCACCCCGGTCCTGCGAAAGGTGGTGCCCATTCTCAAGCTATTAAGCATTTTCACGGATTTAACACCGTTACAATTTTTTTTATAGCTTTTTTTATGGACCTTTTTTTTTTTTTCTAAAATCAAAACCTTTCTTTTCATTAAAAGAATCATTACACTGTTTCTCCAAAAGAATACAAGGCATAACTAGTTGAGGACCCTCTTCTATCCAAACTGCCTCTTCTTCACAAGAGAGAGTTAATTTTGCCATTTGATGTGCAGCTCGGTTACCTTCTCTTGAGACATGTTGCACAAACTCTCTGGAATTCGGAAAGTTCAATGCGACGTTGAATTCAACCTGCCATTGTCGGTCAAGCTACTGGCTCTGTTTAGAGATAAAAAAATATTTCATCTTAGTATTACAATTTTTTATAATTTAAATTATAATAAATAATTAAATTTTTTAAATTTTAAATTAATAATAATATTATTAAAAAATAATATTTTAAAAATCTTTTATCTAATTTTTAATCTTAATCTCAATTCATACTGTCTCAGTACAAACGCCTCTTATTTATTTCCTTTCATTCAACTACGTCCAGTGTTTATCCATTCGAAGAGTCTAGACGTTACTATGCATAAGAAAATCACCTTCCGGGTTCGTCAATGCCCATTTTTGCTTTCGGTTTTGACGCGAAATTGCTTAAAGGGAAGAGGAAATCACGCGTTCGTTGATTCCTAAGAAAAGAAAACAACTGTTGTGTTCGTGAAGAAAGCACTGCTACATCGTAATGATGCTACAATTTCGTAGGTTCTTGCACAGAAGGAAGAAAGGAAACATTTCATCGTCTACGTAGGAAAACAGCTTTTCTCCATTAATATATAGAGCAGAGCTAGACAATCCTCCGCAATCACAATCCTCAGCACACGTTTTCTCCGAAATAGGTTGCGACCAAACACGTAAAAAATCTTCCTCTTTGTATGTTTTGATACAAAGGACACGTTGAGTTTGGAGAGCTCTGAAAATTTTTTAGTGGATAAGTAAATAATTTATCCAGGGTTTTAAATAGAGAGAAGAAAAAACAAAAAAACAAAATTGGGGTTGAGAGAGAGAGAGATGGGGAACTGCTTTTCGAATGTGCGAGGAAAGCAAGCTGTGGGTGGGGTCCAACAGAGCACCACAGCTACCAACAACAACAATGGCGGCCACAACGACGCCGTTGAGTTCTTCTACAGGTCTCGGGACTCCAGCAACTCTTCACCCAAGTCGAGGTAGTGACAGCCATTCTAACGCCTGTATATATAATTTGTACAAAGAAAAATGTTAAATTTTTACTAATATTATTTCAAGTTTTAATATATATTTATATGAGCTGTGCTGCTCTCTGTTATCTACCCCACGGTGGCTCAGAATCTGTCATTTAAATGTTTGGCTTATTACTAGTTTCCCATGATCGAGAATGGATAGCATGGTCGGGGTTCCATGTGTTTTCGTGCTTAGATAAACGATGTGTAATGACGTTGTGGTACGGGGCATACAATTACAACTGAAGTAGAAATGAGAGAATAAAAATAATAATAAGGAACTCCAATTGTAGAAGAATTTCACTTATAGCAAAAGGATTACAAGAATTTCTCTCTTGAATAAGGAGAGCACAATTGACAATACCCTCCCTCTCTTATAAAAGGAGAAAACTCATTTTTACTTATAAAAGGAAAGACAATATATAGGAGAAACCTCATTATTTTTCTCTCTAAAACTCTCTCTCTTTCTCTAAATTTTTCTTTCAAAATGGGATAGGTTTTTAAGAGTAAAAACATGTATTTATAGGAGTTAAAGGAGGTGGAAGATGGCGGCTTGGAAATGTGAACGCAAGCTTGATATAGGTTGTCAACTAGCCACCATTTTTTACCCATAAAGGTGGCTTTGGCTGTGGAAGATGGCGGAAGCAAATGTGAACGCAAACTTGATGTAGGTTGTCAACTAGCCACCATTTTTGACCCATAAAGGTGGCTTTGGCGGTGGAATATGGCGAAAGCAAATATGAACGCAAGCTTGATGTAGGTTGTCAACTAGCCACCATTTTTGACCCATAAAAGTGGTTTTACCGCTACATATCTCTCACTTAAAGTCACTTTTGTAATCCTTCTATCTTTTCTACACTTTCTATCTCCATGCCGCTTACATATCTGCTAGGCCTAAGGAGGATCGACACCAAATAAACTTGTCATTATTAATTGGCTTTATTAATATATCTGCTAGGTTATCTTTTGTATGGATTTTTTGTATATCCACACTTCCTTCTTCCACCTTCTCACGAATAAAGTGATAATGAACTCGTATGTGCTTTGTCCTTGAATGAAATGCTGGATTCTTTGCCAAATGCAAAGCGCTCTGACTATCACAAAATAAATCAACCTTCTCTTGTACGTGTCCGAGCTCTTCTAGTAGCATTTGCAACCATATTGCCTCTTTGCTAGCTTGTGTAGCTGCGACATATTCTGCCTCCGTTGTAGAAGTAGCCACGATAGACTGCAATTTTGAAACCCAGCTTACAGCTCCTCCAGCAAGAGTAAACACATAACCTGAGGTGGACTTGCTCTTGTCAAGATCACCTGCATAATCTGAATCAACATAGCCTCTGACAGTAAAGTCTGATCCTTCATAACATAATGCGACATTTGAGGTACTCTTGACATATCTCAGGATCCTCTTTACAGCACTCCAATGCTCTTTACCAGGATTCGCCATGTATCGACTAACCACTCCCACTGATTGTGCAATGTCTGGTCTTGTACAAACCATAGCGAACATTAAGCTACCCACTGCTGATGCATACGGTACTCGAGACATTTACATCCTCTCTACTTCATTGCTAGGACTCATACTTGAGGATAACTTGAAATTAATTGGAAGAGGGGTAGAAATTGGCTTACAATCTTGCATGTTGAAGCGTCGCAAGATTTTCTTCAAATAATTTTTCTGAGAAAGCCATATCTTCCTATTATTTCTGTCTCGGTAAATTTGCATCCCTAGAATCTTGTTTGCTGGTCCCAAGTCCTTCATTTCAAACTCCCTAGCCAACTGTGCCTTTAAGTCTGTAATACGATTTTTGTTGGGGCCTGTTACCAACATGTCGTCAACATACAACAACAGAATAATGAAATTACCATCACCAAATCTCTTGTAGTAAACACAAGGATCTGAACTATGTCTGTTGTATCCAAGGCTCATGATAAAGGAATCAAATCTCTTATACCAACATCTCGGCGCCTGTTTGAGACCATATAGAGATTTGTTCAATCTACAAACCAAGTTCTCTTTTTCTTTTTCTTCAAAACCTTCTGGTTGGAGCATGTAAATTTCTTCTTCAATTTCTCCATGAAGAAATGCAGTTTTCACGTCCAGTTGTTCTAAGTACAAGTCAAATGTAGCACACATCGCAAGGACTGCTCAAACCGTTGAGAGTCGAACAACAGGAGAGAATATTTCGTTGAAGTCTATACCTTCTTTCTGAGCGAATCCTTTCACCACCAATCTAGCACGATACCACTCCACTTGATCATTGTCATTTCGTTTGATCTTGTAAACCCATTTGTTTTTTATGGCCTTCCTTCCTTGTGGTAATGGTACAAGATCTCATGTTTTGTTTTTATGGAGAGTTTCAATTTCTTCTTGCATTGCAACCATCCACAGAGAAGCTTCTTGGCTATTTGTAGCCTCATGGAAATTTGACGGTTCTCCATCTTCTGTTAGTAGACAGTATGCAACATTTCCCTCCATGATGTACTCTGAGTGCCAAGCTGGTTCTCTTCTCTCCCGAGTTGACCGTCGAACTTGTGGAATTGCACACTCAGCTTGTTCTTGTTCTTCGTGCTCTGATATTGATTCAGAAGAATCTGGAACTTCTAATTCTTGTCTTTCTTCAACTTGAACTATAGTAGTCTCTGGTTTCTCTTTTGAAGCGCTATCATTTTCTTTTTCTTGTACCTTATCTTTTACAAATACAACATCCCTGCTGATTAGCACCTTGCGAGCAATGGGATCCCACAGGCGATACCCCTTGACTCCATCACCATACCCTAAGAAAATACATTTTCTAGATTTTGGATCTAGCTTTGATGTTTCTTGGGCGTTGTACATAACATAAACAGGACTTCCAAATGTATGTAAGTGAGAATAATCAGCTGGCTTTTCAGTCCACATCTCCATCGGCGTTTTCAGATCAATTGCGGTTGATGGTGACCGATTGATCACATAACAGGCAGTCTTGACTGCTTCTGCCCAAAATGACTTGGCCATTTCCGCAGTTCTCAACATCGCTCTTGTTCGTTCTAACAAGGTTCTGTTCATCCGCTCTGCTACTCCATTTTGTTGTGGAGTGTATGCCACCGTGAGCTACCTTTTGATACCTTCTTGTTGACAGAAGCTATCAAATTTACTACCAGTATATTCTCCTCCATTGTCTGTCCTTAAACACTTGATCTTCTTTTCAGATTCAAGCTCAACCCGCGCTTTGAATATTTTGAAAACTGGAAATACATTTGCTTTATTTTTTATTGGAGACACCCAACATCTCCTGGAGTAATCGTCAATAAATGACACAAAGTATTTTGCTCCTCCTAGGGACAAAACTGGTGCTTACCAAACATCAGAATGGATTAGTTCTAAGATAGCTTTACTTCTAGCAGAGGAACTACTGAATTTCAATCTGTGCTGCTTACTAGTAACACAATGCTCACAAAAGGGTAATGAAACCTTTTTGAGCCCTGGAAGAAGCTTTTGTTCAGCAAGAATCTTCAAACCTCGTTCCGACATGTGGCCAAGCTTACGGTGCCACATCATTGTTAATTCTTCTGCAGAACTTGCCAACGCAATGGATGCTTCTCCTTCTTGTTGTGTTTCTCCTTTAAGCATGTACAAATTTGCAGCTATCTTTTCTGCTTTCATCATTACAAGCGCGCCTTTAACTATTTTCATGATCCCATCTTGAATATGGGTTTTACACCCACTATTATCTAATTGTCCTAAAGACAATAGATTTTTCTTCAGGCCTTTCACATGTCGTACCTCCTGAATGGTGCGAACTGTACCGTCACACATCTTCAATTTGATGGTACCAATACCAGCAATCTCCAAGGCATGATCGTCTCCCATGAACACAGATCCTCCTGAGATAGGTTCATATTGATGGAACCATTCTCTCCGGGGAGTCATATGCCATGTTACTCCTGAGTCAATAAGCCAGACATTAGCAAATCTTCTTCTACCTTCAGTAACTGTTGTTGCCTCACTGTATAAAATTTCACCATCATCTGAGGTACTTGCAACACAACCCTGAGCTTTTGACAACTCAAGGCCTATGCCTTTGGCTTCTTCGTTCTTCTTGAGATGCCAACACTCCCTTTTGTAGTGTCCTTTCTTGCCACAGTGATGACACTTGACATTCTTCTTACTTTTGGATTTTGATCTACTCTGATTTTGACTCCCACTGGGGCCACGTTCCGTTGATCTCCCTCTCGTCATTACCAAAGCTTCGGCTTGCTGTGAACCTCCTGGTCTATCTTCTTTGCTTTTGCGCCAACTTTCTTCTTCAAGAACCGCAGCTACAATATCATCGAAGACTAGAACTTCAATGTTGTTGGTTAAGTTGATGATGAGTTGATCATACGAATCAGGTAGACTTTGAAGTAGAATTTCAGCACGTTCACCCATCTCTATGTTATGCCCCATTGCTGTGAGCTGTGAAAATAAAGTGTTAAGGGTGTTGATGTGGTCTGTCACCATAGTTGACTCCATCATCCGAAGGGTGTAGAGTTTTCTTCTCAAGAAAATTTTGTTGTGTAGTGATTTGGCCTCGTACAATTTTGTCAGAGTATCCCATATCTCTTTTGCTGTCTTTTTCTCCGCCACACTTGACAATACTCCATCAGCTAGTGCTAGGTGCAGATTAGCAATAGCATTGCCATCCATCTCGTTCCACTTGCCGTCGTCAGTGATCTCATCGGGCATATCTCCAATTGCCGTCAAGCAATTATCTTTCCTCAAAATTGCTTTTATTCTCATTTTCCACAATGAGAAATTACTCACATTGAACTTCTCTATTTCGTACTTCGTCGCCATTATTGAAGATGCCTCCTTTCCACTAACTGGATCTAACTGTAGCACGAAAACTGACTATAAACCTGATGCTCTGATACCACTGTTAGGACGTTGTGGTACGGGGCATACAATTACAACTGAAGTAGAAATGAGAAAGAATAAAAATAATAATAAGGAACTCCAATTGTAAAAGAATTTCACTTATAGCAAAAGGATTACAAGAATTTCTCTCTTGAATAAGGAGAGCACAATTGACAATACCCTCTCTTATAAAAGGAGAAAACTCACTCTTACTTATAAAAGGAAAGACAATATATAGGAGAAACCTCACTATTTTTCTCTCTAAAACTCTCTCTCTTTCTCTAAATTTTTCTTTCAAAATGGGATAGGTTTTTAAGAGTAAAAACATGTATTTATAGGAGTTAAAGGAGGTGGAAGATGGCGGCTTGGAAATGTGAACGCAAGCTTAATATAGGTTGTCAACTAGCCACCATTTTTTACCCATAAAGGTGGCTTTGGCGGTGGAAGATGGCGGAAGCAAATGTGAACGCAAGCTTGATGTAGGTTGTCAACTAGCCACCATTTTTGACCCATAAAGGTGGCTTTGGCGGTGGAAGATGGCGGAAGCAAATGTGAAAGCAAGCTTGATATAGGTTGTCAACTAGCCACCATTTTTGACCCATAAAGGTGGCTTTGGCGGTGGAAGATGGCGGAAGCAAATGTGAACGCAAGCCTGATGTAGGTTGTCAACTAGCCACCATTTTTGACCCATAAAAGTCCATAAAAGTGGCTTTACCGCTACACGATGATGTTTTGCTTATACCGTGAAAGGATGGATATCTTCCCCATACATTGTACTTGATTCAAAACTATGGCCATAGGCCATATCTGCTTGTTCTTTGTATGGTTTAGTTGCTACCATGGATCCATTTATGAGCCCACCTCACTTCCTAAGTTGCACTGCCAAATTCTCCTCTTAAGAGTAAACTTTGTAAGATTTCCATTTTGTGGATGTCAATTCAACTTTGGAGTGTCAGACGAGGCCATTGATTCCAAATTCTGTTTTTTCAATAGAAAAATGTATTTCGTTATTGCTCGTATCAGGACCACTACATGCTTTCGTTTTACTTTTCTTACTGATATAGACCACTTATTGTTCTGTTCCCTGTTTCGCTTCCCTCGTTTTTTCAGAAATAACAGTTAAAAGCCATGAAATTTAAGGTTTTGAAACTCATACTCTTCTTAAACTATAAACCAAGCATCAAACGGGCCAAAAGTGTGAATTGACTAAATTGATACCCCACATGGTAACCAACTTCATAAATTTAAGACTGCAGTCAAACATTTTAGTCAAGCTAAATATGTTAACGGAATATTAGTAAATTGGAGACTGATGAGGTTGTTTGAAGCGACATGCTGCCTTATAGTATTGTGCAGGAGTTGAATATTTCTCATTTTTAAGTGCCAAAGGTTGAAGTGCCACCTATATTCTTGGAAAGGGTTACCTGCCATTTCTTTAGTCTCCAACAGATAGAAATTGTGCATTTTTGTTGCCCCTTACTAGAAAGAAATGGGGGGAATAACGGCAAGCTCCAAAGCAGTATATTGCCTGACAAAAACTTTACATGGGATGGGATCAATTAACTGTATTATAGGAGATTGTTATTCTATCTGCCTGTGTGGCTCTTTTGCTTTTAATTCGTCTTTTTATCTATTTCTGTACTGTTAACTCATTTGTTTTTCTTTTTCAAAATGTATTCATGTATATTTTAATCTGTGCTGCAGTTATCCCTATCAGCATTTAACTAGGGAGATCGTGACATCATTTCAAAGGTATCCCTCTCTAAAAATGACCATATGTTTGATAGGTGATGTTTACTGAGGGTTTATACTAGATCTTTCCTTTGCCAAATCTTTTGTTTAGGTGCTCTATTGTCCACCTTCATCACCTATATATTTTCTATGCTTAGCACAGACTTGAAATTATGATCCAAACCACACTTCCCATTTGTATTAATTCATGACTGTGGTATAATATTTCTTGAGTTAACATAATTCGATGAATTAATCAGTTCTAAATTTTGAGAAAACTATCACAATTTCGGTTCATTATGTTGAAGTACATTTTACTGTGTGAGTTTCACTTCAAGATACAACCAAAACAGAGGGGAGATTGCATGAGAAGGCGGTTTGTCAGGGTTTAAAAGGGCACATGAGATGATCATTACTTTATGTTAAGCTACTATTTTTATACGTTCTGTGTACTTGGGCTATGTCTATTTACCTATAAAATAAAATAAAAATAAAAAGTTAGTTACTATTTTGACAGTATTTGTTTGCATAAGATACTTGTAGTCATACTCTTGTAATGAGCTAGATTACGATGTATGTGGATCGATGACTGTCTTAGTTAGTTTGGGTAATTAAAACCTGGGTAAGAAAACTACAGTGCTTAGTGATATAATTTAGTTTGTTCTGTTTTTGGTAGGAAAGAAAACTACAGTACTAGTATCTTGTGTTAACTGATTAGGAGGATGTATGCCTTCCATTAGGACTTTCTCAAACAAGAAATGGATTCCAAATTTAGAGAGTTTCTTGCTTCTTCTGTATCTCTTCAGCTTAACCTTTGGATGACTAAACCCTGGACACCATCTTTGTTTGCTTAAAATTGCTAGAAACTGCGCTAACACCCCAAGTTTCTGGTGTTTTTCTTTCTTCTCAAGTTTAAGTGTTTGGGTGTTGAGAAGTGTTAAGATATTTTGTGAATGGTAGTGAAAAAGTAATAATAAAATATTGAATAGTAGTAAAAAGTAGGTGAAAAGTAATAATAAAGTAATGAATAGTAGTGGAGAGTGTTGAGAATGTCTCAACACCCAAACCGGCCAGCGCTGGTAGTGTTCAGTTTACATTTACCATAAGTAGTATTTACACATGTAGCGAGCTGAACTAATACTTCATGTTGACCCTTTCTGGAAAAAGGTGTTTATAGCTTTCAACGTTTGAGTTTTTCAATACACAGTAGTTTGTTTATGTGCTCATATGAGATGCATTCATGTTTTGATCAGGATTGTCTTACTGTTGTTTGAACTAAAATAGATATTTTTCTGTTCAGAGTGATCCCATGGCAGTGGTATATGCGAAGAAAATAGATGGAAAACTAGAGGAGTTAGGCCGCACTGAGGTTATACTAAATAGCTTAAATCCCACGTGGATAGAAAAAGTTACAGTTGCGTTTCCCTTCTTTATTTTCGCTCCAGATTTCATGTGTATGATGTTGATACCAAATATCACAATATACCTGTGAAGGTACATTATAGTTTCTGCTCTCAAGTATCTAATGTTATAGTCTTTGTAGGTTATGTTTTTCCAATTATAATTTGTACCAACTATAGACAAGAAAAAGTGTACATGATTTGCAAGTTAGAACTCTTTTACATTAGGGACTAAGAGCTGGGCACTGGTTTTTCTGAGAAAATATGTGTTAGTTAGATGACATTATACTTTCACTAGCCTGTTCGGTTGATTTTTGTTGATACATGGTTAAACACATTGAATTGGCAAAAAAAAAAAAAAAAAAAAACTCGAGAACAATAATAAATGACTATTAGATGCCAACTATTATGTCAGCGTAAGTTATTTGGACAATAGATACATCGTATAACTGTATAACGTAAGACTGACGTGGCAAAGTACTCACTGAAGGGTGTGCATCAGTTTGCTTACTCAATTCTGCACATATTTTGTACATCAATGTGTGTGGAAGAAGAGGGAGGGAGGGAGGGGGGGGGGGGGGGGGGGGGAGGGTGGGCAACTACTTCAATTGTGATTAATGAATCATGTTAAACTATTACCGTTGGTCTATAATTTTTAGAAAATCTGTATGATCCATTTTTCTGTTGTGTTTCAGACGCTGAAATTGGAGGATCAAGATTTTCTTGCAGAGGTATGCTGCCTTGGGATCAATTAGGCTCATTGAGAATGCACATATGCTTATTCACTAAGCTAGTGCAAATTAAGTATAAAATTATATCAATTTTCAAAATTTTTGTATTAAAAAATTCAATATGGAAAGACTACTGTGAGAGCTACTTCCCTAATTAAGTGATATATATTATAATATTAAGATATTAGGTTACCTTCGATGCAGTTGAAAAGCATGTTGCAATTGCTGCCATTTTTAATCTTACTAAACATCAAATCCTTCCCCCCTCTTCCATGGCAGGTACTTACCAAACGAAATCGGAGTTGAACCCTTAATCTTCATGGTAAAATTGGGCATGTGGGTTTGAGGAACTTAGGGGTACTCACCATCCATGCAGAGGAAACAGTTGCTTCAAGGAGGGTTGTTGAGATGATACTCCATTGTTCTTACTTGAATAACAAGGACATATTTTCTAAAAGTGTATGTATTTGCAAAGCAGATACCTTCAAGCCTTATGTTATGTATGCATGTATATTCGTTGTTTCTTTCATCCTTAAAATTCATCTCTCTATTCTAGGACCCTTTTCTAAGAATATCTAGAATTGTTGAGAGTGGAAGCTCAATTCCAATATGCAAGACTGAAGTGGTGAACAACAATTTAAATCCAACATGGAAACCCCTATGCCTGAGTATGCAGCAGTTTGGAAGTAAGGTAAACTTGTCACCTTAAGATTTTATCACATATATTATAGGATATTCTGCTGTTTGGATGACTAAGAAGATGCATGTGGTGCATGAAATTTGACTTGTTGCAGGATAACCCATTGATTATCGAGTGCTTTGATTTCAATAGCAGTGGCAAACATTCGCTTATTGGGTAAGTGGGAATTTAGTTAGTCTGTGGATTCATTTTTGCTCGTTTTCCCTTGCTATCCGAGTTTAGTCTCTGGCTCTAAAGAAGATACTGTTCTTAAATTTACCTCATTAGTAAACTTCAGAAGTCAGTGGTCGACCTGAAAAAACTTCATGAAGGTAGAAGTGGTGCAAATCTTACTATAACATCTCATCATGGTCACAAGAAGGTACTTATTAATACTTGCGGTAGAATTTATTAAAATATTTTAGTTTATTCTTTTTATTTGGATATGCATTTGTTCAATGATTCATCAATATAGGTTTTGAAGGGAGAGCTGTTTGTAGATCTATTTTGTGAGAAGGAACAATATTGCTTTCTTGATTACGTTTCTCGTGGATTTGAGCTCAACTTTATGGTTGCGGTTGACTTTACAGGTAAGTAATTTCTAGAGGACTATTTAGTATATGCGTGATAATTGATTTTTTTTTCTCTTTTTTTTCTGGTTGTAAATGTTTCACCTGAATAAGACTCTTATTCATACTTTGAAATTTCAATTTTAATTTGTCCAACCTCAAATGGAAATCCTCGAAACCCAGATTCTTTACGCTACATTGATCCTTCTGGCCAGTTGAATTCTTATCAGAAGGTGAGTCTGTGCATCCTCTCCTTTGGATCGATTGGCATGTCCTTCTTCTCCTCCATATCGAGTTCTCCTATACGAGCTCATGAGTTGTATTTTCATTATGATATTGACGCTCAAATTTACCTCCCCACATATAACACTGACCTGAGAAATTTGTTGTTATCTTGATTTGGTTCATATATATATATATATATATATTCTATGAAGTTTGGTCCATAAACATGTTTCTAAATTGCTTTCTTTTATTTCTGTTATAACTCAATTTGATCAAGTGGCTCGTTTTCAATATCCAATTTGCTTGCTTGAGCTTTTGAGAAAAACAAGTTTATTTGTTCTGGTTTGTTAAGTGGGCCTTCTGTTAGCCTGTATTTAAAGAAATGATTGTTGATGGGTGAAGTTATTATCTGCTTGATAACTGAATTTGTTTCAGGCTATAATGGAGGTTGGGGAGGTCATTCAGTTTTATGATTCTGATAGGCGCTTTTCTGCATGGGTTTTTGGTGGAAAAACATTTAATAGAACCATATCACATTGCTTCAACCTGAATGGAAGCGCAGGTAGCTTTGAGGTGAGAGGAGCCCATTTTATAATTATTGCTTTGCTGCTTCGTCTCTGATGCAACATTTTGGTTTGATGTACTGGCATTTCCCGAAAACTTTGGCCATCTTGTTTACCCTCCTGCAATAATGTAGTTAATCCTTGATTTTTATTTTATATTTTTGTTTCAACCTGTGTATCTCATCATTGTTTGTTCTTAAAATTTTTTTTTTTTTTTTTTTTTTTTGCTTTATTTGATTTTTTTCTTCCTCTACCACTTTTAGTTATATTGGTCTTGAATAGAGTGTCATAGTCAGCGTCAACCAAGTAAGAAGTTGGTAAAAGCATTAGTTGAAAAAACACCAAGTATAGATAACCATAACACATGCAAAACTATTATATACAATAATTTGATGTAAGACTTAGACGTTGATCATCAATCTACCCTAAAGTTTTTGGGGGAAAGCAAATTAGGATGTTATAAATTAAAGGTCCTAGTTTGTTAAAGTGCCTAGTTGAAATTTGAATACCTATTTTCCTTTAATATATGATGGTTTTGGGACTTTACTTAAACATGCTTGTAGTACTATGTCATAGGCCCTACTGTCCGATGGCATGTTAGCATTTGTTCCCTCTCTCAAGAAGGATGTTCAGGAGGGACTGAGTTTAAAAGGAAAAGGGAGAAAAAAAAATAAGAAAAAGAAGAAGGAGGATGTTCAGGAATCAAGTCCTCATTTCAATCTCTATAAAAACTATAAACCTATATATGAGACAGCATAATCTAAATTAAACTATTTATCCGAAACAAAAAATTAAACACATCAATCTCATCCATGTTGGAGTATGTAGATCTACAACAGGTCATCTACAGCACCAGATTTGGACAAATATAAATAATTAAATCTTCCTTTATATATTCTTTCCACACTATTTCGCTGCACAAATGAGAGGAATTGATAAGATTACAGAGGTGGTGTCCTTTTTTGGAAAAAAAAAACAAAGGTGATCATTTGCATCGTCGTTTTTGCACACATCTCCTTCTCTTCAAAACAATATGAGATGGCAGAGAAATGATGAGAAAAAATTAACTTCAATAACAACATTAATAATACAGAAATGATTTGTGCAGTCGGAAAATGCAGTCGGCATGCAGTCGGCTGTAAAAAAAAATTAATACGGAATCTATATGAAAAAAAAATTATTTTTATAACTTTTTATAATTCATGTAGGTCTCCCTGAATATAAAACAATTTTTTTATAATTTTTTTTTATTCATTCCGTACAGCTGACTGCACGCCGACTGTATTTCCTGACTGCATGTAGCAAAGCCCTTAATAATAATTAGGAGAAGAGAGGAGGCCAAAAATAAAATAAATAAGCGAAAAGAGAGAATTAGGTGCTCAAAACAAATCGCTTTACAATTGATACATGAGGAGTGGATGAAAAGTTAAATCAATTAATGATCCGTACTGCTCATGTTCCTTGGAAAAATCAAGAACTTATAAGAGATGCGTGTAGTTTTTCTAATGATCTAATGCTGGGCTAAGCAGTCGGTGTGGGAAGCCGCAGCTAATAAAAAGGAAAATTATTCGTGCCTCGCTAAAGTAATATATTCGCTTTTTTTCCTCTCTATTTTTTCTTTTTGGTCAAAATGAGGGCAGCGTCTCAAACACTTTATTAATTAATCCTCACATATTTTTTACCATAATCTCAAACATATACTAAAAGCATTACGATTGACTTTCTTAATTGGTTTTCATTTTTTTTAAAAAAAAATTCTTTACTCAAATTTGAAATTTTAAATAAGAATATAATTAAATTATAATAAGGGTAATACTATCCCCACCGAGGAAAGTTATTGAAAGTTCATGCCAAACATGCAAATTGTTTTGAAACCTCTTAAACATTTTTAAAAGAAAATTCACAAACTTATTAAAACATACTTATTTAACTATTAAGTAAAAAATATATATAATCAATGAATATTTTCTGTGGCTTTCCTCGGTGGGAATATCATTTTCCAAGTAATAAACTTTATAGAGCAGTTTTTATTTTTTTAAATAAACATATATAGAGAGTAATTGTATCGCTATCCTAACTGTTTATCCTATATTTCTTTTAAGAAATTTTCAAAACTGATTTTTCTTATGAATATCATTTCATTAAATTAAAAAGTTACTTCTCATTACGCTAAAATGTATGTACTCATCTTTTTCCATCATTATTGACCCGAATTTAAAGAGGAATTTTAAAAATTTAGCTAAAGTCAAAATTGCCAATGTGAATAAGGAGTTTAATTTGTAAACAGTAGCAACGATATATTCCACCGATCGACACCATCCAAGTGGCAAGTTTAACGTTGTGCATGCAAAATTAGCTTAGTGCTTAAGCATGAAGATGTTCTAATTTTATTTGGAATACTTAGGAGTCAAATTTTGTTAAATGAATTGTACCATTAGGTTCGTATGATTATTTATTATTTTATGGTGTAATGTTTACTTTTGCATTTTGTGAAGTGAATAGTAACACTCGATGTGGCACCCATTTCAATCTATTGTCAAATTGCTTTGTAGATTGTCCAAATCATAGGCACGTTTGGTGAAAAGTGTAGGATACATGATACTAAGAAGAATAATGAGATAAAAATATGAAGGAATGAAAGAAAAATCAAGTAATGTAATAATGCCACCTAAGTTGAATCTAAATTTGAAGAGATATATATGCAGTGTTAGGTCCAACAAGATTACACTTTGTCGTGATCCATGTACAAGTTAAAATTAATGCACTACTTTTAGTGGGTCTTGTTGAATCCAAGGTTTCAAGTTTTGTGTAATTATATATCTACACATGGATTTTGATGATAACAAATGAATTCAAAGAATAAAGGAATCCCAAGCTCAAGTTGTCTACACAATGGAGTCAAGCACATCAAGAAAATAAGCATGAGTAAGAAGGGAACAAGTTCACATTAAAGTCATAGAGTAATGTTGTAAATCTCTTAAATTCGAAATTAGGGTTAAGGCTCAAAAATTAATATTTTATCATAAAGCATTAAAATACATTTTCCACATGTGCATGAATATTTTGAAAATTAAATTTAAAAATTTTAAAAGATGATTGATTGTCATCTTTCACATGTGCATACCTTGATTAAAGGGTTGAACTTTGAAAATATTAAAAATGATTGATTGTCATCTTTCACATGTGCATGTTTTATTTGAATATTTTCAAAAGTGATTGATCCTTTTTTAGACTTATACAAAAGGTAGATGATTTTGTTTGAAAATTTTGAAAAGTAAAGTGTGCTCCTTCTGTCATATGCAAAAGGTAAAAGATTAGGTTTGATTTTTTGAAAAAGGAAAGTGTGCTCCTTTTGTCATATGCCAAAAGTAAAAAATTAGGTTTGAAATTTTTGAAAAATGAATGATGTTGTCTTTGACAATTGAAAAGGAAGAACCTTTTATTTGAATTTTTTGAAAAAGTGAATGATATTGTCTTTGACATGTGAATCCTTTTAAATTTGAATATGAAATCTCATATGCCTATAAATAGATCATTTGAGAGCTTCACATTCACAACATCCAGAGCATACAACATTCATTCAAAGCTTTCATTCTCTCTTCTCTAAACATTGAGCCTTAATTCTTGTTCATTTTGAGAGATATAGTTTGCGATGTATTGTTCTTATTTCACTCATTGAGGAATATTTTCTGATAACCTACCCACTATCAGCTCTTGTATCAGAAAAATGGTGTGTATAACCCTTATGCGTGTAGAAAGTATTCTACACGGAGAATAGTTGAATCGCCACGTGTAAGGTGATTGCAAGTGTAGAGGGTGTTCTACACGGATCCTTTGTAGCGGTATTGTTCAAAAGTGTAATAGGTTTCTATCTCCACCTGAAGGAGATTGAATAGTGAATTCGGGAATCCTCAAGGGGTAGCTTGAGGCGAGGACGTAGGCAGGGGGGCCGAACCTCGTGAACATACTGAGTTTGCTTCTCTCTTACCCTTACTCTTTATATTTATTGTTATTTCATATTTTATTTATATTTTATATTATATATTTGATTTATAAGTGTTATTTTTTTTTTAATACAACTCAATTCACCCCCCCTCTTGTGTTAGTCATCTGGGCAACAATTGGTATCAGAGCTAGTTGACCTGTACTGTTCATACAGGCAGATCACTCATGGGAACTCTCGCTTGTGACTGTGTCACCGAAGCAAGACTCTCCGACCATGAGTGACGGTGCACCGGTAGAGACGGTGGCCGGCTAGTCTGGTAGGTATAATTGTTAGGTGACATAGGTGCGGCCTATGATCAGTAACAATTGGTATCAGAGCTAAGAGCTCTATTATAGGATTAACTATCTTTTGAGTTAAGATCTTATGGCTAACATTTCAGCTTCATTTGGTGAAAGTCAATCTAGCAGTCGGCCTCCACTCTTTTGTGGAGATAATTATTCATTCTGGAAAGTTAGAATGGGAATATTTCCTCAGGCTCAAGGTCGAGAAATTTGGAAATGTATTGTAAATGGACCTTATATTCCAACAAAAGTGGTTGATGGAGTAAAAGTCAAAAAGGAAGAAGGAGAGTTTGATCGTGAAGACGATAGACTTTATACTTTGAATTTAACTGCTATGAATTTATTATTTAATGCTCTTAATGGAAATGAGTTTAATAGAATAATGACTTGTGCTACAGCAAAAAAAATTTGGGATAACTTGGAAGTTACTTATGAAGGAACTTCGCAAGTCAAGGAATCAAAAATTTATATTCTTACTCATGAATATGAAATGTTTAAGATGAATGATGATGAATCTATTTCTAGTATGCACACTCGTTTTACTAACATCATAAACAGCTTGACAGCTCTTGGCAAAGTTTATTCCAAGGTGGAGATAGTAAGAAAAATTCTCAACTCTCTACCAAAACGTTGAGAATCAAAAGTGACAGCGATTCTTGAAGTTAGAGATCTCAAGAAACTCGAAGTGAATGAACTCATTGGGTCACTTATCACCCATGAGTACACATTGAAAAGAGGAGAAAAAGAAGAAAAGTCAAAGAAGAGCTTGGCACTTAAAACTGTTCCTCATAAAAGTGAAAGCGATGACGATGAGGAAAATGAAGACAAAGATGAAGAAGTTGCGATGATAACAAGAAGAATTCAGAAGTTTTTAAAGAAAAATAAAACTCCTCTGAGGAATCCTTCAAAAAGTTTTTCAAGAAAGATTCAGGTAAAAATGACACTTTAATTTGTTATAAATGCAATAAGCCTGGTCATATCAAGCCAGATTGTCCTCTGCTAAAAAAAGATCGAAACAAGGGCAAGAAAGCAATGAAAGCTACATGGGATGATGATTCAAGTAGCTCAGATAGTGAAGCAAGCAATGGAGAATCAGCAAATCTTTGTCTTATGGCTAAAGATGACATTGAGGTAACAAATCTTGATAATATTGAATATCCTTCATATGAAGAATTACAAAATGTTTTAGAAGAGGTTTATGAGAAATTTGAAAAATTGGGTATCAAATATACTGCTTTGAAAAAGAAAAATTCTTCTTTAACAAACGAAATTGATATTTTAAGAAAAGAAAGTATCATTTTGAAAGATGAAAATCTTGAGTTGAATAAGAAGAAAACCGATTTAAAAAATATTGTTGAAAACTTTACGAATGGAAAAAGAAATTTTGAAAAACTTCTTAGTAGTCAAAGATGTGTTTTTGACAAGGCAGGTTTGGGATATATGCCAAAACAAAAATACAAACCTTATAAAAATTTCTTTGATAATCCTTCTACATCAAAGACCAATATTCAAAATTCCTTTCATAAAAATAATTTTGTCAAAAAAAGATATTATTATAATCATTCAAGTTCTTCATATATGTCACATGCTATTTGCAATTTCTGTAATAGAAATGGTCATAATTATCATACTTGTCCTATTAGAAGAAATCATACAATGACTATTAGGGCCATATGGGTACCTAAAAATCTTGTTTCTTCTAATACTAATAAATAAAGGACCCAAAGAACTTGGGTACCAAGAAAAATCATTTTAATTGTTTTTATAGGTATGCATGAAGTCATCCACAAGCAAAAACAAGTGGTTTTTAGATAGTGGATGTTCAAGACACATGACGGGAGACAAGACTAAGTTCTTTGATCTTAGATCTAAAGAAGAAGGACACGTGACATTTGGAGACAACTCGAAAGGAAAGATCATGGGAATAGGTAAAATTGGTAATGAATCTTCTCTCATAATTGAAGATGTTCTACTTGTTGAAAGTCTAAAACATGATCTTTTGAGCATAAGTCAATTATGTGATAAAGGATTTACAGTTACTTTCAAAATGGATAAGTGCATTATTTTGAATGATCATGATTGTAATATTTGTTTTATTGCTTTTAGAAACAATAATGTTTATACAATCGATTTTGAAGAAATTACCTCACAGGATATTATTTGCTTTTCAGCTCAAAATGAAACTAGTTGGCTATGGCATAGAAGATTAGGTCATGCCAACATGGAACTTATTTCCAAACTTTCAAAAAATGATCTTGTGAGAGGTTTACCAAAAACGTTTTTTCTTAAAGATAAAATTTGTGATGCATGCCAATTTGGTAAACAAACAAAAACTTCTTTTAAAACCAAGAAATATATTTCCACTACTAGACCATTGCAACTGATACACATGGATCTTTTTGGACCAAATAGAGTTGCAAGTCTAGGAGGAAAATATTATGCATTTGTTATTGTTGATGATTTCTCTAGATATACTTGGGTCATCTTTCTTGCTCATAAAGATGAGGCACATAATACATTTATCAAGTTATGTAAGAGAATTCAAAATGAAAATGGTTATACTATTTCAAGTATCCGAAGTGATAGAGGAAAAGAGTTTGTTAATAAAAATATTGAAACATTTTGTGATAAAAATGGTTTTGTGCATAATTTTTCTGCTCCTCGAACTACTCAACAAAATGGGGTAGTAGAGAGGAAAAATAGATATCTTCAAGAGATGGCAAGAACAATGCTCAATGAGAACAACTTGCCTAGTTATTTTTGGGCCGAAGCGGTAAGTACTGCATGTTATGTTATAAATAGAGTTATGCTAAGGTCTAAGTTAGATAAAACCCCCTATGAGTTTTGGAATGAGAAAAAGCTCAACATTGGTTACTTTCATGTATTTGGATGCAAATGTTTTATTTTGAATGACAAGGATAATTTAGGCAAGTTTGATGCAAAATCTGATGAAGGTATCTTTCTCGGGTATTCTACTAATAGTAAAGCTTATAGAGTATTCAATAAAAAGACTTTGACTGTACAAAAATCTATGCATGTAGTATTTGATGAATCTAATTCTACACTCTCCAAGAAATCTATTGATGAAGAAACAGGAGGTATAAATAACACGGAAAGTCTCAATCTCAACAAAGAGAACACAATAGAGGAAGTTCAACATGGAGCCATCAGGAAAGATCATCAAAATTTAATACAAGATGCAACCAAACAGTGGAAATTTATGAAAGATCATCCAGTGGAACAAATTTTGGGAGAACCTTCACGAGGTGTAAGTACTCGATCATCTCTTAAAAATATTTGCAATCATACTGCTTTTCTATCTCAGATTGAATCCAAAAATATTGATGAAGCACTTCTTGATGAATCTTGGATTCTAGCTATGCAAGAAGAGTTGAATCAATTTGAAAGAAATGATGTTTGGACACTTATTCCTAGACCCAAAAATCATACTATCATTGGAACAAAATGGGTTTTTAGAAACAAGAAAGATGAGTCCGGAATCATTACTAGAAATAAGGCTCGACTTGTAGTCCAAGGTTTTAATCAAGAAGAATGAATCGATTATGATGAGACATATGCATCAGTCGCAAGATTAGAAGCTATTCGAATGCTACTTGCATATGCTTGTTATAAACATTTCAAACTTTTTCAAATGGATGTTAAAAGTGCTTTCTTAAATGGTTTTATCAATGAAGAGGTATATATTGAGTAACCTCCAGGTTTTGAAAATCATATTTCCCCAAATCATGTTTTCAAACTCACAAAAGCACTGTATGGACTCAAACAAGCTCCTAGAGCTTTGTACGAGAGACTCAGTGATTTCTTGATTGAAAAAGGTTTTTCAAGAGGAAAAATTGACACAACTCTTTTCATTAAATATGAAACTAATGATATTCTTTTTATTCAGATTTATGTTGATGATATAATATTCGGTGCTACTAATGAAAATATGTATCAAGTTTTTGCTAAGACTATGCAGGAAGAATTTGAGATGAGCATGATGGGAGAACTTACATTCTTTCTCAGATTGCAAATTAAGCAAGCAAAAAGTGAGACATTCATCAATCAATCAAAATATATTAAGGAATTACTGAAGAAGTTTTGGATGGAAAGTGCTAAGGAAATTGGAACACCAATGAGCCCATCAACTAAACTTGATAAAGATGAATTCGGTAAGCCAGTTGACTCGAAAATATATCGAGGTATGATTGGTAACTTATTATATTTAACAGCCAGTAGACCAGATGTTATGTTTAGTGTGTGCTTATGTACACGCTTTCAATCATCTCCAAAAGAATCACATTTAATTGCAGTTAAGCGCATTCTTAGATATCTTAGTGGTACAATTAACTTAGGGTTATAGTACCCTAAGCACACATCTTTCGATCTAATCAGCTACACAGATGCAGATTATGCTGGCTGTAAAATAGATCGAAAAAGTACTAGTGGAGCATGTCATTTCTTAGGTCATGCACTAGTTTTCTGGTTTAGTAAAAAACAAAATTCTGTTGCACTATCTACTGCTGAGGCAGAATATGTTCCTGCGGGTAGTTGTTGTGCTCAAGTTCTTTACATGAAGCAACAACTTGAAGATTTTAAACTCCTGTATAATCACATTCCAATCAAATGTGATAATACATGTGCTATAAATCTTTCGAAGAACCCAATACAACATTCTAGAACTAAGCATATTGAAATAAGATATCATTTTCTTCGAGATCATGTGCAGAAAGGCGATATAGTACTAGAGTTCACAAACACACACGATCAGTTAGCAGATATATTCACAAAACCTTTACCAGAAGATAGATTATGTATGATTAGAAGAGAAATAGGTATGATGCATGTTATGAATATCTCTTAAAAGATAGATCAGAGTTCATAAAAATATAAAGATATTTTTTAAATACTTTTACATAAACTTGAGGTTCTTAGCCTCATGTTTGAGACGCTCATTCTCTTCATACAATATCATGTCATTCCTATCCATGGGAACTGGCAACCGGAATGAAGAATCTAATAGAGATTTCAACTGTTTATTCTTCTGCCGAATGATTCCTTCCCTTGTGTGAGACTCTTGAACAATTCGTTAAAGTACAACAATTTGTTCTTTAAGCCTTTCAACCTCATGGTTTTTGGCTTGTACTCGCTGGGAAAAAGCAACAATAGAGGATGAGTAGCGAGTCCCAAGACTCACCAAGTCGTAGATAGCATCGGAGTCTGACTTATTAGCCAAACTATTATTCTCTTGCTGCAACATGGCACCAATGGTAGCTGCAGAAAGGACAGGAGGTTGAGGTGCTGAATACCTCATGGATGAATCTAAAGGAATGTTAGAAGAATGAGCCATTGAGAAAAGAATTGAAAACTTAAAGCGAGAATGTTGAAGGAATGCAGATGAGTTATAGAGATGAGAATAAGATTTGATACAAATCGGATAAACTTTAAGACTGATTTTATAGAGATAGCATAAAGAACAAGACAAACAATTGTCTCTTCAAATCTTATTTAGTCAAAAGAAATACAAGATATGCTGGATACACATTGTCAAAAGTTTTCTTACTAAGCCAGCGAGATTAACAGTAGATTATCCCTATTTTTCTAGTAAACGATGAACCTCTGCTGTTATCTGCCGATGTTGACCTTGTATCTGAACCCTTTCTCGTTCCAGCTCCTCTATTAGTGGTTGCAGATCATGAGCATACCAATCTGTAAATTTTTTTTCAACTCTTTGTTTTCTTGCTTTAGCCTTTTATTCTCTCTATCCTTATTAGCAAGCTTCTGTTGTAACTCAGATATTTGGATGTTAAGATGATCAATCTCACTCATCCTCGCCATTAACCTCCGAGACATGATCGTAACAGAGGCAGCATATTGACTACTGAGCATTCTTGATTCTGCAATAATCTCAGAATCAGTACTACTAGAAAAATAGTTCTCTGCTCCTATCATGGTATTGACGGCCTCAGGAGAGAAGATTGATGGTTGATGCGTCAAGGGTTCCTGATTCAAGTCTGGAACATTAGTGGAAGAGAATTGTTCGGCCATTCTATCGTTATGGAAAAACAGAACTCAGGTCAAGAAGCGATGTATTTTTTTTTTGTATCCGATAGGTGAAAATGATCATTTTTTTTTTTTTTAGAAACTTAGAGCCTTCAATCCTGTTTGTCAACAACATCAGGCGATTGTTTAAATCTTTAGCCGCACTAAATTCATAGAGTTAGGCCTCGAGGCTTTGCAGCACTTGTCGGGTCACGGACGACTCCATTTTTCAACTATCTACAGTGTCTATTAACGCATCGTTTTCTTCAGTCCATTTATTTGCTGCCGATCCTTTTTAATGATGCCAAAAGGGGGAGAAGTTTTAGACTAGAACATTAACATTGTTTAAATTGTTAAACTTGTTATATATGCTTGTAATTATATTTTTATATTTTTTCTTGAAAAACTAACGCACATTCTCAGGGGGAGCTTAAGTATTAATACAGGCTTCAGGTTCTATCAAGTATTTATCATCATCAAAAAGGAGGAGATTGTTGAATCCAAGGTTTCAAGTTTTGTGTAATTATATATCTACACATGGATTTTGATGATAACAAATGAATTCAAAGAATAAAGGAGTCTCAAGCTCAAGTTGTCTACACAATGGAGTCAAGCACATCAAGGAAATAAGCATGAGCAAGAAGGAAACAAATTCAGATTAAAGTCATAGAGTAATGTTGTAAATATCTTAAATTCGAAATTAGGGTTAAGGCTCAAAAATTAATATTTTATTATAAAGCATTAAAATACATTTTCCACATGTGCAAGAATATTTTGAAAATTAAATTTGAAAATTTTAAAAGATGATTGATTGTCATCTTTCACATGTGCATACCTTGATTAAAGGGTTGAACTTTGAAAATATTAAAAATGATTGATTGTCATCTTTCACATGTGCATGTTTTATTTGAATATTTTCAAAAGTAATTGATCCTTTTTTAGACTTATACAAAAGGTAGATGATTTTGTTTGAAAATTTTGAAAAATAAAGTGTGCTCTTTTTGTCATATGCAAAAAGTAAAAGATTAGGTTTGATTTTTTGAAAAAGGAAAGTATGCTCCTTTTGTCATATGTCAAAAGTAAAAAATTAGGTTTGAAATTTTTGAAAAATGAATGATGTTGTCTTTGACAATTGAAAAGGAAGAACCTTTTATTTGAATTTTTTGAAAAAGTGAATGATGTTGTCTTTGACATGTGAATCTTTTTAAATTTGAATATGAAATCTCATATACCTATAAATAGATCATTTGAGAGCTTCACATTCACAACATTTAGAGCATACAACATTCATTCAAAGCTTTCATTCTCTCTTCTCTAAGCATTGAGCCTTAATTCTTGTTCATTTTGAGAGATATAGTTTGCGCTGTATTGTTCTTATTTCACTCATTGAGGAGTGTTTTCTGATAACCTACCCACTATCAGCTCTTGTATCAGAAAAGGGTTAGTATAACCCTTGTGCGTGTAGAAAGTATTCTACACGGGGAATAGTTGAATCACCACGTGTAAGGTGATTGCAAGTGTAGAGGGTGTTCTACACGGATCCTTTGTAGCGGTATTGTTCAAAGGTGTAATAGGTTTCTATCTCCACCTGAAGGAGATTGAATAGTGAATTCGGGAATCCTCAAGGGGTAGCTTGAGGCGAGGACGTAGGCAGTGGGGCCGAACCTCGTTAACATACTGAGTTTACTTCTCTCTTACCCTTACTCTTTATATTTATTGTTATTTCATATTTTGTTTATATTTTATATTATATATTTGATTTATAAGTGTTATTTTTTTTAATACAACTCAATTCACCCCCCTCTCTTGTGTTAGTCATCTGGGCAACAGGTCTCATGACGCACTAATTTTTATTGTTTGTTATTGATTTTTCCACCCATATGTATTGATTGGCTATAAGTATGTGCTTTTTCTTCCGAAATTTTCGATCCACCCCATTTCAAATAGCATTATTGTTAGGGTTATGCTACACAACACCCCAACACCCCACCCTTTTTTTAATTTTTATTATTTTATTTTTTATCAAATATTTAATATATAAATAATAAATAAAATAATTAAATTAATTAAAAAATAAATTCAAAAAAATATTAAAAAATAAAAAAAAATAAAAAAAGGATGGGGTGTTGGGAAGATTTATTCTTATTGTTATCTTTGATTTACTATTGTGTCTACGATCGAATTTCATAATTTGTTCGACTCATTTTAATTTAGAAATGACAAAAGTCTATTAAGTTCGAAATTAGTTTATATATTTTTTAATAATCTAAGCTTAAATTGACATGTACCTACCCCTTAATTAAAAATACAAAAAGACATATTTCTTATATGATCACAAGACACGTAACAATTTGTCCATATTAGTTTAAGAAGATTTTCCCAACTCGCATATTAAGAGGAAAACCTTTTCCTATTTAAAACAAAAGCTTCTAATATAGATGAGCAACATTGAGGAATGAAATGGACAATTAAAATAAGAAAAAAAAAATATTATTTTAGCTAATTTCTTCTAAAGTTCATAAATTCCGTTGTGAGAACTTTGTACAAGGTAGTGATATTTGTCAAATAACACACCCACAACGATGGACATTCCGTACGAATTGTGACAATGAAAAATCAAATCAAAACGCAATTACTTTGGTGGTCCTTATAAATATTATCTAGAAAAATTATAATAATAAAATAAGATGAAATGAAATAATAACTTATTTGAGTAATAAGATGATTTCAGATAACTTGTAAATAATAATTAAAAATTTTTTAAAAATAATGATAAAATATTAATAGATAAATAGTAATTAAAAATAAATAAAAAGTAATAAAAATAATAATGAAATCATTTCACTATCCAAACCCAAACTTAAATGAAGCAGAAGGGAATAGTAAATAGAATGCAAGGTATTTTGTAAAACAAAAATTTTATATACAGTTATTTCATGTATTCTACTGATGTGATTAATTGTAATTAAAAAATTTAATCTAACTAATCATATCAATAGAGTGCATAAAAAATACATAAAAATAACTATATATAATATTACTCTTTGTAAAATTTGGAAAATTAAAATAAGAAAGAAGATTAATTATTTTAGTTAATTTGTAAAATATACCGGTGTATTACCAATCTTTCGATTGTTACTGTTTTATATTTTTCTATTTTTTTAATCAAGAATCAAGATAGAATGACTATAAAAGTCTTCTTCAACACTATAAGCTAGTAAAATGCAGTACACAATAATTTATTTATCAGATTATTTAAAAATCTTTTTAAGCAGCTTTTTTTTAATAAAAAAATAGGTAGAAGTTATATTTTTTATTTATTTTAGAATAATTATCAGATATTCTCGTCTCATTAAATCTAATATCTTATAAATACTTAATTTATTTTAAATAAAATAAAATAACTTAAAATTAATTTATTTTAAGTTATTTCAAAACGCGGTTTCTCAGTTTGGTGGGTCCCGTTATCATTTATCATCATCGGTCATAATGCAAAATGCTAGGCACCTACGTACAAATTGTGACAGTGAAAAATTAAATCAAAACGCGGGTTTTCAGTTTGGTGGGTCCTTTATCATTTATCATTATCTGTCACAATGCACAGTACTAAACACTCACGTGAGGATTGTGATAGTGAAAAATTAAATCAAAGGATACCGCTATTATGCCGTTAGCAGCTGGACAAATAACACTAGTGTAAAATATTTTTATTTTTATTTACTTTTTTAATTATTTTTTAAAATTAAAAAATTATTAATAAATTAAAAATTAATTTTTTTAATTATTAAATTAAAATATTTTTTAAAAAAATTAAAATGATAAACAGGACACTTGAGCGGAAGCATTGAATCATTTCTCTAACTGAAAACGCGGTTTTTCAGTTTGGTTGGTCTTTTATCATTTATCGTCATCTATCATAATACATGAGGCTGGACACCTATACATACGGATTGTGATAGTGAAAAATTAAATCAAAGCGCAGTTTTTGAGTTGGTGGGTCCTTTACCATTTATCATCATCTGTCAATGGTAGACACTCACGTACGGATTGTGGCAGTGAAAAATTAAGATTTGGCAGTTAAGGTGAAATATAAAATTATTATTTTATTTTTATATTTTAATATTATAATTTTTAAAAAATTTTAAATAAAATATAATAAATAATTTGATTTTTTAATTCTTAAATTATTTTTTAAAATTTTAAAATAATAATTATATTAAAAAATAATATTTTATTTAATTTATAAATTGATTTTAAATTAAAAATTCTCATATCCGTCACACCAAAATCAAAACCCGGTTTTTCAATTACATGGGTCGTTCATCATTTACATCATCTGTCGCGTTTTCAATTTGATGGGTCGTTTATCATTTATCATCATCTGTCATAATATCACCTACGTACAGATTGTAACAGTAAAAAATTAAATCAAAACGCGTTTTTTCAGCTTAGTGGATCCTTTATCATTTAATTATCATCATGTGTCATAATCTGGACACCTACGTACGAATTGTAACAGTAAAAAATACTTATTTTTAAAAATAAAATAAAATAAAAATTAAATAAAATATTATTAAAATATATTTTTTAATATTATTTTTATTTTATAATATTAAAAAATTAAATTATTTATTTTATTTTATTTAAAAAAAATTTAAAATTATAATTATTAAATAAAATGTGGTAAAAAATTTTATGAAAATAAATAATGCCATCGCTTATCAGTTTGGCGGTCCTTTTATCATTTGGAAAAGTCAGTATAATTATATATTAATATGTGTATCAATCTAATATAATTAATTAAAAAATATATTTTATTAAAAATAATATTAATTTAAACTTTAAATATAAAAAAATTAATATTAATATACAGATTTATAGGTGATTATATTTATACATAACAAAACCCTTATCATTTATCATCATCTGTCGTAATGCTTTTTCACTATGTCTTACTTTTTTTCTATCGGCCGTTGTAAGGTTTGCTTTTTCTTCCATTATAAGCCAATCCTATTTCCGACTTCTGCCGCGCTCTATTATTCATTCGACCGATAGGGATGCCATGTAGTTTACATTGAGGGCATAAGCAGTATTTTCTTTTTAGATGTCAAAAAGAATAACTTCCTGTTTAGATGTCAAAGCTACTTAGATGTTAAATTGAGCTAAGGTAAATTAAATTATTTATAAATAATAATAATAAATTAAGATAATGAAGTAAGTTTTATGAAATATATTTAAAATAAATTTAGATATTAAGATAAATTTAAATATATTTATAAAAAATTAAAAAAAATTATGAATCTCACATCTAAAAAGATATTGAATTAAAAAAATTATAGATCTTACTTGTAAAGAGATTTTGAGTTTAGATGAATTTAGTGATTTTATAATTTGGTATTTAGATATTTGAGTCAGCTAAAAATTAAAGTGAATTGAGTTGATTTTAGTCCAGTTCAAATTCTAAATGAATCTAATTTATTCATCATCTTTATATTACATATTATACATAATTTTTTTAATTTTTTAATTTTTACATATAGTGTAAGAATGATAAATAGAAAATTTTATTTAATTTAATAGAAATGAAACACAAAAATTTTAAAAAGTTATAAAAAAATTAAAACAAAATGTAATATATTACTTAAGATGATGTGTAATAAAACCCTTAAACAAAAGGTCAGTATAATACTCTCGCACATAAAGATCGAGATTTTGCCAAATCAAAATGAAGATGAAACTTCTATTGTATCTACAATAAAGAATTTTACACTTCTATATATAAATAATAAATATACATATATACTACATTAATCAAGAGAGTAAACTATTTTATTTTACTTCGGCTGGCTATATGTACCTGCTTTTTCTTCCAATATTATGGATCCCCTTTTTATTTTATGGATAGGATTATCGTCATCTTTGATTTACTTTATTATGAGGCGTACATGTTTGAAAATACTTTTTTAAATTTAATTTTAAATAAATATAATATAGTTAATAGTGTTTTAAATATATAATTACTAAATAATAAATAAATTTTTAATACTAAAGCTTATTACTGTAAATTATATTTCTTACTACAATCTCAAACGTGTATGAAAAGTATTACAATTAGCTTTCTCGATTGGCTTTCATTCTTGTTTTAAATTTCTTTTCTTTACTCGGATATAAAATTTTAAATAAATTTACTATTCTTGTATCTATGATCGAATTTCATATTTTGTTTGACCCATTTTAATTTAAAAATTACAAAAGTCTATTAAGCACATAATTAGTTTATATATTTTTTAATAATCAAAGCTAAAATTAACATGCACTTGCCCCTTAATTAAAAAAAAGGACATGTTAATTCTTATATGATGATAAGATATGTGACAATTTGTCCATATTAGTTTTAAGAAGATTTTCCCAATCCACATATTTAGAGGAAAATCTTTTACTATTTAAAATAAAAACTTCAAATAAGTCCAAATCAGCAATATTGAATGGAATGCAATCGACACTTAAAAGAAGAAAGAAGATTATTTTACCTAATTTCAAATAAAGTTCATAAATTCCAATGTAAATATTTGTACAAGATGGTAACATTTGTCAAATAACACACCCACAAATAGTTTGATCGGGTCCTTATAAATATCATTTCTCATCTGTCCTGCTTCGTTTTAACTTTTTCTGGTCTCCTGTCTTTTTCTTTTTTTATTATTATTATTTTTATTATTATTATTATTGTTATTGTTGTTGGTCGTAAGTATTTACTTTTTTTCTCGATTATGATGAGTCAGTCACATATCTGACTTTGCAGCTATATTATTAATGCGACTGACGGTGACACTGTAAAATGTTAAGGCGAGTGAGAACTAGCACATCTTTCTCTATTATTTAATTAAATTTTTGAACCTCACGAAGATACAGACATAGACACCTACCACCTTTAAATATTGTACCACATGATTAAATTGTTGCCTCTGACTCTCTATACACATACATACATATATATATATCAAAAGGGTTTCCTAAGTACGGACGGAGCTTCAACCCTCTTTTATTTTCTATTTTCTATCCACTAGTTTCTAAGCTCCACATTGAATAAACAAAATTCATCTCAAAAGAACTATTCAATCTCGTGACAAAAGAAAAACATGAGCAAGAAGTTCCAGTTTAACCAACACCAACAAAAAAGAAATTAAAAAAAAAATTATAAGATGTTTTCTCTTAATCAGAAAGATCTGAAGAACTTTTTTTTATCAAACATATTTTGCAAGTGCTGTACAATTTTTACACACATGCATGAAAAGAAAATATACATTTAAAAATCTAGATAATTTTTCTTACCCTTACAACTAATTTTTTATGTAGCTTTGTAATTATGCCTCCACTAAATTAGAACAAATAATATCATATACAGTCGAAAACATAAGATATTTTTAGATGAGATTTAGTTTATCTAATTATCAATTAAAGACTTAGTTTCTAATATCAGAGAACTACAATTATTCTTCAATTGATGGAAGCCAACGAAAGGCTTCGAATGGACGATCTCAAAGGGACGATGAAGGTTGACAAGGGTGGGGAGATAATGTTTTGAAGGGAATATTTTTTTCACACAAAGAGACTGAGGAGGAGGGCGTTAGGGTTGGGAGAAGGATCGAGAGATCATGCACTGAACTCATAAAATTAAATTGTGATATGGTGGATGTAGGTATATATTTAATGTTACTTAAAGTCATACATTACAACTGTTTATTTGGTGGTGTAAAAGACCGCATGATACCTGACCAGCTGTAAATCTCTCCATGACAAAAATAAATCTATCATGAGACCCACCGAAGTAGTCATAAAGTTTGCACATCATGATCAATATAAAATCTTGAATATAGGTTTTAGATCTGCACACGATATATCTCTTCAGAACTCATTGTAGCTTTTGTGTGGAAGATAAGAGTTTCTTGTTGTGGGCCGTGCAGAGTATTTATTTGAACGAATTGACCACCTATCTAATTTGGATAGCCAAGAGTTGTAGACAAATAATTTAATATTTATATTCAATTTACTAAAATGGGTTGCATATTAATTACATATTAATTTATTTATTTATAGACTAGATCTGACAATTCATAACAACTGCATTTCTCTGCGAGAAATGTTGGATTCTTAAAAATTCTTCCTTGTAAAAAATCAGCCAAAAAGCACTATATATATAAATATATCTTTATATATGAAAAATTATAAAAAAATAAATTAGATATTACTTTTCTCATGTGTCTTTTTTTATGGATACGAATACATAGGGGTGCTGATTTGCAAATATGTATGTCTTTTTAGTCATTTTTATTATTCCCAACTTTTGGCACTTGCAAAAATTTTTGAAACAACATAATTTTTTTCCAAACTATATTGAAAGAACATAATTTAGAAATGATAAAAGTCTATCATATTAAGCACGTAATTAGTATATATTTTTTTAATAATCAAAGTTAAAATTGACACGTGCCTATCTCTTGATTAAAAATAAAAAAGACATATATTTCTTATATGCTCACAAGAGACGTGACCATTTCTCCATATTAATTTAAGAAGATTTTCCCAACCAGTGGATTTAGAAATTTAATTGTTGAAAAACTTGAAATCAAAGTACTATATATGGCGGGTTGATGCCAGAACGTACATTCAATTATTATTATTTTTTCTTTTGTAAAATAAATGGAGCATTTCTGAAGTTTCAATTATTCATCTTTCGAGGCTTCAGATTTTTTTTTGGTGTCTCATTACTTGTCACTTGCATTCAGTTAACTGGGGGCGGTGGGGGCTACCGGATTATCGCTCCAATTGAATACTCTGGCCGGTGGAACGAAATAAAGGGGAAATACATTGACTCCCAAATTAATGAGGAAAATGTTACGATATATCAATTTTCTGTACAAAACTTCCCTAAAAGTTCTTTAAAAAAAAAACACACAAAACAATCTTCGTATATATTGTTTTAAAAAAATCATAACATTATTAAAAAAATACCAAATTCTTAAAAAAAAAAAAAAAAAATGTGGTAACCCAGAGCTACCTGCGGGCTCCCAACATCTTCGTATGTCAAATCAAACTGCACTTAGTTTGGTGCATCCCTTAATATCATTTCTCAAAACGCGGTTTCTCAGTTTGGTGGGCCTATTATCATTTATCATCATCTGCCACAATGCACAATGCTAGACACCTACGTACAGATTGTGACAGTGAAAAATTAAATCAACGGGGGTTTTCAGTTTGGTGGGTCCTTTATTATGTATCATCATCTGCCACAATGCACAGTACTAAACACTTACGTAAGGATTGTGATAGTGAAAAATTAAATCAAATAGTACCGCTATTATGCCGTTAGCAGCTGGATAAATAACACTAGTGTAAAATATTTTTTATTTTTATTTAATTTTTTAAAATTTTATTTAATTTTTTAGATTAAAAAATAAAAAATATTAATACATTAAAAATTACTTTTTTAATTATTAGATTAAAATGTTTTTTAAAAAAATTAAAATGATAAACAGGATACTTGAGCGGCGGCATTGAATCATTTCTCTAAATCAAAACGCAGTTTTTGAGTTGGTGGGTCCTTTACCATTTATCATCATCTGTCAATCCCAGACACTCACGTACGGATTGTGGCAGTGAAAATTTAAGATTTGGCAGTTAAGGTGAAATATAAAATTATTTTTATATTTTTATATTATAATTTTTAAATAAAATATAATAAATATTTTAATTTTTTAATTATTTTTTTAATTTTAAAATAATAATTATATTAAAAAATAATATTTTATTTAATTTATAACTTGATCTAAAATTAAAAATTCTCATATCTTATTCTTGATAGCAAATTAGAAATGACTATTTCTTCCTTTTAATTTATTACGCACTTTTTATAGATTAACATTTGATTAACATTTGAAGTATTGACTTAAGTATTGACTTTTTATGCAAATATATTAGAAATATTTTTTATTCAATTTTTTCATATTTTGATAATATTATTTTTTATTTGGCTTATTCTTGTATCTACGACCAAATTTCATAATTTGTTTGACTCATTTTAATTTAGAAATGACAAAGGTCTATTAAGCATGAAATTAGTTTATATTTTTTAATAATTAAAGTTAAAATTGACATGTATCTACCCTTTATTAAAAATAAAAAAGACATTTTTTATATGATCACAAAACACGTGACAATTTGTCGATATTAGTTTGGTGGGTCGCGTTATCATTTATCACCATCGGTCATAATGCACAATGGTAGGCACCTACGTACAAATTGTGACAGTGAAAAATTAAATCAAAATGCGGGGTTTTCAGTTTGGTGGTCCTTTATCATTTATCATCATAAATTCATAATGCAAAATTCAGAACACCTACGTACGGATTGTGATAGTGAAACATTAAATCAAAGAGTACCACTATTATGCCGTTAGCAGCTGGATAAATAACAATAAAAAATCTACACAACCTCCCAACATCCCAACATCTCACATTTTTTTTAATTTTTATTATTTTATTTTTTATCAAATATTTAATATATAAATAATAAATAAAATAATTAAATTAATTTAAAAAGAATAAATTCAAAAAAAAATATTAAAAATTTGAAAAAAGGTGAGATGTTAGAATGTTGGAAGGTTGTGTAGCAAAACCCAAATAACAATCGTGTAAAATATTTTTTATTTTTATTTAATATTTTAAATATTTTTTAAAATAAAAAATATTAATGTATTAAAAATTACTTTTTTTAATTATTAAATTAAAAATTTTAAAAAAAAATTAAACTGTTAAACAGGACACTTGAGCGTTGGCATTGTATCATTTCTCCCTTATTTGTTTTCACAAAACTTTCATCTCATCTCATCTCATCTTAATCATTACAATATTTTCAAATCTCTATACAAAATAAAATTTCAATACAACTTTTTCAAATCTCAATATAATTTTTTCAAATCCCAATACAACTTTTCAAATTCTATTATAAAAATAATATATTCTAATAATATTTTATTTATTCTAATAATATTTTATTTAACTTATCTCAACTCATCTTATCTCATCTCATCTCATCTCTAAAAACAAACTAAGCCAATAAAAACGCGATTTTTCAGTTTGGGATCTTTTATGGTTGAAAAAATATAGTTACAATTACAATTATATATTAATCTGTGTATCAATATGATGTGATTGGTTAAAAAATAAATTTTATTAAAAATAATGTTAATTTAAATTTTAAATATAAATAAATAAATATTAATACATAAATTAATACGCGACTGTTCTTATATATAACAAAACTCTATATCGTTTATCAGCATCTGTCATAATACACAAGGCTGGACACGTATACATACGGATTGTGCTAGTGAAAACTTAAATCAAAACGCAGTTTTTCAGTTGGTGGGTCCTTTCTCATTTATCATTATCTGTCAATGCTAGACAATCCCGTACGGATTGTGGCAGTGAAAATTTAAGATTTGGCAGTAAACGTGAAATATAACATTTTTATCTTACTTTATTTTAATATTATAGTTTTTTTAAAATTTTTAAATAAAATATAATAAATAATTTAATTTTTTAAATCTTAATTTATTTTTTTAAAATTTTAAAATAATAATAATATTAAAAAATAATACTTTATTTAACTTAAAATTAAAATTCTCATCTCTCCTAACTAAAATCAAAATGCGATTTTTCAGCTTGGTGGGTTCTTTTATCATTTAATTATCATCATCTGTTATAATGTAGAATGCTGGACACCTACAAACGAATTTTGACAGTCAAAAATTAAATCAAAATACGGTTTTTTGATTTTTAAAATGTATTTTTTAATATTATTTTTATTTTATAATTTAAAAACTTAAATTATTTATTTTATTATATATAAAAATTTTAAAAAATTATAATTATTAAATAAAATGAGATAAAATTTTTTATAAAAATAAATAACGCTATCATAATGCAGCTTTTCAGTTTGGTGGTCCTTTATCATTTATCATCATCTGTCATAATGCTTCTTTTCCAGCTTTTGTTTTTTTCTTTTTCATTATGTCTTACTTGCTTTCGATAGGCCGTTGTACGATTTACTTTTTCTTCCACTATAAGTAGGGGTGAGCATCGGCCGGTCCGGACCGGCAAAATCGACCGGACCGACACTGTTTGGACCGGACCGGATCGGATCGAATTGGGTCCGGTCCGGTCCGGTCCCATTTTTAAGGGACCGAAAAGATTCGGTCCGGTCCCGGTCTAGGAGTTTTTCACTCCGGACCAGACCGGACCGAATAGAAATAAAAAAAAATAAATATTATTTATATATATTATTTATATAATAGTATTAGCATATTACTAATATATATATAATAGTATACTATATGTATATATATTAAATATATTACAATATAATTATATAAATATTAAAAAAAAATGTCATTAAATATTAGCATATTATATAAATATATAGTTATCACTATTACTATTATTACATATAGTTATTAGTTATAGTATTATTACTAATAGACTAATAGTATTAGCATATTACTAATATATATATAATACTATATGTATATATATTAAATATATTACAATATAATTACATAAATATTAAAAAAAATGTCATTAGATAAAAACAAAAAAAAAAAAAAAAAGTCAACCTTGGACCGAATGGACCGACCGGACCGGACCGGACCGGTCCTGATGGAGTTCGGTCCGGTCCAGGGTGGGAAAACCCTGGACCGAATAGGTCCGGTCCGGTCCACAAAACCTCCCCGGACCGGACCGAACTCACCCCTGACTATAAGCCAGTCGTATTTCCGACTTCTACCGCGCTCTATTATTCATTCCACCAACAGGGATGCCATGCAGATTACATTGAGGGCATAAGCAGTATTTTTTTTTTAAGAATATCTTCCTGTTTAGATCTTAAATTGAGTTGAGGTAAATTAAATTATTTATAAATAATAATAAAAAATTAAAATAATAGAGTAAAATTTATGAAATCTATTCAAGATAAATTTAAATATATTTAGATGTTAAGATAAATTTCTTAACATCTTGGATATAAAATTTCTTTTAATATATTACTTAAAATTTCTTGTAAAATTTTTTGGATATTATATTTTAATATTATTATTATTTTAGAATTTGAAAAAGTTAAGAAAAAATTAAATTATTTATTATATTTTATATGAAAATTTGAAAAAATTATAATGATGAGATACAAATTTTATGTTTTAGATGAAAATTTTTGATGCCCAAACAGTATTTTAATATCTTATAATCACTTCGTTTATTTTAAATAAAAAAATTTTGTCAAATAACGCACCCACAACGGACAATCACAGACGGACTGTGACAGTGAAAAATCAAATCAAAATGTAGTTTTTGTTATAAACTATCTTGAATTGTATGACCACATTTATCTAGTCGTCAAGTGCATAGTGTTAGCATAGTGCCAGCATAGTACTACATAGTAACTGGCATAGTAAATGGCCGACATAGCACAGTGCATAGTGCCAGCATAGTACTGCATAGTAACTGGCATAGTGAATGGCCGACATAGCACAATGCATAGTACCAGCATAGTATTGCATAGTAACTAGCATAGTGAATGGCCGAGATATGCACAGTGACAGCATAGTACTGCATAGTAAGCTAGCATAGTTCCCTTTGTACGCCTATATATATCGTTGAATTCTTTAAGAAATTTATAAGTTTCATAACTTCTCTGAACTCTATCTCTCTCTCCTTTTAGAAAATTTTATAATAAATCTATCTCTCTCTTTCCTTTTCGATAGTTTTATAACACGTTATCAGCACGAAAGTTCTGACGATCTTGAAGCTAATAGTCCTCTACTTCAAGTAAGTTTTTCAATATATTTTTATATTCTTGATTTATATATGTAAAAAATGTCAAATCTTACAAAATTGGAATTCGTTGCTCTTGACATTTCTGGAAAAAATTATTTATCTTGGATTCTTGATGCTGAGATCCATCTAAATGCGATGAACCTGGGAGATACAATTAAAGAAGGAAATCAAGGGTCCCTGCAGGACCGTGCTAAGACAATGATTTTCCTTCGGCACCATCTTCATGAAGAATTAAAAACTGAGTATCTAACGGTGAAAGATCCACTTATTTTGTGGAATGATTTAAGGGAGAGATATGAACACCAGAAAACTGTAATCCTCCCAAAAGCTCGTCATGATTGGATGCACCTGAGGTTGCAAGACTTCAAGAGTGTTAGTGAGTATAACCCTGCACTCTTTAAAATTAGCTCACTATATTATGTGGTGAAAAAGTCACTAATGATGACTTGTTAGAGAAGACATATACTACTTTTCATGCCTCGAATGTGCTCCTGCAGCAGCAGTATCGAGAGCGAAAGTTCAAAAAAAAAATATTCTGAACTTATATCTTGTCTTCTATTAGCTGAGCAAAATAATGAGCTTTTGTTAAGAAATCACCAGTCACGTCCTATTGGTTCTATATCATTTCCTGAAGTGAATGGTACTAGATTTATATCATTCCCAGAAGCGAATGGTGCATTTTTTCAAAAAAAACGAGGGCGTGGACGTGGTAGGAAAAACTATGGAAGTGGAGGTCCTAGAAGTGACCACACTAAAAGGGACAATAATAGATATACACCGTACCACCAGAAGTGGTTCAACTCAGAGAAGGGCAAAGGTCCCCAAAACCAATTTTTAAAGAAAGATGAAGATGGATGCCATAGATGTGGTATGACTGTACATTGGGCTCGTATCTGTCGTACAGATAAGCACTTGGTTGACTTATATCAATCTTCTATAAAAGAAAAAACAAAGAATTTTGAAACAAATTTTACTGAACCATCATATGCTTTAGATTCTATAGATGGAGAAGATATTACAAGTCTTGATGTTTCTGATTTCTTTGAGGATTCTAGTGGTAGAGTTGATCATGAAAGTGTTCCTTTTTAATTAATGTATTTCCTTTATCTTATATTTTTATATTCTACAATGTTTTGTAGTAATGAAAGTTTTATTTATTTATACCTGTTATAAATTATTGATGATATGATTTATCTGAGAATGGAAATGGAGCATCCCTGAAGGATCGCCCTAAATCAATAATTTTATTGAGTATCTCATATGAGTGATACTTGTACCAAAAACTCATTATGATTTATGCACCTGAAGTTGCATAATTGAAATTGTGGAAAGAATATATATTTGAATGAACGTCTCGAATGTGCTCCTGAAGTAGCAATATCGAGTATGCTCCTGAAATAATAATATAAAATGTAAACGTTCACAATATATTATAAATTTGTATCAGGTCTTTCAGTGACTGAACAAAATAATGAGCTTTTAATAAGAATCATTATTCACGTCTTACTAGATCTACATAATTCCCTGAAGTGAATAATAATGAATTTATATCATTCTATTCCCTGAAGTGAAAAGAATAATGCGTTTCATTCAAAGAAATTAAGAGATTGGACGTGATAATGAATATCTTTTCGGGCCAGAAGCTCGTATTGGAAAAGCTGTAAGCTTTCTTTTTGAGATGATATTATACAAATTATTGAATCAAATATTATGATGCATCAAAAGGTGATATGATTCAAAATATTTATATCTTTTCATGGTTATCTTGATCATCCAAAATCAATTACGATAAGTCGAATGATTTTCATATGGACGTCCATAAAAGAACCAGAAGATTCTTTTACTATAAAGTCTTACCACCAGAAATGGAAAGAAAAATTTGATTAAAGCAAATAAGATGAAATTATTCAACGTTATCTTGATTATCATATGTGAAATAGAAGTTCAGATGATAATTAAATTTTGGATGCAATAAGATAAAAATGTCTCATATTCTAGCTGCTAAAATCCCAGCGAGGATTGAAGTCCCTGTAGGACAATTAAGAAATTCAGCAGTCTAAAAACATGTATAAAGACATGTGAGACTTATCGATACAAAAGATAGAGTATCTCAAAAGAGAAAGGCACAAATAATTTGGTGCTCCTGAAGAGGCCATACCCACAAAACAAGCAATAAAGTCCATCCAAATTCTTTGTATAAAATTCTCCTATATAAACTCTTGAAGAGTGCCTCCTGAAGAGGTTTTTCATGAAAATGTCTTCCCTTGAAGAGAGACAGGTACCTGAAAATAACGAGATCTCGTTACATTTCATGAATAATGGAAAAATTATGGATAGAAATAAAATCGTTGTCGACAACGTATTTCCATATGAGATGGCAATTGACATTACCAGAAGTAATGGAGAAAGTGAATCAAGAACCGTCGAAGAATACCGACGTAAAATATTGGCCAATATTTGAAAGAAACAATTCCTGCAGAATTGATTCACTAGTAAAATATGATGCATCGGGACTTATAGTAGGTGATGCTTGTTGAATGTCAATGGATATTTATGGAAAGGAAATAAAAATGTGATATATAAATCACGAGTCAGTTTCTCAATTCCTGCAGAATTGATATCACTAAGTAAAATGTGATAAATATGGACTTGAAGTCCAAACACCTAAAGATGTGATTTTTGTTAAATATCAGTGGATATTTATATACATGATATAAAAAGCCTGAAACTTTTAATATGAAAATGTGATATAGAAATCACAAGTTAGTTTCTCGAAGAAACAATATTGATATGATTTTAAAGTGGTTGAAATCATATTAAGATTTTTATTAGCTTGAAAGTTATCGAGAGTTTGGATATGCATGATTAACTGCATATTTATATGGATCATTGGATCATGATATATATATGAAAATCCCTGAAGGATAGAAAATGTCTGAAACTTCTAATATGAATACATCTGGAAATATGTATTCTATCAAGTTTCAAAGATGCTTATATAATCTAAAGCAATCCAAACGCAAATGAAAACAAGCTATTATTGCAGTTTATATATATGATTTAAATGTCATTGAGGCTCCAGAAGAGCTCATAAAAACTGCACATATTTGAAATATAAATCTGAAACCCTTACGGCTTCAAGGGGAAGATGGATGATGTTATTAGTCATGAAATACCATCTTTTAATACAATTAGTATTTCAGATTCATATTATGGGTTTGATATGAAGTGTGCATTATTAAAGAAGAAATAAAAGAGAGCACACAGAACATCTACTAAAAGATAGAAACACAAATATGAATATTTGTGAAATATTATTTTATTATCTTGAAGCAAGAATTACAAAAATTTGAGACACTTTGCCTCATTCTTCAAACGCTCTTGTTCTTCAAGAATCTGCATAGCATCCCTATCTAAAGGGGTGGGCAATCGAAAAGAAGATTTAAGCAAGGATTTTAAATTCCTATTCTCTTTCTTTATTGATTCTATCTTCATGTTGGACTCCAGAAGAAGTCGCTGAAGTATAGTAATATTCTCGTGGAGATCGTCAACTCCATAAGTTCTGGATTGCAGTCGCTGAGAAAATGCGACAATGGATGATGAGTATCGGGTACCGAGACTTATAAGCTCATAGATAGCTTCATTATCTGCCCTACGAGTCAAATCATTATATTGCATGATATCACCTGTGGTAGAAGCAGGAACAACTGATGAATGAGGTGCCGAATACCTCATATATTGACCCTGAGAAGATTGCTGAGCCATTGCAGAGAGAGATTGCAGGATAACAATACAGAAAGAAATTGCAGAGTAAAAATGCAGTATGATTACAGAAAAGTGAAGAAGATGAGATGCGAATGAAGATGAGCTGAATATCTCTTTTATAGAAAAAATTATGATACAGCATCTCTCGTGAAGCAAGAGAAAAGAGATGGAATATAGCTTCGTAGTTCTGCAGCGCCTGACAGCTGCGGTGCCTGACAGCATGCCTGACACCTACAGAGGAGTTGAAAATCCGCGGTGCTTGTCTGATCTTAAAAGGCTGGCCACCGTTTTTATTAAAAAATGAGGTTAGCGGTTTAATGTTGATGAATTCTCCACTAACTGTGTTATTGACAAGAACTCCATAGAGTACAACTCCAGAAGAGTAGTGATGAGCAGAAAGATCCAGTTGAGATTATTTTATCAACATGGATTCCACAGTTAGTTGGATGTACAGATGCGAGTTATTTTTCAGATACACACAAGAAGATCATTGCAATTCATGAGAAGAAAGTTGAAATTGATATCAATAAGGTACGGTCAAGTAAAAATCTGGCAGATTTATTCACTAAAGCATTACCAACTTCAACATTTAAGAAGATTATGCAGAACATTGGAATGCGGAGGTTTGAAGACCTATTATCATGCACTACCAACTCAACATTTAAGAAGATTATGCAGAACATTGGAATGCGGAGGTTTGAAGACCTGTTATCATGCACTTTTCAGGGGAAGTAATGTCTTGAAGACTTGTGCTGATTGTACTCATTTTCCTTCGCTAAGGTTTTATCCCACTGGGTTTTCCTTTGCAAGGTTTTAATGAGGCAATCCTAAAGCACTCGGCGATACACATGAATACTATACTCTTTTTCCTTCGCCATTGGTTTTTTCCCACAGGGTTTTTCCTTGGCAAGGTTTTAACGAGGCATATTCTTTAAATATGGTCATCCAAAGGGGAAGTGTTATAAACTATCTTGAATTGTATGGCCACATTTATCTAGTCGTTAAGTGCATAGTGTTAGCATAGTGCCAGTATAGTACTACATAGTAACTGGCATAGTAAATGGCCGACATAGCACAGTGCATAGTGCCAGCATAGTATTGCATAGTAACTGGCATAGTGAATGGCTGACATAGCACAGTGCATAGTACCAACATAGTACTGCATAGTAATTAGCATAGTGAATGGCCGACATATGCACAGTGCCAGCATAGTACTGCATAGTAAGCTAGCATAGTTCTCTTTGTACGCCTATATATATCGTTGAATTTTTTAAGAAATTTATAAGTTTCATAACTTCTCTGAGCTCTATCTCTCTCTCCTTTTAGAAAGTTTTATAATAAATCTATCTCTCTCTTTCATTTTCGATAGTTTTATAACAGTTTTGAGCTTCTTTTTTAGCTTTTGTTTTTATCTTTTTTACTGTGCCTAACTTTTTTTCGATTGGTCGTTGAAAGTGTTTGCTCTTTCTTCCGTTATAAGAGCCCGACTCATCAAATTCATCTTTAAAATGTTATAAATTTTTCATAAATTTAAAACCTTCACATCTATAATTTTACATTAAATTAACTATTAGATTCATCAAAATAATAATATAATATTATTTTTTTAATAATAATATTTTTAATTTTTTTCTTCATATTTTGTAATTATACTAACCATATAGATATTAATAGTTTAATTTAGTACTTAAATAATTGATTCACAACTAATTTGAATAAAATAAAATAAAACTATTGCTGATTAAAATTAGAATAAAATATTAATTTAAATATGGAATAGTTGACCTTCAAATTTGAATGAAGAGCAACAATTATTATAATTCAAAACTTCCCAAATATCCTTTTGATGAATCCAATATAGATTCATTTTAAGTAAATTCATCAAAATTTAAAAATGTATTGACTTTTGATGAAGCCAATGCTAATCTTCTGAGCTAGTCATGTTTTCGACTTCTGCCACGCTCTACTATTCATTCGACCGTCAGGGAGCCAGGGACACAATGCATATTACGCTTAAGGCTTCAGCAGTATTTTCTTTTAATAAGACTTTGTTTGAACGTTGAACTGAAGTAAAATGAATTGAATTATTTAGCGTATTGGTAATGATTTATACATATTTATATTTATATGGTATTTTTTAAAATTTATCTACATTAGATTATACATCTTTAAAATTTTACATAATTATGAATAATATTATTTTATTATTATTTCTCTCTCTACCCATTAAAGTCAAATTTGTAGAATTTGTATTAAGTTAACGGTACAAATTATTTTTTAGTGCATATTAATATTTATTAACAAAATTGATCATTTTAATGTATGAAATTTGTAATATTTAGATATATGTAATTAGTATTTTTTAGCACATTGTGCTAATTGTAAAATAAATAAAAATAATAAATTTAAGAAAAAAATAAAAATTAATAATTTTTTTTTATTTAGTTCAAAGATACATAATCTAATATGGGAGTTTTTCTTGATATGCAAAATCAATTTTGAAAAGATGTGATTTTGAAAATGCATATATAGAAACCAATGCTAGTACTCATATACATAATAATGAATTGAAATGATGAAGTGTATTTTATGAAGCTCATTTAAAATGAGTTTAGATGTATTTATGAAAAATTAAAAAATGTTATGAGCCCTGTATGTAAATATATATTGAATTGAAAAAGATTGTGAGTCTTACATATAAAGAAGTTTTGAGTTGATATGAATTTTGTGATTTGAGAGTTAGGTATTTAAATATTATACTCGGCTTAAAATTAAATTGAATTGAGTTGACCTCATTTCAGTCTAAATTCTAAACTGGGCCTAATTCTTATTCATCATCTTTATATTACATGTTATATATAATTTTTTATTTTTTTATTTATAAACTATGCGTATGATAAATAGAAAATTTTATTTAATTTAATAGAAATAAAACATAAAAAATTTTAAAATGACAAAAAAAAAAATTAAAACAAAATATAATATATGACTTAAGATGAAGAGTAACAAAACTCTTAAACAAAAAGGTCAGTATACTACTCTCACACATAAAGATCGAGATTTTGCCGAATCAAAATGACGATAAAACTTCTATTGTAACTACAATAAGTAATTTTAAATTTTTATATATAAATGATAAATATATATATAACATCTTTAATCAAGAGAGTAAACTATTTTATTATACTTCGACTGGCTGTACGTACCTACTTTTTCTTGTAATATTATCGATCCCCTTTTTACTGATAGCGTTACCGTCATCTTTGATTTGCTTTGCACTCAAGGCCGGAATCGCGTGTTTGAAATTATTTTTTTAAATTTAATTTTAAACAAAGATAACATATTTAAAAGTATTTTTTAAATATATGTAAATACTTTTTAATATTAAAACTTATTATTTAAGTTATAAATTACAAACTTTAAAATTATAAGTTATATATTTCATTGCAATCCGTAACATACACTAAAAGCATTATAATTTGTAATTGACTTTTTGTACAACATTATTGTCATATTTAATTTATTGATCTTGTGTCTATCTTGTTTAATCAAATTAATTTGTTCTACTGACGATTTTTAATACCACAATTTAACCAAATTCTTTAATTTCTGTTAGTTTTTTATTCATCTTGCCAAATAAGTTAATATTTCTGTTCAACTTGCCAAAATGGATTGCATACTTACTTATTAATTAAATTATTTATAGAGTTAATATGGTACATTCATAATAACTGCATATTCTCATATAGAAATAGTAGGGATGCTATTTTACAAATATGTACGTTTTTTTAGTCATTTTCAATATTCCCAACTTTTCGAACATGCAACATTTTTTTGGCTTAACCTAACCTAACTCTATATTTGTAGATGTAGGTTCTACTTACAAAATTTCATATGAGTCGT